>NC_028454.1:22117364-22398526 GCF_000263155.2 Setaria italica
CATCCCGGGATCCCGTCGACAGTACCACTCGACCCTTATAAGGATCACGGGATTACCACTCGACGCACTACTGGTGCGGAAGATGTAGATATGCGTCGATGCAGTGAAGACGATCACGTAGTTGTACGTAGTCGATCAACGTAGTCGTACGTAGTCGATCACGTCCAGCAGCTCCTCAGCAGCTCGTCCACGTGCAGCAAGATCGCCTCCGGTACCGCGGCTCGTCGTCGGCTCATCATGGCTCGTCGGTGGCTCGTCAGCGGCTCGTCCTAGTGCTGCAGGCGCAACACCTCCAAGGTATCCACATGTGCAGGGAGGAAGCGTCGCAAGCCGGACTGCTAGATCCGCGAGTTGCAACAGGCGAGGGCATGGGAGGTGCGGCAGGTGTGTTTCGCCAAAAAGGTGTGTACCCTAGGGCGCCCCCACCCCTCTATTTATAGAGGTTCCTGACGGGGCTCTGGATCCGAGGCATATTAGTACTTCTAAACCTAATCCAACTCGGAACAGATCCGAATTGGGCTTCCAGCCCCTTAAGTGTGTGACCCTATGGGTTCGGATACGCATAGACATGGCCCGAGTACTCCTACTCGGCCCAATAGTCGGTAGCGGCCTCTAGCAAGACGTGCCAACTCCTATACGCACACGAAGATCATATCAGGCGAACCATCACAACATAATATACATGCTATTCCCTTTGCCTCACGATATTTGGTCTAGCTTCAAGCCGACCGCTCTTTCTCGATCCTGTGATTCGGAATCCCTTTGTAGGTTAACTCTTAACCGTACGTAGCATGGCCATGCATTTTTGGATCCGATCACTCGAGGGGCCCAGAGATATCACTCTCAGAGGGGCAAATCCCATCTTGATTGACCATGTCTCATAGCATGCTTCTTGACAAACCCGAAAACTACCTTTATAACTACCCTGTTACGGCGTAGCGTTTGATAGCCCCTAAGTAGGTCGATCCACATCTAGAATACATGCGTCAATCTCAGGTCTAAGGACAAAGCGTATATGTTGTTTTAAAGAGAGAACTACTTCTCGTGTTGGGTCAGTCCTAACACATGTCTCCACATGTGTCCACATTATTAGTTCAACATCTCCATGTCCATGACTTGTGAAACATAGTCATCAACTAATACATGTGCTAGTCTAATATGCATGTGTGTCCTCACATGAACTCCGACTAGGGACAACTTTAGAATAACCATACAAGTAAAGAGTTTCACATACAATTCACATAATTGCAAATCAATTCAAGTAGCCTTTAATGGATATTCAATGAACACAATATACAAATCATGGATACAAATGGAATATCATCATCTCTATGATTGCCTCTAGGGCATACCTCCAACACCACGGCACGAGGGCGATCTTGCTACATGTGGACGAGCTGCTGAGGAGCTACTGGACGTCGACGTGATCGACTACGTACGATTACGCTAATCGACTTCACTGCATCGATGCGAATCTACATCTTCCACATCATTGCGTCGAGTGGTAATCCCGTGATCCTTATACGGCAGTTTTCCTGGTTTACGCGGTTGAAAATTTTGATTTGCGCTAGTGTAGCCTACCTTGTATCCCAACACATGTACACCTAGTACTCCTCCCAATCTTGAAGAACTTCCACGGTGTTGACTTTTTTTGAGTAGTGGTTTAGCAAGGGTGAGTACACTTATGGTTGGTACTCAACAAGTGTAGGGAATGTGTAGTGTAAGGCCAATCAAGGATAGATTGGGGTTTAATACCAATTCAGCATTTTAATTGGTTGGTCAAGTTTTATTAGCATTTACTAAATGTAAGTTTATACCACCCACATTAAACATGAACATGAATAAAGATAACAAAAATAAATAGCGATAATTTAATTTGACTTTCGATAATTTAATCATGTGAGGGTCCAGGCCACTCGTAACCGTGAGCACGGCTGATGGATCAGTTTTATACTCTACAAAGGTTGCACATCTTTACCCACAAGTCGTGTAAAAGTTCAGAAAAACTTTAGACCCAACCTTGTTGTGCGAGCTAGGCACAATACCACACTACTGAGGTGTGATTGCATAGGGACGCTACGAGGCCTTTACAAAGATTCCCTAGTAAGTGATAACCTGCTAAGGTTTCCGGATCAGTAGCAGAGCATATACCTCCCTAGTGGGCATAGTGTCTTAGCAAAGCTCACTTCCGAAGAGGACTGGGTTATACCCCATCTGCCGCCGCCCCTCTTGCCCTTTCGGTAAGATTACCCCAGACTAAAGTCTCTAATTAATTAGCCAAGACCAGAGCCATTTAGTTCTTGTGGTTGTACTATTTTTCCGGGTGGTTCTCCATGTTCCAATTAAGCATGGTGATCTTGTATTAATGAAAGGTATAGCATAAATAAAACAAGTTTAATAATTAAGTTCATTAATACCACCATAACCAAGTTGAGAACCCAGGTTGGTCAAGGTATAGGAAATAAAACTAGTCACTCCTTAATATGGTCCCATCATGTTTATGACTTAAAGTGCATGGCATAAATGTTATTGAACATGAAAGTAAAAGTTCTTAGGGTCAAGATGTGACCAAGGACATGACTTGCCTTCTTAGACTTGCTCCAGCTACTCGTAGTCTTTAAAGTCTTGAGCTTCAAATTCCTCGAGCTACGGTCCTTCTAAACGCATCACACGAGCACATACAAGCAATCAAAGGAATAAAGTAAGAAAATAGTACATCAAACAATAAAAACAGAGAAGAACAAGAGCATGAAACTAATCTGTGCATTATGATGAACTCGTGGATAAAAGAAGCACTCAAAATGGATCTAGGATGCTAAAGATATGCACTAAACAAGGTGTAGGGCTTGCTAGCGAAGATTTAGAACTTCTAGGGGCTAGACTTGAAGAAACCGAGGGCTAAAATATAATTACGTGTATAAACTGAAGGTTTAATGTGCAAAAGAGTAAGGCTAGGATGGCAGGCACTATCTTGCAGAAGCTCAGGGGCTAAAGCGGAGGAAATAGGATATAGATCTAATTATTTTTGAACTGCGACAGACCGCGGTGCAAAAAGCAGAAAGCGGAGGGACTCTTTAGCAAAAGTGGCACGGCTGACTCGGTTGACCCATAGGCTGACCGGGTCAAATTAGATCTGAGCCTTCAGATCTTGATCCAAGGGTCGTGGTCATCTGCGACTCCCACCAGGTGGAGTGCAGGCGGCGGAACGGCGGTGGCGGTGGCGTACTCGTCGGACTCAACTCGAAAATGAGTGTCCAGTCACGGATTGGGATGGGGATTTGACCAGGAGAACAAGAACAACACGGCGAACCAATCTACAATGTTAACAAGGTGGATAGCGCGGTAATGGAGGCGTGCGGGTCGGTGGGGCGTCCCGGCGACAGCGGCGTCCACTCTAGCGAGCTCAGGTGCGAGAACGAGAGCACGAGGATACACGGGTTCCACACCGGTGGCCTCCTCACCTCCTGGTAGATCCTTGGCTGACGCTCTTGGTGACGAAGAGGCGGTAGCGCAGGAGATCGACGGTGGTGGCGCTCGGGCTCAGGTGGCAGCTCAGGTTGCGGCGGCGCTGGGAGCTCGAGGGTGCGGCTAGGGCTTTTGTGGGGGCTCAGGAGTGCGGCGACGGCGGTATTTATAGCCCTCGAAGGATAGAACCTTGGCGTGTGGCTAACGAAGGAATCGGAGGCGGTGGTGGCGAGATTCAGCTTGGGGCCAAGCCTGGCATCGAGAGACGAAGGTAGGGGATGACAAGTGAGGCCAGGAAGTGAGGCGGGAGAACAGAGGCGGCAGCGTGGGAGCGGGTCGGCGCAGAAGATGGGCTGTTGCGCACAGCGGGCTAGCGCGGAGCTGGGTTGGCCCACGGGAGCAGGCCGCTGCAAGGCCGAGGTCGTCGCGAGCGGAGGAAGAGCGGAAGAAGAGAAGGAAATGGGCGAAAGAAATGAAAAGGAAGGAGGGGGAAAAAGGATTCCTATTGTTTGAAAAGGAAAACAAACATAAATCGAAAACTGAATGCAAACACAAATTTGAACTCAAGCAACCAAAAATAATGCACCAGCATGAATGCAACAATGAATTCTGATGATTCATTAATTTATTTTGGAAAAGATTTAATTGCCTAAGAAATTGAAATGCAACCTTAAATTCCTAAACACAAGCACTAAATTCTAACAAATTTTATTAAATTGCAAAGGTCAAAATTTAGGGTGTTACATTTACTGGTCGTTCACGCTCTGGATGGGGTCCACGGTGGCCACGGCCTCCTGAAGGTTCCACCCAACTGCTTTCTGCCCTATGCTGACTTGGTCTGGGGTTCTCGATTCTGGGTACTTCATTTCGACTTGGTCCGGCATCCTCATTGCGACTTGGTCTATCGCCCTCACTGCAACTTCGTCTGGCGCTACTGCCGTGATGGGATGAGTTGCGTCCAACCGAGTGTATCGGACTTCGCTGATTGAGTTGTTCATACACACGCTCTGCCAGCTGAGCCAGTTGCCTGGTGTACTTGTCTTGTGGCATTGCCCGAGTAATCAGGTCAATAGATGCAATGGTGGTGAGAGGAGTATGATGCTGACGCGATTGAACTGCTTCAAATGCGTGATCCAAGTTCATGATGGGTAGTTCGTTTGCAAGGCGGAGGCGACGCTCTGCCCTCGTAGTGTTTCTTGCTCACCGTCGATTCCTTTGAGATTCAGTCTCTTCTCCTTGCACGTTGGCAGCGAACTCATCCTGTGAGACATCATCTGGGTGACGTTCATGTTGCGGATTCCTCTCTGGTGGCTCTTCTCCATCGCCTTCTAATCTAGCAACGATGGTGAGTAGTTCCCGCTCAGGAGAAAAACTACCCAAACTTGATGTAATGACCTCTGTGGAGCCATCTTCTTCGTAGATAGGTGATAGAGGTGTTCCTTCCTAGTATGGGAGGTTGTCAAGATCGGTGACAAGGCATGACTCGCCATCCTTAGTGAGAGTAGGTGGCTTCATCTTGGGCCAGTAACGAGACCAAGATAAAGGAGTCTCCTCATCCGGATCCAAGTAGTAGTCGGGGTCCTCAATCAAATCCAAGTTGAATTGTAATCTAGATAGGTTGTCTTGGTAGATAGCACCCGAGCTTCGGAGTCCGAACGGGAATTGACTTGTATTTTTGACCGATTCACATGATGGCTTAAGTGCCAGCTTGTGGGAACCAGCCTGACTGGTGGGAGAACTCGAGTTGTACTCGGACTCGTCCCTCGAGCCTCAAAAGAGGTCGAAAATCTCATTGAATTTTTCAACAAAATCCTCCAAAGCTTGGCAAAGAAGGTTGATGTCGTACTACTTCTCCTCCAGGGCTGGCATGATGTGACAGTGGAAGTTTCCAGCGCTGTCTGCGACACAAACCCAGGAGCCAAAGATGAACGTCTGTGATAGTGGGCTTGATGATGACTTGAGCCATCGAGTTCGCCAGTAGATCTTTGGCAAGATCCCCTACCTAGCGCGCCAGCTGTCAATGTTTAGACCCGGCAACCTACCGAGAGGGTACTTGAGGTAGTGTTTTATGCGTGGGGCTCGCCGAGATCAGGAACTCAAAGGTGAACTTGAACACACAATTTAGACAGGTTCGGGCCGCTTATGTCGCGTAATACCCCACATCCTGTGTGTTGGTTGAATTGTATTGATTGAACTTGTTCGAAGGGGGTCCCTAACTTGCCTTATATTGACGGGGGCAGGGTTACAGATCGGTTGCTTTACAAGAGTACTAGTCGGATTCAACTAGAGAGTCCTACTCTAATTGCTATGAATAGTTTTCTAATCCTCGACTAGTTCTTGTGCTCCATGTAGACCACATCATCCTACACTATAATCTCCATGTTTGACATCTCTTGGTGTACAACTCGGTATCTAGGACTGTCCAAACCATCTGGTGGGCCCATAGATGTATGGCCAACAACGAACGCCGGGCAGCCCCACGAACGGAGGTGCCCTAGCTAGCAACCCTGCCCAAGGGAGAGGGGGAGGGGTGCACGGAAGAATCTAAGCCCCCAAAAGGGGGGCGCAAACGAGGGAACCAATCTGGCTTTAATTGATCAGATAGGCATCCACACTCCTCGATGACGTCGGAAAAATCTTCCTTGGGGTACTTCTAGCAGCCAGGCATGGCCCCCTACCTCTCCAGCCAGTCCGACCAATCCCTAAGGAAAGAACCCCAAACCAAAACCCCACCAAAAAGGAGGGCTTCAGGGAAAACCTCCAGAAGGGTCATGGCATGAACTCCCGAGCGATCAGGAAACCCCCACTTCAAATGGGGCTCCCTATGCAGTGCTAGCCCATTCATGGTGGGAGCCTTTTGACAGCGCGCTCGTCGCTGGCTCGTCGTAGCTCGTTGGTGGCTCATCCAAGTGCTGCAGGCGCAACACCTCCAAGGTATCCACACGTGCAGGGAGGAAGCGTCGCAAGCCGGACTACTAGGTTCGTGAGTTGCAACAGGCGAGAGCGTGAGGGGCACTGCAGATGTGTTTCATCAAAAAGGTGTAAACCCTAGGGCGCCCCCACCCCTCTATTTATAGAGGTTCCTAACGGGCCTCTAGGTCCGAGGCCCATTAGTACTTCTAAACCTAATCCAACTCGGATCACATCCGAATTGGGCTTCCAGCCCCTTAAGTGTTTGACCCTATGGGTTCGGATACGTATAGTTATGGCCCGAGTACTCTTCCTCAGCCCAATAGTCGGTAGCGGCCTCTAGCAAGACGTGCCAACTCCTATACGCACACGAAGATCATATCAATGCTATTCCCTTTGCCTCACGATATTTGGTCTAGCTTCAAGCCGACCGCTCTTTCTCGATCCTATGATTCGGAATCCCTTTGTAGGTTAACTCTTAACCGTACGTAGCATGGCCATGCATTTTCGAATCCGATCACTCAAGGGGCCCAGAGATATCACTCTCAACCAGAGAGGGGCAAATCCCATCTTGATTGACCATGTCTCATAGCATGCTTCTTGACAAACCCGAAAGCTACCTTTATAACTACCCTGTTACGGCGTAGCGTTCGATAGCCCCTAAGTAAGTCGATCCACATCTTGAGTACATGTGACAATCTTAGGTCTAAGGATAAAGCGTATATGTTGTGTAAAGAGAGAACTACTTCTCGTGTTGGGTCAGTCCTAGCACATGTCTCCACATGTGCCCACATTATTAGCTCAACATCTCCATGTCCATGACTCGTGAATTATACTCATCAACTAATACATGTGCTAGTCTAATATTCATGTGTGTCCTCACATGAACTCTGACTAGGGACAACTTTAGAATAACCATACAAGTAAAGAGTTTCACATACAATTCACATAACTGCAAATCAATTCAAGTAGCCTTTAATGGATATTCAAGGAACGCAATATAAATCATGGATACAAATGGAATATCATCATCTCTATGATTGCCTCTAGGGCATACCTCCAACAGTCTCCCACTTGCACTAGAGTCAATGTAGAAGGTACCTAATACCCATAGCTCTTACATGCGCATCATGCTTAGCCTGCGGGAGTGGTTTTGTCAACGGATCAGAAATGTTCAGATCAGTGTATATTTTGCATATCTTGATCTCACCTCGGTTAACGAAGTCTCGAATGAGATGAAATCGCCGCATTACGTGTTTGTTCTTGTGGTGGTTCCTTGGCTCCTTTGCTTGCACAATTGCCCCATTGTTATCACAGTAGAGATTCAATGGGCTGGATGCATTCGGGAATACAGCAAGCTCAATGAGGAAATTCCTTATCCCAACACCCTCCTTCGCGGCTTTCGAAGCCGCGATATACTCGGCTTCTGTCAAAGAATCGGCCACCATCTCCTGCTTGGAACTCTTCCAACTAACAGCACCACCATTTAGCGTGAACACAAATCCTAATTGTGACTTTGAATCATCTCTGTCGGTTTGGAAACTAGCATCGGTGTAACCTGTTACAACGAGCTCCTCCTCACCTCCATAGATGAGGAACATATCTTTAGTCCTTCTCAAGTACTTAAGAATATTTTTCACCGCTGTCTAGTGACTCTCACCTGGATCAGACTGGTGTTTGCTTGTCATACTTAGCGCATATGAAACATCTAGGCGAGTACTTATCTTTGCATACATGATAGATGCAATAGCCAAGGCATATGGCACTCTACTCATGCGATCCTGCTCATCAGCAGTCGAAGGACACTTAGTCTTGCTGAGATGTATGCCATGTGACATAGGCAAGAACCCTTTTCTTTGCTTCTTCCATGCTAAACCGCTTCAACACTTTGTCAATGTAAGTATCTTGCTTAATCCTATAAGCCTTCTCGATCTATCTCTATAGATCTTAATGCCCAGAATATATGCCGCTTCCCCTAAGTCCTTCATCGAAAAACTATTTTTTAGTGAAGTCTTTACGGACTCAAGCATAGGAATGTTATTTCCAATCAGCAATATGTCATCCACATATAAGATTAGAAATACTACAGAGCTCCCACTAACCTTCTTGTAAACACAAGACTCTTCTTTGTTCTTGGTGAAGTCAAACCCTTTGACCACTTCATCAAAACGAATGTTCCAACTCCTAGCTGCTTGCTTCAATCCATAAATGGATCTCTAAAGCATGCATACCTTTCCAGCATTTTTCGAATCGACAAAACCCTCAGGCTGTATCATATACACGTCCTCAGCTAGGTTTCCATTCAGCAAAGTTGTCTTCACATCCATCTGCCATATCTCATAATCAAAATATGCAGCTATAGCTAGAATAATCTGAATGGACTTAAGCATCACTACGGGCGAGAAGGTCTCGTCGTAGTCAACTCCTTGAACTTGTCGAAAACCTTTTGCGACAAGTTGTGCTTTATAGATATGAACATTTCCATCCATGTCCTTTTTCTTCTTATAGATCCACTTGCACTCTATGGCTTTAACACCATCAGGTGGGTCAACCAAGTTCCAAATTTGATTGTCTACCCTGGACTCTATTTCGCATTGCATGACACTCTGCCATTTTTCAGAGTCTGGGTCCATCATTGCTTCTGCATATGTCGCAGGCTCATCATTGTCCAACAATAATATTTCCCGCATTTCGCGGAGCCTTGCCTACCTTCGTGGTTGTGGCGGTACCATGGGTATCTCAACTTGTTCTGCTACATTAGCATCACTCATTGATTCTTGCCCGATCAGCTCATCTTGAACTTCTTCAAGATACACTGTCTTTCCACTCTTTTCTCCTTTGAGAAACTCTTTCTCTAGGAAAACCCCATTCCGAGTGACAAACACTTTGCCCTCTGACCGATTGTAGAAATAATATCCCAAAGTTTCCTTTGCATATCCCACGAAAATGCACTTTTCTGACTTGGGTGTGATCTTGTCCGACTGAAGTCGCTTGACAAACACTTCACATCCCAAATCTTTAGAAAAGACAAACTGGGAACTTTTGCAGTCCACATCTCATATGGTGTCTTAACTATGGATTTAGATGGTACCCTATTAAGTGTGAAAGCTGCTGTTTCTAAAGCGTATCGCCAAAATGACAACGGTAGGTCCAACTGGCTCATCATAGATCAAACCATGTCTAACAAAGTTCGATTACGTTGCTCGGATACACCGTTTCTCTGAGCTGTTCCCGGCGGTGTAAGTTGTGGAACAATTCCACAACTCTTTAGATGATTGCTAAACTCGTGGCTCAAATACTCGCCTCCACGATCAAATCGTAAGGCCTTAATTTTCTTACCACGCTGATTTTCAACTTCATTATGAAATTCCTTGAACTTTTCAAAGGTTTCAGACTTGTGCCTCATCAAGTAGACAAAGCCATATCTACTAAAATCATCAGAATTGAGCTTCTTCATGCGTTTTTCACTTATATGACCCAAACGACAATGCCACAAGTATGTAGGACACAAATCATTAGGTCGAGGCCTTTTAGCACTTACGTTACAGACAGGTGAACCATCAAGATTTTAAAACAAACAATCCATTCACAATGGGTGCAAAATCCATAAACATATCATTCTTAGAGATCACACAACCATTGTTCACTTGCAAATGAATAACCATCCTTCATCAAGCATGGAGGAGACAAAATGTTTTGACTTAAACTAGGAACGAAATAACAATTATTCAACTCCATAATAAATCCTGATGGGAGGTGGAGTTGCATCGTCCCAACGGTCAACGCAGCAACTCTTGCATTATTGCCCACGTGGAAATCAACTTCTCCTCTTTCCACGCTTCTACTTCTTATCATTCCCTGCATCGAATTGCAAATATGAGCAACCGATCCGGTATCTAATACCCAAGAATTAACAATTGTATCAGCAAGAAATATGTTGTCTATAACATTAATAACAAGCGTACCTGAGGTGGAAGTACTCTTACTTCCGCCATTCTTCAACGAAGCTAGGTACTGCTACCAATTTCTCTTCCAGTGACCAAGTTCATGATAGTAAAAGCACTCTTTGTATGGAGCAGGTCTAGGTCCAGCTTTAACCTTGGGCGCTGGGTTTGGCTTGGACGTTCCAGCCTTGCCCTTCTTCTTCCAAGAATTACCCATCTTCTTAAAGCTAGGCTTGATCTGTATAGCCATCACATCGCTGCTACTAGCGCTTTTCTTGATGTCAGCCTTTGCTGTTTTAAGCATGCCACACAACTCATTCAGACCCTTCTCCGTCCCATGCATATGGTAGTTCCAGATGAAGTTCCCATAGCTAGACAGAAGAGACGAAAGAATGAAATTAGTGGCCAACTCTTGGCCCAATGGGAAGCCCAGCTTCTCCAACCGTTGAGTGTGTGACCCTATGGGTTTGGATACGTATAGACATGGCCCGAGCGCTCCTACTCGGCCCAATAGTCGGTAACGGCCTCTAGCAAGACGTGCCTGTAGGGATACGAGGTAGGCTACACTAGCGCAAATCAAAATTTCTACCGCGTATAACCAGGAAGAACTGCCGCATAAGGATCACGGGATTACCACTCGACGCACTACTGGTGTGGAAGATGTAGATATGCGTCGATGCAGTGAAGACGATCACATAGTCATACGTAGTCGATTGTCCAGCAGCTCCTCAGCAGCTCGTCCACGTGCAGCAAGATCGCCTCCGGTGCCGCGGCTCGTCGTCGGCTCGTCGTGGCTCGTCGGCGGCTCGTCGTGGCTCGTCGGCGGCTCGTCGATGACTCGTCCAAGTGCTGCAGGCGCAACACCTCCAAGGTATCCACACGTGCAGGGAGGAAGCGTCGCAAGCCGGACTGCTAGATCCGCGAGTTGCAACAGGCGAGGGCGTAGGAGGCGCGGCAGGTGTGTTTCGCCAAAAAGGTGTGAACCCTAGGGCGCCCCACCCCTCTATTTATAGAGGTTCCTGACGGGCCTCTGGATCCGAGGCCCATTAGTACTTCTAAACCTAATCCAACTCGGATCTGATCTGAATTGGGCTTCCAGCCCCTTAAGTGTGTGACCCTATAGGTTCGGATACGTATAGACATGGCCCGAGTACTCCTACTCGGCCCAATAGTCGGTAGCGGCCTCTAGCAAGACGTGCCAACTCCGATACGCACACGAAGATCATATCAGACGAACCATCACAACATAATATACATGCTATTCCCTTTGCCTCACGATATTTGGTCTAGCTTCAAGCCGACCGCTCTTTCTCGATCCTGTGATTCGGAATCCCTTTGTAGGTTGACTCTTAACCGTACGTAGCATGGCCATGCATTTTCGGATCCGATCACTCGAGGGGCCCAGAGATATCACTCTCAATCAGAGAGGGGCAAATCCCATCTTGATTGACCATGTCTCACAGCATGCTTCTTGACAAACCCGAAAGCTACCTTTATAACTACCCTGTTACGGCGTAGCGTTTGATAGCCCCTAAGTAGGTCGATCCATATCTAGAATACATGCGACAATCTCAGGTCTAAGGACAAAGCGTATATGTTGTTTAAAGAGAGAACTACTTCTCGTGTTGGGTCAGTCCTAGCACATGTCTCCACATGTGTCCACATTATTAGTTCGACATCTCAATGTCCATGACTTGTGAAACATAGTCATCAACTAATACATGTGCTAGTCTAATATGCATGTGTGTCCTCACATGAACTCCGACTAGGGACAACTTTAGAATAACCATACAAGTAAAGAGTTTCACATACAATTCACATAATTGCAAATCAATTCAAGTAGCCTTCAATGGATATTCAATGAACACAACATACAAATCATGGATACAAATGGAATATCATCATCTCTATGATTGCCTCTAGGGCATACCTCCAACAGTCTCCCACTTGCACTAGAGTCAATCTAGAAGGTACCTAATACCCATCGCTCTTACATGCACATCATGCTTAGCCTGCGGGAGTGGTTTTGTTAACGGATCAGAAATGTTCAGATCCATGTGTATTTTGCATATCTTGATCTCACCCCGGTTAACGAAGTCTCGAATGAGATGAAATCGCCGCATTACGTGTTTGTTCTTCTGGAGGTTCCTTGGCTCCTTTGCTTGCGCAATTGCCCCATTGTTATCACAGTAGAGATTCAATGGGCTGGACGCATTCGGGAACACACCAAGCTCAATGAGGAAATTCCTTATCCAAACACCTTCCTTCGCGGCTTCCGAAGCCGCGATGTACTCGGCTTCTGTCGTAGAATCAGCCACCGTCTCCTGCTTGGAACTCTTCCAACTAACAGCACCACCATTTAGCACAACACAAATCCTAATTGTGACTTTGAATCATCTCTGTCGGTTTGGAAACTAGCATCGGTGTAACCTGTTACAACGAGCTCCTCCTCACCTCCATAGATGAGGAACATATCTTTAGTCCTTCTCAAGTACTTAAGAATGTTTTTCACCGCTGTCCAGTGACTCTCACCTGGATCAGATTGGTGTCTGCTTGTCATACTTAGCGCATATGAAACATCTGGGCGAGTACTTATCATTGCATACATGATAGATCCAATAGCCGAGGCATATGACACTCTACTCATGCGATCCCGCTCATCAGCAGTCGAAGGACACTTAGTCTTGCTGAGATGTATGCCATGTGACATAGGCAAGAACCCTTTCTTTGCCTCTTCCATGCTGAACCGCTTCAACACTTTGTCAATGTAAGTATCTTGGCTTAAACCTATAAGCCTTCTCGATCTATCTCTATAGATCTTAATGCACAGAATATATGCCGCTTCCCCTAAGTCCTTCATCGAAAAACTATTTTTTAGTGAAGTCTTTACGGACTCAAGCATAGGAATGTTATTTCCAATCAGCAATATGTCATCCACATATAAAATTAGAAATACTATAGAGCTCCCACTAACCTTCTTGTAAACACAAGGCTCTTCTTCGTTCTTGGTGAAGTCAAACCCTTTGACTACTTCATCAAAACGAATGTTCCAACTCCTAGATGCTTGCTTCAATCCATAAATGGATCTCTGAAGCTTGCATACCTTTCCAGCATTTTTCGGATCGACAAAACCCTCGGGCTATATCATATACACGTCCTCAACTAGGTTTCCATTCAGGAAAGCTGCCTTGACATCCATCTGCCATATCTCATAATCGAAATATGCAGCTATAGCTAGAATAATCCGAATGGACTTAAGCATCACTACGGGCGAGAAGGTCTCGTCGTAGTCAACTCCTTGAACTTGTCGAAAACCTTTTGCGACAAGTCGTGCTTTATAGATGTGAACATTTCCATCCATGTCCTTTTTCTTCTTATAGATCCACTTGCACTCTATGGCTTTAACACCATCAGGCGGGTCAACCAAGTTCCAAACTTGATTGTCTCCCATGGACTCTATTTCGGATTGCATGGCATTCTGCCATTTTTCGGAGTCTGGGTCCATCATTGCTTCTGCATATGTCGCACGCTCGTCATTGTCCAACAATAGTATTTCCCGCATTTCGCGGAGCCTTGCCGACCTTCGTGGTTGTGGCGGTGCTTCTCTTGCCATGGGTATCTCAACTTGTTCTGCTACGTTAGCATCACTCATTGATTCTTGCCCGATCGGCACATCTTGAACTTCTTCAAGATGCACTGTCTTTCCACTCTTTTCTCCTTTGAGAAACTCTTTCTCTAGGAAAACCCCGTTCCGAGCGACAAACACTTTGCCTTCTGATCGGTTGTAGAAATAATATCCCAAAGTTTCCTTTGGATATCCCACAAAAATGCACTTATCCGACTTGGGTGTGATCTTGTCCGACTGAAGTCGCTTGACAAACACTTCACATCCCTAAATCTTTAGAAAAGACAAACTAGGAACCTTTCCAGTCCATGTCTCATATGGTGTCTTAACTACGGATTTAGATGGTACCCTATTAAGTGTGAAAGCTGCTGTTTCTAGAGCGTATCCCCAAAATGACAACGGTAGGTCTGACTGGCTCATCATTGATCGAACCATGTCTAACAAAGTTCGATTACGTCGCTCGGACACACCGTTTCTCTGAGGTGTTCCAGGCGGCGTAAGTTGTGGAACAATTCTGCAACTCTTTAGATGATTGCTAAACTCGAGTCAAATACTCACCTCCACGATCAGATCGTAAGGCCTTAATTTTCTTGCCACGCTGATTTTTAACTTCATTCTGAAATTCCTTGAACTTTTCAAATGTTTCAGACTTGTGCCTCATCAAGTAGACATAGCCATATCTACTAAAATCATCAGTGAAAGTTATGAAGTATTGGAATACTCCTCTAGCCGTCGTGCTCATTGGTCCGCATACATCACTATGTACGAGTTCCAACAAGTCTACTGCTCTCTCAGGAAATCCTGTGAAAGGCGTCTTGGTCATCTTGCCTAGCAAGCAAGCCTCACATGTCTCGTATGATTCAAAATCAAACGAAGTTAGAAGTCCATCAGAATGGAGCTTCTTCATGCGCTTATCACTTATATGACCCAAACGACAATGCCACAAGTAGGTAGGACTCAAATCATTAGGCCGAGGCCTTTTAGCACTTACATTACAGACAGGTGAACCATCAAGATTTAAAACAAATAATCCATTCACAATGGGTGCAAAAGCCATAAACATATTATTCTAAGAGATCACACAACCATTATTTTCACTCGCAAATGAATAACCATCCTTCATCAAGCATGAAGGAGACAAAATGTTTCGACTTAAACTAGGAACAAAATAACAATTATTCAACTCCATAATAAATCCTGACAGGAGGTGGAGTTGCATCGTCCCGACGGTCAAAGCAGCAACTCTTGCATTATTGCCCACACGGAAATCAACTTCTCCTCTTTCCACGCTTCTACTTCTTATCATTCCCTGCATCGAATTGCAAATATGAGCAACCGATCCGGTATCAAATACCCAAGAATTAATAATTGTATCAGCGAGAAATATGTTGTCTATAACATTAACAACAAGCGTACCTGAGGTAGAAGTACTCTTACTTCCGCCATTCTTCAAGGAAGCTAGGTACTGCTTGCAGTTTCTCTTCCAGTGACCAAGTTCATGACAGTAAAAGCACTCTTTGTCTGGAGCAGGTCTAGGTCTAGCTTTAACCTTGGGCGGTGGGTTTGGCTTGGACATTCCAGCCTTGCCCTTCTTCTTCCAAGAATTGCCCTTCTTCTTAAAGCTAGGCTTGTTCTGTATCGCCATCACATGGCTGGTACTAGCGCTTTTCTTGATGTCAGCCTCTGCTGTTTTAAGCATGCCACACAGCTCATTCAGACCCTTCTCCGTCCCATGCATATGGTAGTTCGAGATGAAGTTCCCATAGCTAGGCGGAAGAGACGAAAGAATGAACTCAGTGGCCAACTCTTGGCCCAGTGGGAAGCCTAGCTTCTCCAACCGTTGAGTGTAACCAACCATCTTGATTACGTGTGGTCCTACTGCTGTGCCTTCTGCTAGCTTGCTCTCAACAAAGGCCTTAGACACATTGAACCTTTCAGTCCTGGCCTGTGTTTGGAACATGTCTCTAAGCGCCACGATCATATCGTGCGCCTCATGGTTTGTTTCGAACTGCATCTGCAGCTCGGGTTCCATGCAAGCAAGCATAAGGCAGCTAACTTCGAGGTTAGCATCATATGCTTTCTTGTAAGCATTCTTAGCAGCAGCGGGTGCATCATCAGCAGGTTCTTCTGGTAGTGGGTTGTCTAGAACATCTTCCTTTTTCTCAGCCCCGAGAACGATTCTCAGGTTATGGATCCAATCCGAATAATTTGTTTCATTCAACTTGTCCTTCTCAAGGACCGAACGCAAAGCAAACGGTGTAGTGCTGCTAGGTGCCATTTAATCTACAACAAAGTAATGCAAAATACACTAAGACAAACGTATCCATGATAGAGCAAATCACATTAAACTATTTTAACAGAATCTACTCCCACTAAAATCAATATCCCTCTATTGAAACTTAGTGATTCAGGATCCACAACTAACAAGTCCACTAGTGAGCTTTAGCATCACCGCTAGCAAACAAGGTAGATCGGTAAGCAACTTTTGCTAATCATATCACATATGACTCCTGTTGTTGGGTGACATCTCCATGTCTCGGCGCCCAACCTTTATGCCCCAAAGTCCTTAACCGTTAAGATGACCTTGTTAAGCAAACCAACCCTTATGCGTGTAAGTGTCCGACACAAACCCGTCTAGTCAAGGAAAACTAGTGGTACCCTAATTTCATAGACCCACCACTAATTGTACAAGACATGGGACGGTGCAAATTTTAGTTGGGAGGGCATACTAACTTAAACTTTGTGAGGGATCGTTCTACTTCTAACATCACAGCATGCAGAAAGTAAAACATAAACAGAATAGCATTCACACAGTTGTGACACAGGCTCGTTTTCATATGGTGATCTCCATCTCCATAGAACCTGTTCACCATGGTGATCTCTATCTCCATGTTCCATGTGCGCTGCACCATCCTCCTGGTGATGAGTCCTCCAAGAACTAGAGCATGCTATTACGCCTAAAGCTAGTAAAGAATCTAGTAATGAAGATTACATAGTTGCTTGGATCATCACAGATTGGTACGCAGACCATTAAATACAATAAAGTGACAACACATATGGCTCCTGCCGTGTTGCCGTACGTGCGACACGCAGGTCACGAATGAGTTACACACATGCATCACATACACAAGGGGGCCATACTGATCACAAGATACATACATACATCCTGCAAAATAGAGTTAGGCGCCCTAACATTTCAAAATTTGGATGCCCAAAACTCCATCTTCCAAGCCGAATTTGGGAAATCTAATCTCGCCGAAAACGGCAAAACCATTGAATTTCATGTGTAACTTTTTGTATAGATCAATTTTCATATAAAATTCACCCCGATCCGAGATTGTACCGAAAAGTTACGGCTGATTTACCGAAGCATATGCATACGGCAAAATCCCGACCCCGGCAGTAGATCTCATCTACTGTTGCACATCTAATGTGCCTGGCGTATGACCCTGGATTTCGATTCGACCAATCATATTGATCTTCGCTCACTGCAACTGGATTTACGTGTATCACTTAACTTCGATGGCGGAAACCGACCGGTAGGAGTATGTCGTTACACTACCATTGCAGCAAGGGCACGAAAACAGGACATAGATCAAACGGAAAACTCGCATATCTCCATATGCACACATCCCGAATCCAAAACTAAGCAGCTACGGCTCTGATACCACTGTAGGGATACGAGGTAGGCTACACTAGCGCAAATCAAAATTTCTACCGCGTATAACCAGGAAGAACTGCCGCATAAGGATCACGGGATTACCACTCGACGCACTACTGGTGCGGAAGATGTAGATATGCGTCAATGCAGTGAAGATGATCACGTAGTCGTACGTAGTCGATCATGTCACGTCCAGCAGCACCTCAGCAGCTCGTCCACGTGTAGCAAGATCGCCTCCGGTGCCGCGGCTCGTCGTCGGCTCGTCGTGGCTCGTCGGCGGCTCGTCGACGACTCGTCCAAGTGCTGCAGGCGCAACACCTCCAAGGTATCCACACGTGTAGGGAGGAAGCGTCGCAAGCCGGACTGCTAGATCCGCGAGTTGCAACAGGCGAGGGCGTAGGAGGCGCGGCAGGTGTGTTTCGCCAAAAAGGTGTGAACCCTAGGGCGCCCCCACCCCTCTATTTATAGAGGTTCCTGACGGGCCTCTGGATCCGAGGCCCATTAGTACTTCTAAACCTAATCCAACTCGGATCTGATCCGAATTGGGCTTCCAGCCCCTTAAGTGTGTGACCCTATGGGTTCGGATACGTATAGACATGGCCCGAGTACTCCTACTCGGCCCAATAGTCGGTAGCGGCCTCTAGCAAGACGTGCCAACTCTGATACGCACACGAAGATCATATCAGACAAACCATCACAACATAATATACATGCTATTCCCTTTGCCTCACGATATTTTGTCTAGCCTCAAGCCGACCGCTCTTTCTCGATCCTGTGATTCGGAATCCCTTTGTAGGTTGACTCTTAACCGTACATAGCATGGCCATGCATTTTCGGATCCGATCACTCGAGGGGCCCAGAGATATCACTCTCAATCAGAGAGGGGCAAATCCCATCTTGATTGACCATGTCTCATAGCATGCTTCTTGACAAACCCGAAAGCTACCTTTATAACTACCCTGTTACGGCGTAGCGTTTGATAGCCCCTAAGTAGGTCGATCCACATCTAGAATACATGCGACAATCTCAGGTCTAAGGACAAAGCGTATATGTTGTTTAAAGAGAGAACTACTTCTCGTGTTGGGTCAGTCCTAGCACATGTCTCCACATGTGTCCACATTATTAGTTCGACATCTCCATGTCCATGACTTGTGAAACATAGTCATCAACTAATACATGTGCTAGTCTAATATTCATGTGTGTCCTCACATGAACTCCGACTAGGGACAACTTTAGAATAACCATACAAGTAAAGAGTTTCACATACAATTCACATAATTGCAAATCAATTCAAGTAGCCTTCAATGGATATTCAATGAACACAACATACAAATCATGGATACAAATGGAATATCATCATCTCTATGATTGCCTCTAGGGCATACCTCCAACAGTGCCAACTCCTATACGCACACAAAGATCATATCAGACCAACCATCACAACATTATATACATGTTATTCCCTTTGCCTCACGATATTTGGTCCAGCTTCAAGCCGACTGCTCTTTCTCGATCCTATGGTTCGGAATCCCTATGTAGGTTAACTCTTAACCTTACGTAGCATGACCATGCATTTTAGGATCCGATTACTCGAGGGGCCCAGAGATATCACTCTCAATCAGAGAGGGGCAAATCCCATCTTGATTGACCATGTCTCATAGCATGCTTCTTGACAAACCCGAAAGCTAGCTTTATAACTACCCTGTTACGGCGTAGCGTTCGATAGCCCCTAAGTAAGTCGATCCACATCTTGAGTACATGCAACAATCTCAGGTCTAAGGACAAAGCGTATATGTTGTGTAAAGAGAGAACTACTTCTCGTGTTGGGTCAGTCCTAGCACATGTCTCCACATGTGCCTACATTATTAGCTCAACATCTCCATGTCCATGACACGCGAAACATAGTCATCAACTAATACATGTGCTAGTCTAATATTCATGTGTGTCCTCACATGAACTCCGACTAGGGACAACTTTAGAATAACCATACAAGTAAAGAGTTTCACATACAGTTCACATAATTGCAAATCAATTCAAGTAGCCTTTAATGGATATTCAAGGAACGCAATATAAATCATGGATACAAATGGAATATCATCATCTCTATGATTGCCTCTAGGGCATACCTCCAACACATGGAGGCTAGCTTCACACGGGGACCCTCACGCCCCGTGAGATCTTTGGAGGTGACAAAGTCTGACCCAGAGGGAGCGGTAGTAGCGCTACCAAACGTGCCCTGCTAAGGAAACGAAAGACAATCATAAAAGAAAGGAAGAAGTCGACATCCTGATTTATTATCATGCTTTGACCTTTATTTTCTGACAGGCTGAAGACTTAAATAAATAGCCATTGCTGTTAAGAACAACCATGATCAAATGAGAATTCGCACGTAGCTTCTTGTGTTTGGGGGATGCCAAACTTAAAAAAATTAAGTTTCCCATTATAATATAGTTTTTTACAATTGAGAGATAAGGGTACACATGGGTCCCCACCGACCAGGATATTGTCCAGCCTGACAAGTAGGCCCCGCTTGACCATGGTGTGCGGGGCAAGGCATAAAGACATGTGGAGCACAATCTGGGAGGCCAAGCGAATCAATTCAGCCCGGATATCACGGGATACTTGTTGTAAACCAACTCAGATTTATTTCCTTGTAACAATCGACTAGGATTAGATTCAATCCGACTTGTAACCCTAGGTTGTCAGCCGATATAAGGCGGCCAACGGCGCCCCCCCCAGGGCACGTTCACTTTCTGCATACCATACCAGCAATACAATCCACCAGAACATAGGACGTAGGGTATTACTCTCTAGAGCCCCTAAACCTGTCTAAACCTTTGTGCCCCTGTGTTACCATTCAAGTTCTTGGTCTTACAATCTACCCCGCTACAAATCTACCACCTAGGTAACCCGCTGGCGGACTGCCGATCACTAAATCCAACAACAATAAATTTTGATTAAAATTGTGTCTCAAGCTTTGAGGGGTTATTACATGTATTTTCTCTTATAAACCTATAGTTTCACGGTTGTTTCAATCAAATGGTTTTCAGCTTTCTCACACCTCACAGACCACAACAGTTTTTCTACAATTTACAGCTCATGACAAGTTTTTCATAGCTTAATCAAACATATCCTAACAAGGGCTAAAACTATCCAAAGTGGGAACACCTCTCTCTTGGCACATAAGTTCTGGACGCGTGACGATGGCTGTGGTTGATGGGTCGGCGCCAGCACTCATCGTGGTCAAGCCCTTGAGAAAGGTTCAGGTGCTCCCGCGGATTGGGGTGCTAATGTGCTCCCAACCCACAGATGCATCTGTAAATGTGCATCAAAAATTCATCCAAAAGTATGAATGGAGACTCCTTCACATCTTCTACCATTATGCAAAAATTGATGATGAAAAAAAATATGTGCAAGAAGAACCAAAAAAGAGAAATCAATGCCTGAATAGTATCTAACTCAACCCACATCCGTTACTGTTCGTGCACTGATATTTCTTTTTTATTTCTTCTTGCACAAATTTCTTATCATCATCAATTTCTGCATGATGGTGTAAGATGTCAAGAAGTATCCATTCATATTTTTGGATGAAGTTTTGATCCACATTTAAAGGTGCATCCACAAGTTGGGCGTACGGTAGCACCCCAACCCATGGGAGCAAGTGAACCTTTCTCCAAAAAGGGCGAGGTCTTCTTCCTGCTAAGGATGGACTACCTTTGCCCCTCCACCTCTGCTTTCTCCTTCGCGGCCTCGCCGCACCCTACCTTCACTGTCTTCGCCGTGAGTACCAACCCCCAACCATCTCGCCTCTCCGCTCTCTAGGCATCCATCTATCTAGTCTTCATCACTTAGTAAGTTGAGTTGCAGCAGTAGCACTGCACTATTCTTCAGCTGTTGATTCAGAGCTTGGGAGTAGCTGAATATTGAGCTAGTGAACTTCGATTCGTTGGCCCTAGCAACTATGCTGCATTGGGAGCGTGGAGTTTGCTTTGCATCTATGAGGGCAGTTGCTAAAAATTTGTTCTCTGCTGCAGATCTTAGCTGGCCTGACGACCCACCCAATTTCTAAACTATAGCGAGTTCCAGGTCCCTCGCTTCGCCCTAACCCCAAATCCTTATAGCGAGGGCAACGATATGATCTCTACGTCACTAGATCGGCAAGTCTTCACTGTCTCCGCCGACGAACCTCCTCGTGATGGTGAAACTTCCTCCAAGGAGGAAGGGCGCAACGAGAGGAATCGAGACCGCGGCAGGCACCGCCAACAGGACCCAGCCGAGCAAAATCATCTGCCACCTACTACCCCTGCAGCGGCTGGCACACCGCCCATCCCGCTGATCCAACCCAACGGTGCTCTCAATGGTGGCTAGGATGATGTGAGACGTTAGAAAAGGCACCCTAATCCTCTACCTGCTCACAATCTACAAGTCGATCACGACGTCTTCGCCACACCCCAGCCAACCTGGGGGTTGTCTTTGCCAATATGGAAAACCTTCCAGATTCAGAGCTACTGTAGCGGATGCGGAATCGCCTCCGTGTTGCTAGCACCCATATCGAGTAAAAGGCCCATGCCCCAGCACGCTCGAGAAGCCGATCATCGCACTCCAGATCTACATTTACCCGGCACTCCCGAAACCGATTTACTCAGAGTAGATCTGATCGTAGCCGAGCCGATCACAGCCGCCGCAGGGGAGGTTGGCTAGAACCCATTAAGGAGGAGGAGGTGGACCAATCCCAAAGCAACGACCACCACCCCGATGATGATGGCCGACAACCAGATAATGTCGCCTCGATGGATTAGGAGACGACGAACGCCGCGGTCGACCTGGTCGGCATCTTGACCGCGACCTTCGTGACAACCTCCGCGACCGCGCGACCTCCATGGTGAGCTCAACGAGCGGGACGAGGCCGAGCACGTCCAATTCCTGGATGCCAAGAATCACCACAGTGATGACTACGAACCACCAACCCATCATGACCACTAGCACCAGCCCCGACCGGACCCCTCCCGACCTTGGAAGAGGGCCCTTGAGGTCCTCACCGCCAAAGCCGACCCTGTGAGGCAAACAACCTTGCTCTAGAAGGAATTCGATGATACGTTGAACGCCCCGTGCCCCTTCCACAAGGATACACGCAACAATCTTCGGGATGGCATGGTCCTCAAGGAAGAGCTCGGCGCCCCGGTGGAATACAAGCGGCCTTTGCTGGAATGACTACCACAAGGAAGATAACCGCAACGACAACCGTGGCAGCGATGACTGCGATAACCGCCGCTGTGACGACCCTGACGACCAACGTAGAGGAGAGCACCGTGACCAGCGCAACCTTGACACCAACAAAGGCGCCTGCAACGACAACGGCAAGTTCCAGCGTGCCAAGCGGGAGGTGAATATCATCACCAACGGCCCTAAAGCTTTCTGCAGCAATCGCAAGCACAAGTTGACAAGGTGGGAAGTGCACTTCATCTTCGTCACACCAGTCCAGTATCTGCGCTGGTCGGAGATGCCGATAACCTTCTCCAGGGAAGATCACTAGGTGCACATTTCGAACCCCGGGTCTTACCCACTAGTTGTGTGCCCCACCATAGACAGAGTCCTCCTCTCCAAGGTGCTGATTGATGGCGGCAGCTGCCTCAACATCATCTTCACCGAGACCCTGAAGCACATGGACTTCAACTTCGAGCGGCTCCTTCCCTACGAAGACCTATTCTACAGCATAGTACCCGGCAAAGGATCATATCCTATTGGGAGAGTCGTCCTGCCGGTCACGTTCGGCACCCGTAACAGGTACCGCACCAAGCACCTCACCTTCCAGGTTGCCAACTTCAAGACCTCCTACCATGCCATCTTTGGCAGGCTAATACTTGCGAGGTTCATGGTGATCCCCAACTACCTACCTCATCCTCAAGATGCCGGCTCCAAATAGCGTCCTCTCCATCTTTGGCGATGCTGAAACATCCTACAAGTGCGACACAGAAGCTGTGCAGCTCACCAAGACCATGGAGTACTCGGCCAATGCCACCATGATGCTCGCCGAGTCCAAGAAGGTGCACCAGAATCAGCTGATGATCCCAGAGGCGGACCCGACACCCATGGCGCTGCAGCCCGACCCGCAAATCAAGAAGATCAGCCTCGGCCTGGAAGACCCCTCCAAGATGGCCCTTATCAGGGCCGGACTCACCCCCAAATAGGAAGACATGCTCACCAGTTTCCTCCGGGACAACTTGGACATATTCGTGTGGAAACCATCCGATATGTCTGGTGTCCCGCTGGAGCTGGCTGAGCACTCCTTGGAAATGAGCAAGACAGCAAGGCCGGTCAAGCAGAAGCTTCACCGTTTCACTCAAGATCACAATGAGGCCAATAGGGTAGAAATGAATAAGCTCTTAGCTACCAATTTCTTCTGTTAATGTAAACACCCTGACTGGTTAGCAAATCCAATCCTTGTAAATAAGAAAACCGGTGAATAGAGGATGTGTATTGACTACACCGATCTCAACAGGCACTGCCCTAAAGACCCCTTCCCTCTTCCTAAAATCGACCAAGTCGTGGACTCCATGGCTGGTTGCACCCTGCTGTGCTTCCTCAATTGCTACTCGAGCTATCACCAGATCACCCTCAACCCCACCGACCAAGATAGGATTGCCTTCATAACACCCTATGGCATCTACTGCTACAACACCATGACCTTTGGGTTGAAAAACGCTAGTGCTACCTACCAGATGGCAATCCAGAGTAGCCTCACGAAACAACTTGGCAAAAACGTAGAGGCCTACATCGACGATGTGGTCGTCAAGACCAAAAATAAAGAGAACTTCATCGCCGACCTTGCCCAAACCTTCGACAGCCTCCGGGCCTATCGATGGAAACTCAACCTGGGCAAATGTGTCTTCAGTGTCCCATCCGAAAAGCTCCTGGGCCTCCTGGTCAGCCAACGCGGCATCAAAGCCAACCCTGTCAAAGTGGACGCCATCAGGAACATGGCGCAGCCGACTAGCAAAAAGGACATCATGAAGCTCACAGGCATGATGGAGGCCCTTAGCCGTTTCATCAGCAAGCTCGGTGAAAAGGGACTCCCCTTTTTGAAGCTGCTTAAGAAGGCAGACAAGTTCGAATGGGATGATGAGGCCCGCAAGGCTCTTGAGGAACTCAAAACATTCGTCTCCACCCCTCCCGTCCTAATGGCCCCGGCTAACCAAGAAACGTTGTAGCTATACATCTCCGCGACAACACATGTTGTGAGCACGGTGCTAGTTGTAGAACGCGAAGAACCCGACCATGCCCACATGGTGCAAAGGCCGGTATATTACATCAATGAGGTCCAGAGCGACTCCAAGTTCCACTACACGCAGGTGCAGAAATTGCTCTACGCAATCCTGATCACTACTCATAAGTTGTGTCACTACTTCCAAGCGCACAAGATCTGAGTGGTCTCCTACCCAATAGACGAAATCCTGCACAATAGGGATGTCCACGATTGAGTCATCAAATGGCCCGTGGAGCTCGGTGAATTCGACATCGACTTCTGCCCACGTCATGCGATCAAGTCCCAGATCCCGGCTGACTTCATTGCTGAATGGATTGAGCTCCAAGAGCCACTCTCCCTAGAGAGACCGGAGCACTATACGATGTACTACAACAGCGCCCTCAACCTCGAAGAAGCTGGTGCGGGAGTCCTCTTTGTATCACCGAAAGGTGAGCAGCTCAAGTACATCCTCTAGATCCACTACAAGGCCACCAACAATGGCGTTGAGTACGAGGCCCTCATACACGGGCTCCACATCTCCGCCTCGCTCAACATTAAACACATCCTCGCATTTGGAAACTCCAAGGTTGTCATCGAACAGGTCAACAAATCCTAGGAGTGCACCAAGGAAACCATGGACGCCTATTGTGCCGAGGTCTGCAAACTCGAGGCTCACTTCAATGGTTTCGAGTTCCATCATGTCCTCAGGGAACACAACATCGCCGCTGACGTCCTATCCAAGATCGGCTCGAAATGCGCCCAAGTCTCGGTCAGCGTGTTCATCCAAAACTTGAGAAAACCCTCCATCTAGATATTGGACTTGGACCAAGCTGACAGCAACACCTAGGCTCAGGCTGACCCAGTGCCCACCGATGTCCTGATGATTGAGGTGGAGGAAGACTGGCGTGCACCTTTCATCGCATTAATCACTGGCAACATGTCCCTAGAGAACAAAGTCGAGCATGAAAAGCTAGCACGACGTAGCACCAACTACATTGTGATCGGTAAGGAGTTGTACAGGAAGGCCGCATCTACCAGCATTCTGATGAAGTGCATCCTCCGCAACGAAGGCCTCAAACTCCTCCATGAAATCCACTTGGGTTTGTGCGGGAACCATGCCACCTTGGGCAACCTGGTCAGGAAAGTGTTCCGCTCTGGATTTTAGTGGCAAGGTTGAATATGTGAATGAGATGGTCCTCCAATCCCTCAAGTCTCACATCTTTGACGACGTACTCAAATACGCCACCAAATGGCTCCGCGAACTACCCTATGTCGTTTGGGGTCTTCGCACCCAAAAGAGTTGGGCCATCGGTTACACCCCCATTCTTCCTCATCTATAGCCCAAAGGTTGTACTACCAATAGATGTAGCCTTTGGTGCCTCGCGAATTCAATACTATGAGGAAGGGAAAGCAGAAAAGAGTTGACAGATCGACATCGACAACCTAGAAGAACACAGTGGTAGCTCTCATACAACACGTGCGGCATGAACAGCAGATTCGACGCTACCACGACAGGAACGTCCAGGAACGCTCGTTTAACATCTGTGACCTGGTGCTCCACCAGATCTAGTGCACCAAAGACATGCAGAAGCTATCGGCCCCCTAAGAGGGCCCCTTCATCGTCAAAGAGGTCATCCAGCTCAGCACTTACCGGCTGTAGTGGGCAGACGGTTCAGGCGTCCCCAACCCATGGAACATTAAACACCTGCGGCGCTTCTACCCTTAAGACCTAAATGCTACATACTCTCTTTACATTTTGCATTGAATAAATAAAACTTCAGAGGTTTTTTGCGTACCTACTACCTTCTTACTTTCTTACCCGAGCTCTTAATCATGCTCGGGGGCTGTCCAACCTGATCGACAGACTACACCCTCACCTTTATGCTAGGGGCTTACCCCGTTACGTGACGACCTCCGAGTCTCATCTCTTCTCCTACCCCTCCCACGGCAAGTATGACTAACTCGTGTGGACGGTGTCCTAGCTCGCGAAACCTAGGCAACCTTGCGTTCATCCCCTCTACAAGCTCGAGATCCGCTCTCAGTAGAGTGCTAGCCAGGCAAGGCTGGGCGCTTAGCGGCTACAGGCCTAAGCTACACGATGTCCTATCATATACACCACATGAGGGATGGAGGCTTTCTACTCCCATAACTTAATTGACTAGCTTACTTGTCTCATGACACAGATTCATACACATCATAGTTTTTCTATTACAGGTCCAACTCCTTGAATACCTCATCCACAACCTATTGATACTGGTCAGCCAACTTCGGAATGCTAACAGATCGAAGCCCTTGGCTACCCCTGCTACGATGCGCTCCATCGCCACTCGAGGCAAATGCATCTTGAGAAGCACAATGACGTTCTTCACGCACTCCATGGCGATCTCCTTCATCAACGCCTTCAGCCGACCAGGAGCACTCCTCAGTCGGTCCAGTAGCAGCATTGGCTTGGCAGGGTTGGCCTCAGGCTGGACCATGTCTATCATGTACCCCGCAACCGACCGCAGGTCTTCCAGCTCCAGCTCCAACCCTGCAATGACCACCTGATCATGTTGGAGATTGTGCCTTGTGGCAACCAAGCACTGGTCCAAATCCCTGCGCAAGCTGGCCTCATAGGCAAGTCTTTGTGACACGGCATACTCACGGTGCATGACAATGTCATGGTCTTGCAGTAGTCGGGCATTGGCAGCTTCACACTCCTTGAGGTCCCTCTTTAGGCTAGCCTACTTCTTCTCAACATCTGCAAGGCACACAACAAAAATGGAAGAATCAGCATTATCCTCCTAGGTCGGGGATATCACGAACAAGCTACCGACGTACCCTTCAGCATGGCGCCAAGGTCACCTTGGACCTCCTTGGTGATCTTCTTTTGCTCTTCCATCTCCCGAGCCTTACGTTGCAGCTACTCCATGGCATCCTCCTTGATCCTCTTGAGCTCGACCTCCAAGCGCTCGGCCTTGAGGCGATACTCTTGGCACGTTGGATGGCGTCCGCCCTCTTGTGCGTGCGCTCGGCCAGATTCTATACAAAATTTACTCCAACATTTCAAAGATGGAAGACAGGTAAGAAAGTCAGCATCAAGATAGGTCGGCCAACTTATGTATAAAACCTCCCTGACCTTAGCTGAGGCTTCCTTCAGGACAGCAAGGTCCTTCTTGTCTTCTGCCACATCCCGCGCCAGGTTTGTCCCAAAGAAGTCAAGCGTGGTGCAATCATCCTCCGCGTGGGCATCAACGTCGGCGACATAGCCTACCACCTCGGCTTCAACCGGCGCGTCCCTAGGGGTCTCCTCCATCTGCTCTGTGGTGCTAGCATCTGTGGCCCTAGACGTGGAGATGGCGGCGCCCCTAGCAGCATCTAGGCGCGATGGAGACTTTTGTTCGGGCCTCTCCAGCTCTACTACCAGGTCATCGTCATGTCCGGCCTGGGTAGATGAAGGAGACACAGCCCGCAGGTCTGCATCAAGAACCTGACCTCCTGCCTGGGTCCCAGCACCGGCCTCCTGCAAGCTTGCCTCATCCTCCATCACCGCTTCCCTGCTCGGTCGGCGTAGAACAGATAAAGGTGAAGCAGCATACAAACAAACTTTCAACAATAAGCAACGCCACAACTACACTCACATTATGCTCTTCTTCGCTCGAAACTTTGGGCGAAGAGGTGCTGGTGGCGGCAGGGTTGGCTCCTTCCACTTTCCCCCGCAGATCTCCATCTTCAGCCCCTCGTTGAGCTTCTCCACGTCGGCAGTGGTTGTCTCAAGGAGCCCCGCCTTCTTCTTCTTCATGAGCGGGCTCGGTGACTCGAAGTCATCACTTAATGCTCTGAACCAGGCCTCCGAGGGAGAGGTTCTTGCCACAGCCAGTGCCTTGGGCTTGGCGTCCCCTCTTTTCTTCCTCTTCCCCTTTTCCGCCTCCGGCGCCTTGGGTTCCACCACCTTGCGAACGCCCTGGCACGGCCGCTGCCCAACAGGAGCGGCACTTCTAGCCTCCATCCCACTGCCTTCGACCAGCACGTCCTCATCAAAGACATCAAAGGATGAGTCCGACTCATAGTCCAGGGTAGCAAGCGGCTGCTCAACGTCGACGGTGGGGAAGATCTTGGGCCATTGTGGGTCGGCCCCTCCGGGAAGCAGTGCTAGTAGAAAAACTCAAACTCATGGCTCTAGTCAATCAATAGGGACAGTTAGAGAAGACGCAAAATCAAAGCAGGAAAGTAGACTGATGAAACCAAAATCTTACCGAGTCGGCCGGCCTCACGAGGGAGTACACCTTGGGGCAGTGCTTGTTCTTGATGATGCCACCGAAGAACTAGCAGAACTGGCCGGCAACCTCTTCCCGAGTAACCTTTCGTTGTACTTCCTGATTTGGATCCAGCAGACCCGAGTATTCGTACGCTGGATGGACCTTGTCCTTGATTAGCTGTGTTAACCTTAGGAGAAATTGATGCTCACAGCTCTGCTGTGAGCCCACGTCTCTTCAGGTCAGCGATCTCCTTCAGCAGCTAGTTCACCTGGACCATCTCCTTGGAGGTCGGCTGGTTCAACCATTCCGATCTTATCACAGGCGCATACCCGACGCGAGGTGGTACCTCGGGCTTCTGGTTGGCAACAAGTAACCACTCCTTGTGCCACCCTTGTTCGAATCTTTGAGCTGCAGGTCAAAATACGCGGTGAGCCTCTTTGGCCGTAGCAAAAATCCACAGTCGCCAATTACCCTTGGTTTCCCCTTCGTCGTCACCGCTTTCAATTGGTACAAATATCTCCACGGATTGAAATGGGGGGATTCCAAGAAATGCTTCGCACAAATGGATAAACACAGGGACGTCGAGTATGGAGTTAGGGTTCAGATGCACTAACTCAATTTTGTAGTACTCCAGCAACCCGCGGAAGAAATCCCCTATCAGGATCCCAAATCCCCGCTCGAAGAATGTCGCAAAGACGATGGCTTCGGTCTTGTCCTTGGTGGGAAACTACTGGTCCGCGGTCGCCTTCCACTCAAGGAGGGACTTGGGTCTAAGCAGGCCGCGGTCGATGAGGGCCTGGATCCGTCCCTCAGTCATCACGGACTTCATCCAGTAGGTGGATGGATTCAGTGCCTGCTCTACCACCATTTCTTTGGTTTCTAATCCTCGTGGTGCAGATCGGATGTAGGCAGGCCTCTTGGTTCGCATATAGTGGGGAATGGTGGCGAGGAGACAGTGACCATAGCCTTCGGGCGGTGGAGCAGTGGATGCGGCTTGCAGACGCGACGGCGTGGCCTAAGGCTGTCTACCGTAGAGTCTATGGCATTGGTGGTGGTGGTGCTTGGGGGCGAGTGGAGTGGAAATGAAACGGAAATCGCACCTCTTCGGCTTTTGAAGGCATTGATGGCGTAAACATAGCTACGGAATTCGTGGGTCCCCTATTACGGTGCAAGCGATGGACAGAATCCACAGGTTTCCCGTTAAGTCTCACAGTGTGCCTCCATGGCTCTACCAGTCCTTGCACTTAGGGGCTAAGTGCCTATTTTAGAACGGCGTGCTTCCATGGCTTCGCCAGTCCTTGTGCTCGGGGGCTGGGCATTTATTTCAGGTCGGTGTGCCTCCGTGGCTCCACCAGTCCTTGCGCTCAGGGGCTGGGCACCTCTTTTAGGTCGTCGTGCCTCTATGGCTCCACTAATCCTCGCGCTCGGGGCTGGACACAGTCGGTGTGCCACCGTGGCTCCGCCAGTCCTCACGCTTTGGGGCTGGGCGCCTACTTCAGGTTGGCGTGCCTCCGCGGCTCCGTTAGTCCTCGCGCTCGGGGACTGGGTGCCTACTTCCGATCGACACACTTCTAGGGCTCCACCATGTAACAACTCTACCTAAATTAAGTGCTTTTAAGTATAAACCAGTGGTTAATCCCTTATTAAAGAGGTGAAATGACCATTATAACCCTAAGAAACTCTGTTTGGAGTTTGAAATAAAACTTGGAATTTTATATGCAAACTTAAATTTCTGCCCAAATAAGAGTTGTAAAACTTTTAAATTCAAACAACTTTTGTTAAAGGCACTTCAACTAATTCGGAGTGGAAGCAAGTCAAAAACAGCAATCAAAAAAGGAGTACTAAAGAACCCTAAAAACCTCTTAAGTCCTGGAATCCGAGTTTTCCTCCAACTTTGCAAGCTTTTATCTCAATAATTCCTATCTAAACTCAAGTCAGGCCCTTAATGAAAGTTGTAGTCCCTCGAGTGCGTTCCAACTTTGTTACACTGACCCAGGTCCAGATCAGGCCAGAACCTGTTCAAAACCTCGGTCAAAGTAAGGTAAAATAATCAACTCACCCCTGAGGCCCTAAAATGCTAAGTCTGGAAATTGCGCAGAGTACACCTCTTGGCGAGGGCGTTCCTCCAAATTTCTGAACTAAGCTTAAGAAATACCATAAATAAAAGTTGAAGTCCTCAGTTTGGAGAGCAACTCCTTCAATAACACCTTGGTCTAATTGAACTTGGAAGCTGCCCAAAAATCGACTCAAACATAGCTAAGTTCCTGAAATTCTACCTCTCTAGCCAATTTGGCTAGGTCTGGATTTTCAGATTTTTAGCAAAGTTTGGCATGAGATTTCTCCAAATCCTTTCACTTTTTAAACCGACACCTTAAACCAAGTTTGAAGTACGTTCAGAGTTGAGCAAGTTTGTTTAAAAGAGTTTTGGAAGTTGTGTTGCGAAATCTGGAGTAGGATCTCCCCCAAGTTAGTCGGGCTTGCTGCCCGAAGGGGGCCTCGACGCCCGCGCGCCAGGGCACGTTCGCCCGCGCGCCGCGCGCCGCGTGGCCGCCGGCACCCTATCACTGACGCGACAGCGACAGGGCGAGGGCCACGGCGCCCAACCCGCGTTTGCGACAGGACGAGGCGAACGTCGGGCTGTCCAACCGCCGGCCACGCGCGTGTCCTCTTCCTCCTACCGCGGCTCTACTCCGCCAACCGTGCTCTGCCCGTCCGTCGGAGAAGCCGCCACGCTAACGACGTCCTGCGCCTCCGCCCGCTCGCCCAACCCCCACGGTAGCCCTCCGCCTCGTCCGCCCGACAGACCGGAAGCTCCAGACGCGCGTCGCCCAAGGCCAATCGCCGCCGGAGACCACCCGGAGCTCCGCCTCCTCTGCCCAATGGCGTCGCTGGCCAATGACCGCCTTGCCCGCGCACCCGCCGCTCCCGGCCTTATCCTTCCCCCACCAGGGCCCTGCCTCGACCCTCCGCTCCACCGCGACCCTATAAAAAGGTCCCCCTCACCGGCAACACCACCCCTTTGCCACCGCCCACACACGAGCCACCGCTTCCTCCTCTGCGCCACCTCTATGCTCCCGTGGAGCTCACCCCTCCGCGCCACCCCGCACTCCCGTGACTTTGCCGCCCGCTTCGCCACCCCTCCGTGCACGTCTTCGAGCAGTCCGTGGCCTCCCCGACGCCGCCGGTGCGCCGGAACGCCGCCTGCACCGTCGCCAGCCAAGCTCCGCCGCCGCCGCCGCCGCGTTCCGATCCCCTCTGGCCATCTCCGTCGCCCCAACCCCGCCAAACCGAGCTCAGGTGAGCCCCCGCACCCTCCCGGCCACTTGTTGCCCCATCCTCGCCGGCGAACCGCCGGGAATTTTCCCGCCGCCGCTACGCGCGCCACGGGGACCACATTGCTTCCTCCCCATTGTTTCCAGGGGCCTGGGCGCAAAACTCAGGGACCCCTGTGTAGTTTAACCTTAAACCCAGGGGCTAGCTTGCAAGTCTGCCACGGCTTTTCTTTTAATAATAGTCCGAAAAATGTTCAAAATTTTGGAAATCCCCAGTAAATCGTAGAAAAATCATAAAAATACCAAACCACTTTTGTTGGCATCCTTGCTCCGTCTAGTTCTTAAGAAAAATAAGTTTGCTCACGTTACTGTGGTAGATAATATTCTATGTTTTTAATCATGGTTTAGGCCTTTTAAATCCTAATAAATAGAAGAAAAGTGGGAAAAATATGCAACCAACTCTGTGATGCTTGTTTCTATGTGTAGAAGCTCAAAAAATTGGTTAGGGCTCTGGTCTAACACTTTAAGTCACTGTTTTGACTTTAATTTGGTAATCTAAGTATAAACCTTCCTTTTTGCATAAGAATTGTTCCAGAGCTCAGAAAAATGTGAAACTAGTTGGGTTAATTTTGTTTTTCTGTGAAGTTTGCAGGAAAAATGTAAATTGTTGTGCAAATCAGAAATAAAAGCACCTTCCTTGTTAAGCATGTGTAATTACAAAGGAAATAGAATAAATAGTTAACCTTCTCCAAAAATTATGAAAAATTCACCCAAGCTCCTGTAACCTACCCTTAATACACTGGTTAAGTTTCACCCCCTGTTGCACAGTAACTTTAAAGATAGAAAAAGTTAAGTTCATTTTACCTTTCAGAATAAAATGCATATAACTTCTTTTTAATTCATCCCTTGGCCCCCAAACTTTTACAGTGACCTAGTGATGGCTTAATTGAGATCCTGAAATTTTATCAATGCCTTTTACTACTGTTTGAATATGACGTCATTTTGGTTAATTAATCAACCTAAAGGAATAAAAGGAAAGCACAAACTTTAATACGATAAATGAGTGGAAATTGAAAGAGGTACATAAAAACATTCAGAAGTAAGTAATTACGCTAATGCACCCAAACCACCCAAACGTGACCTTTCACTCTCTCTATGCAACTCTAAAATGCAAGAAACTATATATGTACACAATCGCCATTCAACGCGAACTCAAGTTTAAAGCGACTACTTCCGTTGAAGTTAAAAAAAGAAAGTAAACCTCGCCTTGTTATGGCTGTTGTGACTCTTGTTTTCGGCCATGCCTTGTGTCGTTGAATAAACACACGAGTCCAATTAAACATTTGCATGTGCATGTCGTATAGAACTAAATCTCTCCGACAGAACCTACGAGCTCCACCCGGCACCGGAAGAAGACCCTGCTGCGGAGCTTCACCCCTCGGAAGGCGAGCCCGAACCGGAGCAAGACCCTGAGGACCCGCTAACTTTTCCTGAAGGCAAGCCCCGGAGCATAATTTCCTATCTCGATTACATGCCATATTATTGATTACTTGATTGCACATTTACGTTTCTAGGAGTTGTAATGAAACCTTAGATGCATAAACTTAGTACCTTGTTTGAATACTAGTTGCTAAGGTCGAGTAGTTGCAATGCTTAATAGGTTCCGGTAAAAGTTGAGTGATTTCCTGTCGCTCACGAGTTATAGGAGTTGAATGTTTTAGTAATGTTGCAACTACAAGCACGACGGACGGGGTCGGGCTTATGTTCGATACTTGGTGGTTTTCCCCGTCTGTCTAGATGAAATTGATCTAAGGTCGAAACGTGTCGGCGTTCGTGATCAAGTGTTTGAAAGTACTAATCTCATACCTAGTATGGGATGGGGAAGCCTAGTACCTGATTGAACTGGGGCGTGGCATACCCTCCGGCTGTCCTTGGAACATCGTTCCCATGGTGCATCATGTGGGTGCAAGTGCGGTCATAGTACGACAGAAGCTGGGATTATGGAGCATTGCATGCCAAAGGCAAGTGGCCCTGACACGTGCCTAAGGGATCGATAGGGACTGCTGACAAATGAAGCGACCCTTCATGGTGCGCGGATGTCGTGAGAGTAGGTTCGCCATGCATGGTTAATAAATTCGAATCGATTCGTCTGCCTCTCACAGTTTGGGACTACTTGATCGCTATTCTGCACTGAGTAACGATGAAACATGATTACGAGATTAAGTTGATGCTTATCATAAATTGCTTGGAAACTATGCTTGCTTAGAATAGTTGCTAATCTAGACTGGATAAAGAACGTAGAACATGAGCTAATATATTGAAAGTAAGGACCGACTATAGACGCTTTTGGCAAAGCAAACCCAAAGCCAGAAAGCCTTTCATGTCTAAGTTTTGGTGAAAGTAGCTATCACCCGACGGGTCAGTCTTGCTGAGTATTAGTTGCTCAGCCTTGTTGTGGCTTAATCTTTTCAGGTGATGCCAATAGTTTGGTTGCTGGTACCACTTGGCCTATCCAGCTCCCTCCAGGCTGGACAGTCGAGTGGGATCCCTCCTCGGACGGCGAGGGAAGGGATGTTTGATGTCATGATCGGCTCCGTCGTGATGTCATGTATCGACGTTTAGCTTCCGCTTGTTTTATTTGACTTTTTGAACCTTGCAACTTGTTTGAATTTCAGAACTCTGATGTAACAAATTGTGAGACTAAGTTACTATGATGGAATGTTGTAATCTTTGTGCTACTCACCTTTGTGTGAGCGATGCTTCTCGATCCTGTTTATGTGGTTAATCGGATGAAATTCGACGGTCGACCAGGTTGACTTGCTTAAAGTGCATAATCGCGTGTCAGGCGACTTCAATGCATTTTAGTCAAGTTAATTTGGGCGGTTCCGCCACAGCTGGCATCAGAGCTCGAAGCACGGTACGGAGAACAACAAACCTTGAAACACTTTTTCTAACTAAAATTTGCAAGAAATGAGTCGAGAAATTCGTAAGTTCGTTAAGGATAAGTTTAGTACGAGGAGCCCGAGGGAATTTTGGGTCTTTTAAGGTGGCTAATAATTATAGGTTATCTTCTAACTTCCAGCACTTGTTGCCACGTCTATCATACATGTGCCGAGATCCGCATCGCGAGTATGCGAAGGGTGATAGGAATTCGATTCCAACGAGCCTATCATCACGGTTGCTTCGCCCATGTCTATTATACGCGCGCAGGTTCCGTATGTTAATGCATGCGAAGGATGGTATGATTTGATTCCAACGAATCTATCGTCACGGTTGTTCGCCCACGTCTATTACACGTGTGCATGATTCCGCATCACGAGAATGTGAAGGGTTATAGGGTTCTATTCAAAGGAACCTATTTCCACGGTTGTTGCGCTGTCCATGCAGCGTTAAACGCATGGGTGCCGTTTCTATAGTGAACGGTAATGATTGTGGACGCTTTCGTGAGTGCTGGCACGGAAGGTTCAAGCTATGATGTGTTTTTCTGCAGGTACACTAACAATGTTGCGTATGAAACAATGCTTAGCAACTCGACTAGTTATTATAGTGAGAGTCGTATTGTTGCCTTGCCACCGGCACTAACCACGTAAGTCCAAAGATTTTTGGCGATTATTTTTGGTTGAGAGGACAACAAGGACGTGCATGAATTAAGAAATAAAAATCGCAACCTAAGGAAATAAAACCAAACACGAGTGCGTCGTAAAAAGAAATGCACCGCGTTAAGGATTGTCTAGCTGTCCTTTTTCCGCCATGCGCGTTTATATTCAGGTTGATCCGCATGATAAATTCAGAAACTTATATAAGAAATTTGTGTTAAATCTCCCAAATAAACTGCTGAAAAATTTTCACAAAGTACTACCACTTGGGTTGAGAGTTGTGATCAGTTTTGTGACCCCCTGTTGGCTGTTAGTCCTGAGTGCACACCAGTTGAAATTCTGTTGTTTCGACCACCTTAAGGACTTTTTGTGCTAGGAGTCCCTTAAGAAAAGTTTCTCAGAACTTAGTAAAGAACTTACTGGTAAACTTTCAGCTTTATTAGGTCTCTGGTTTCGAAGTTATGTTCAGTTTACCTTGACTCGGGTCTGAAAATTCCAGCATGTATACTTAATGGGAATCTGAGATTATCACCTTGTTAGGTTCTGTTCTAGCCCTATCTTTGAATACCAAACTTGTTACACCCTGTCTAAAGAACATGCTGGTAAAATTTGAGAAACCTTGGATGAATACTTGCTGAGTTATGAGCTTTTCTCTAACTGCCAGAAATCTGTTTTGATTTCCAAGTGTTAACTCCGTTTCTCACTTGTCCTTTGGTTACAGATGGCTCAGCCCGTGCACATTGCAGTCGGTACGGATGGCACCACCTACTCACGGTGCCTTCACTATGAGGGTTTCCCAGCTGTGCTGTGGGACACCCTGCGCTCTTTCGGGTACCCGTCACCGCCGGTTTACGCGGGACGTGCGTACCAGGACCACGGGATTTCGCGGAGTCGCGTGCACGTGCGGGTGCCCCCGCCTCCGGATCAGCCACAGTGGCTGCTTTTGGAGGTGGTGGCCGAGGGACACACGCTCCACGACACCTGGGAGTTCGCAGCCTTGCAGACCCTAACACAGTTCTGCCGGGCACACCCTCTTGAGATCGTGCTGGACCCGATTGGGTTATTCCCTGCCCGGGATATGAGGGACCCGGACTGGTTGGATCGTATGGAGCATATGGACTTGCTCGGGGTTATGGATCCACAACGCATGATTTTTGTTTCAGCTCGTTGCCTGAATGTGTTCTACAGGATGGTAGAGATGCAGAGCCGAGCGATGGCTACGGTGATCGGGATGGCAATGGCCAACCAGGTCGCTTTATCTGCCGTGCAGAGTGGCATGGTAGACCAGTCGCTCGAGCTAGTACAGAAGGATGTCCAGATTGCAGAGATGCAGGACAAGATTACTCGTTTGGAGGAGGAGATCGTGGATATGGAGCACGATATGGAGATCTTGGCTAACCAGTTCTATGATGTGAACATGGAGCTGGTGAACGCCAATGAGCACCTGCAGGAGCATCACGATGAGCTTAATGCTATTCACGCTTTAGAGATGTAGCAGGATGAGCCGATGGCCCAGGAGGAGGAGCCCGAGGAGATCAAGGGCTTTTTGAGCATGGACTATGAGGAGGCCTCTCCGCAGCCTCCAGTTGGCGATGCTCACTCTCCGGTCCTTAGCTTTGCCTCTGTGGGCAACCTCGACGACTTCTAGTTGTGTTGACTTGTTGTTGGGCGGTTCTCTTTTATTTTTACTCATCGGCAACCTATATTTTGACCAGTGATGTAATAGGTTAGCTTGAGTTGAGTATTTGGATGTTGAAAAACTGATTCTATTAGGATTGCCATTGCTATCTTTAGTGTGATGTCTGAAAATTATGGCAGAACTGCAGTGACTGTTTCTCCTCAGTTTTACCCCTGTCTCCACTCGTTTTTGAGCCAATGTTTGAATACCAAAGTTGTGCGAAAACTTCTGTTCTAACTACTCGTAAATTTTCAGCTCCTTCTGATCTGTCGAATGCCCGCTAGAGCCAAAACCCCACTGCTCAGCTTGCTGAAAAATCAGCCAGACAGCAACTTGCTAGAGCATCTAAACGACCCCTTTCCCTTCCTTTTCGGTCAACAAGCGTAACATGAAAGTGGTTGTGTACAACATATGCTAACCCTCACTTAAGGATGAGAACCTTGTGCACTTCGAAGAAGAGATATGCACCTACTCAATAAAGTTTTGATTGTTGCTTTTGCACCATCGGCAAGACTAGCGTTTATCATTTCCGCACATAATGTTTCCTTACGGCTAAACAAGGTTTTGGGGCTATGTGACTAATGGAAAGGTGAATCTTGCAGATGGTGCATCGCACACGCTCCAGCTCTATTCCCAGTGGCAGCGAGGTGCCTCCCCCACCTCCGCCTCCGACCACCCTCGAGGCGATCTTGGCGGCTCAATCCGAGCTGCTGAGGCACATCGCTCAGGGGCAGCAGCAGCAGCCCCAGGGAGGAAGGGCCCATCAGTAGCCTCATGTTGCTCGCTACGAGGACTTTCTGGGGACCCAGCCTCCTCTGTTCCACAAGACGGAGGACCCGCTTGACGCCGATGCATGGATTCGTGCTATCGAGTCCAAGTTCTCCCTTCTCACCGCCCATTGCCCGGATGAGAACAAGGTTCGGTTCGCCGCGCAGCAGTTGCGTGGTTCTGCTCTCCTGTGGTGGGATCATTACCACGCCATGCAGCCGGTCGACCACGTCGTCGGCTGGGAGGAATTCAAGATGGTGTTCAGGGGCCATCACATCCGTGAGGGTCTTCTGGAGCGCAAGCTCAATGAGTTCCTGGCTCTCACCTAGGGAGGCCACGATGTCCTGCACTATGCGCAGGCTTTCAATGACCTGTGTCGCTATGCAGGCTACCATGCGGACTCCGATGAGAAGAAGAGGGACCGCTTCCGCAGAGGCTTGAGTTTGGAGCTCAAGGAAAGGCTTAATCCCATCAAGGTGGATTCCTATAATGAACTGGTGAACCTGGCAATTTCCCAGGAAGATTGCATGAGGGCCCTCAAGGCCGACATGAAGAGGAAGGCCCCAATGCCAGCACCCGGCCCACCTTCCCAGAAATACAGAATAGTTCCCCCACAAGCGCCTCGTAGGCCCGCACAGCCTAGGAGATGGGTTGCTCGACCTCCACCGCAGGCAGCACCTCGTTTCCCCGGATTCTAGCCGCAAGGGCCCCGACCTGCTCTCCCTATACCGTCGCGCCCAGTCACAGGAAACCGTTGTTTCACCTGCGGGAACCCAGGGCACTTTGCCAAGGACTACCCCCACAACAAGAATCAACGACCCGGTCAGAGCACTGCACAGAGCAACAAGGGGAAGAAGCCGAGGGTTCAGGTCCGACAAGGCCGGCTGAACTTCACCACCCTTGCTGAACTTCCAGAGGGCGCACCAATGATGACGGGTACCTTTTCTATCTATAACCAACCCGTCCTTATTCTGTTTGATTCGGGAGTATCTCATAGTTTCATTGGGACTAGAATCAGTGCTAAGTGTGGGTTAGATTTCTGTCACACAAAAGGTACATACATAATCTCTACCCCGGGTAGGAAAGTAGCTTCACACCAAGTGAGCTGCAGAGTGCCTATCCAGTTGGGGAGAACCCTTCTTAAGGAAGACCTGCTTACCCTTAGGATAGAAGGAATAGATATTATCTTGGGTATGGATTGGATGACCTGACACAGAGTGACCCTAGATATCCCTGCCAGAGCAATCCATATAAATTCAACCAAGTATGGTAGCTCAACTATACACTTACCTCCCTAAGAGTGCCAAACTTCTTGTGCATATCCCGTGTCTGAAGCCCGTTTGGAAGATATCCCAGTGGTGTGCGAGTATCCCGATGTTTTTCCAGATGATTTGCTAGGTATGCCGCCTGATAGAGATATCGAGTTTGCCATTGAGTTGCAACCAGGCACTGCCCCAATTTCCAAGAGACCGTACCGAATGCCACCAGCCGAGCTGGTAGAAATGAAAACGCAGTTGCATGATTTGTTGGAAAAGGGTTTTATTCGTCCAAGTACATCACCTTGGGGTTGCCCCGCCTTGTTTGTGAAAAAGAAGGACGATAGTCTGCGTATGTGTGTGGACTACCGACCTCTCAATGCGGTGATGATAAAGAACAAGTACCCATTACCCCGCATTGATGTTCTGTTCGATCAGTTAGCTGGAGCTAGAGTGTTTTCCAAAATTGACCTCCATTCTGGCTACCATCAAATCAAGATCCGCCCGTGCGACATTCCAAAGACTGCCTTCTCTACACGGTATGGACTCTACGAGTACTTAGTCATGTCATTTGGGCTTACTAATGCACCAGCTTATTTCATGTACCTCATGAATTCAGTGTTTATGCCCGAACTCGACAAATTCGTCGTGGTATTCATTGACGATATTTTGGTGTACTCAAAGCATGAGGAAGAACATGCAGAGCACCTACATACTGTACTCCAACGCTTAAGAGACCACCAGCTCTATGCCAAATTCTCTAAGTGTGACTTCTGGCTGGATAGTGTTAAATTCTTGGGGCACACCATATCCAGAGACGGTATAGCAGTAGACCCAAGCAAAGTGCAAGAAGTAATGGACTGGAAGCCGCCCACTTCAGTTCATCAGATTCGAAGTTTTCTTGGTTTAGCAGGTTACTACCGTCGCTTCATTCCTGACTTCTCAAAAATAGCTAAGCCAATGACGGAACTGCTGAAAAAGGGAGTTAAGTTCATGTGGAGTGACAAATGTGAAGAAGCCTTCCACACCCTGAGACGATTGCTGACCTCTGCACCGGTATTAGCTCAACCCGACACCACCAGGCCGTTTGACGTATATTGCGATGCCTCTGGCCCTAGACTTGGTTGTGTTCTTATGCAAGACAGCCGAGTCATTGCCTATGCCTCGTGAGCGCTACGGCCACATGAGTTGAATTACCCTACCCATGACCTCGAGTTAGCAGCAGTCGTTCATGCTCTAAAGATATGGAGGCATTATCTTATGGGAACTCGATGCAACATCTATACAGATCACAAGAGTCTTAAGTATATATTCACTCAAGCATACCTCAACATGCGTCAGAGAAGATGGTTAGAATTAATCAAAGATTATGACCTAGAAGTGCATTATCACCCAGGCAAAGCCAACGTAGTTGTAGATGCTCTCAGCCGTAAGATCCATTGTAACTACTTATCGGCGATTAATTATGCCAAGACCCTATGTCATGAAATGGCTAAACTCAACTTGGAAATTGTTCCCCACGGCACCTTAAGTCATATTTCTCTGGAGCCCACCCTGCTTGACCAAATAATTCTAGAGCAACTAGAGGATGAAGAGATAAACCTTATCAAAGGGAAACTTGCATAGGAGGATGAGGGATATAAACGTTTTCGACAGGATTGGAAAGGAGTGGTGCATTATGAAGCTCGACTTGTAGTTCCAAATGATCCCGATCTTAAGAAACAAATTCTGGACGAAGCACACCTTTCCAAGTTCTCGATTCACCCTGGTAGTACCAAGATGTACCACGACCTCCGACAAAATTTCTGGTGGAGTGGGATGAAACCCAACATTGCACGATATGTTTCAGAGTGTGATACCTGTCAGCGAGTCAAAGCAAGCCACTTGAGGGTAGCTGGCTCCTTGCAGCCGCTGCCTATTCCCTCATGGAAGTGGGAGGATATAAGCATGGACTTTATAGTCGGACTACCCAATACCTCCCGCAAGCATGATTCCATATGGGTTATAGTAGACCGACTAACCAAAACAGCGCATTTCCTTCCAGTGCACACCACCCACGCCATACAGAAATATGCAGAACGGTACCTTGACCGGATTGTTTCCTTGCATGGTGTACCTAAAACGATCATCTCTGATCGAGGTAGTTAGTTCGTAGCACGCTTTTGGGAGCAATTGCAGTTTTTGCTTGGCACTAAATTGATTCGTAGTTCCACATATCATCCTCAAACCGATGGACAAACTGAAAGGGTTAATCAGATTTTGGAAGAGATGCTACGCGCCTGTGCTATTCATTATGACAAGAACTGGGATAAGTGTTTGCCATTAGCGGAGTTCTCCTACAACAATAGTTACCAAGCTAGCCTGAAAATGGCGCCTTTCGAAGCCTTGTATGGACGTAGGTGCCGAACCCCGCTAAGCTGGTCGCAACCCGGAGAGCGAACGGTGTATGGACCTGACCTGGTCATGGAGGCCGAAGAAAAAGTGAGAGTTATCCACGAAAATCTCAAGGCCGCCCAGTCTCGACAGAAGAGCTATTCCAATCAAAGAATAAGACCTATCCAATTTGAGGTTGGGGATTTTGTATACCTGCGGGTTTCACCGACCAAAGGCGTACAACATTTTGGAGTAAAGGGAAAGTTGGCTCCACGCTATATTGGTCCCTATGAGATTGTAGAAGTTTGTGGACCCGTAGCGTATCGATTTAAACTTCCAGAGAAGATTGCAGAGATACACGATGTTTTCCATGTCTCACAACTCAAGAAGTGCATCCGGGTTCCAACTCAAATCATTGCCCCGGAAGAATTAGAGATCAAACCCGATTTATCATATAAAGAGTATCCTGTTAAGATCCTCAACCGGAAGAAAAGACATACTCGTCGGCAAATGGTAAAAATGTACAAAATCCAGTGAAGTAACCATACGGAAGACAAAGCGACATGGGAGACGGAAGAGTATCTCAACGCTAACTTCCGCGGTTTTCTTTTCGACCAGGGAGGTACGTTGCACCAGCCACACTAGTTCTTTCTACACTTGAATCTCGGGGCGAGATTCCTTTAAGGGGGGTAGGCTGTAACAACTTTACCTAAATTAAGTGCTTTTAAGTATAAACCAGTGGTTAATCCCTTATTAAAGAGGTGAAATGACCATTATAACCCTAAGAAGCTCTTTTTGGAGTTTGAAATAAAACATGGAATTTTATATGCAAACTTAAATTTCTGCCCAAATAAGAGTTGTAAAACTTTTAAATTCAAACAACTTTTGTTAAACGCACTTTGACTAATTTGGAGTGGAAGGAAGTCAAAACAGCAATCAAAACCGGAGTACTAAAGAACCCTAAAAACCTCTTAAGTCCTGGAATCCGAGTTTTCCTCCAACTTTGCAAGCTTTTATCTCACGAATTCCTATCAAAACTCAAACCAGGCCCTTAATGAAATGTGTAGTCCCTCGAGTGTGTTCCAGCTTTGTTACACTGACCCAGGTCCAAATCGGGCCAGAACCTATTCAAAACCTTGGTCAAAGTGAGGTAAAACAATCAACTCACCCCTGAGGCCCTAAAATGCTAAGTCGGGAAATTTCGCAGAGTACACCTCTTGGTGAGGGCGTTCCTCCAAATTTCTGAACTAAGCTCAAGAAATACCATAAATAAAAGTTGAAGTCCTCAGTTTGGAGAGGAACTCCTTCAATAACACCTTGGTCTAATTCAACTTGGAAGCTGCCCAAAAATCGACTCAAACATAGCTAAGTTCCTGAAATTCTACCTCTCTGGCCAATTTGGTTAGGTCTGGATTTTCAAATTTTTAGCAAACTTTGGCACGAGATTTCTCCAAATCCTTTCACTTTTTAAACCGACACCTTAAACCAAGTTTGAAGTGCGTCTCGAGTTGAGCAAGTTTGTTTAAAAGAGTTTTGGAAGTTGTGTTGCGAAATCTGGAGTAGGATCTCCCCCAATTTGGTGGGGCTTGCTGCCTGAAGGGGGCCTCAACGCCCACGCGCCAGGGCACGTTCCCCCGCGCGCCGCGCGCCGCGTGGCCACCGGCCACCGGCAGCTCACCGGCACCCTATCACCGGCGCGACAACGACAGGGCGAGGGCCACGGCGCCCAACCCGCGTCTGCGACAAGACGGGGCGAACGCCGAGCTGGCCAACCGCCGGCCGCGCACATGTCCTCTTCCTCCTGCCGCGGCTCTGCTCCACCAACCGTGCTTCGCCCATCCGTCAGAGAAGCCGCCATGCCAACGACGTCCCGCGCCTCCGCCCGCTCGCCCAACCCCCACAGTAGCCCTCCGCCTCGCCCGCCTGACAGACCGGAAGCCCCAGACGCGCGTCGCCCAAGGCCAATCGCCGTCGAAGACCACCCGGAGCTCCGCCTCCTCTGCCCAATGGCGCCGCTGACCAATGACCGCCTTGCCCGCGCACCCGCCGCTCCCGGCCTTATCCTTCCCCCACCGGAGCCCCGCCTCGACCCTCTGCTCCACCGCGGCCCTATAAAAAGGTCCCCCTCACTGGCAACGCTACCCCTTTGCCACCGCCCACATACGCGCCACCGCTTCCTCCTATGCGCCGCCGCTAAGCTCCCGTGGAGCTCACCCCTCTGTGCCACCCCGCACTCTGGCGACTTCGCCGCCCGCTTCGCCACCCCTCCGTGCACGTCTCCGAGCAGTCCGTGGCCTCCCCGACACCGCCGGTGCGCTGGAACGCCACCTGCACCGCCGCCAGCCAAGCTCCGCCGCCGCCGCCGCGTTTCGATCCCCACCGGCCATCTCCGTCACTCCAACCCCACCAAACCAAGCTCAGGTGAGCCCCCGCACCCTCCCGGCCACTTGTTGCCCCATCCTCGTCGGCGAACCGCCACAAATTTTCCCGCCGCCGCCGCGCGCGCCCCGGGAACCACATTGCTTCGTCCCCATTGTTTCTAGGGGCCCGGGCGCAAAACTTAGGGACCCCTGTGTAGTTTAACCTTAAACCCAGGGGCTAGCTTGCAAGTCTGCCACGGCTTTTCTTTTAATAATAGTCTGAAAAATGTTTGAACTTTGGAAATGCCTAGTAAATCGTAGAAAACTCACAAAAATACCAAACCACTTTTGCTGGAATCCTTACTCTGTCTAGTTTTTAAGAAAAATAAGTTTGCTCATGTTACTATGGTAAATAATTTCATATGCATTTAATCATGGTTTAGGCCTTTTAAATCGTAATAAATAGAACAAAAGTGGGAAAAATATGCAACCAACTCTGTGATGCTTGTTTCTATGTGTAGAAGCTCAGAAAAATGGTTAGGGCTCTGTTCTAACACTTTAAGTCACTGTTTTGACTTTAATTGGTAATCTAAGTATAAACCTTCCTTTTTGCATAAGAATTGTTCCAAAGCTCAAAAAAATGTGAAACTAGTTGGGTTAATTTTGTTTTGCTGTGAAGTTTGCAAGAAAAATGTAAATTTTTGTGCAAATCAGAAAGAAAAGCACCTTCCTTATTAAGCATGTGTAATTACAAAGGAAATAGAATAAATAGTTGACCTTCTCCAAAAATTGTGAAAAATTCACCCAAGCTCCTGTAACCTACCCTTAATACACTGGTTAAGTTTCACCCCCTGTTGCACAGTAACTTTAAAGATAGAAAAAGTTAAGTTCAATTTACCTTTAATAATAAAATGCATATAACTTCTTTTTAATTCATCCCTTGGCCCCCAAACTTTTACAGTGACCTAGTGATGGCTTAATTGAGATGCTGAAATTTTATCAATGCCATTAACTACTGTTTGAATATGATGTCATTTTGGTTAATTAATCAACCTAAAGGAATAAAAGGAAAGCACAAACTTTAATACGATAAATGAGTGGAAATTGAAAGAGGTACATAAAAACATTCAGAAGTAAGTAATTACGCTAATGCACCCAAACCACCCAAACGCGACCTTTCACTCTCTCTATGCAACTCTAAAATGCGAGAAACTATATATGTACACAATCGCCATTCAACGCGAACTCAAGTTTAAAGCGACTACTTCCGTTGAAGTTAAAAAAGGAAAGTAAACCTCGCCTTGTTATGGCCGTTGTGACTCTTGTTTTCGGCCATGCCTTGTGTCGTTGAATAAACGCGCGAGTCCAACTAAACGTTTGCATGTGCATGTCGTATAGAAGCAAATCTTGCCGATGGAACCTACGAGCTCCACCCGGCATTGGAAGAAGACCCCGCTGCGGAGCTTCACCCCTCGGAAGGCGAGCCCAAACTAGAGCAAGACCCTGAGGACGCGCTAACTTTTCCTGAAGGCAAGCCCCGGAGCATAATTTCCTATCTCAATTACATGCAATATTATTGATTACTTGATTGCGCATTTACGTTTCTAGGAGTTGTAATGAAACCTTAGATGCATAAACTTAGTACCTTGTTTGAATACTAGTTGCTAAGGTCGAGGTTGCAATGCTTAATAGGTTCCGGTAAAAGTCGAGTGATTTCCTATCGCTCGCGAGTTATAGGAGTTGAATGTTTTAGTAATGTTGCAACTACAAGGACGACGGACGGGGTCGGGCTTATGTTCGATACTTGGTGGTTTTCCCTATCTGTCTAGATGAAATTGATCTAAGGTCGAAACGTGTCGGCGTTCGTGATCAAGTGTTTGAAAGTAGTAATCTCATACCTAGTATGGGATGGGGAAGCCTAGTATCTGATTGAACTGGGGCGTGGCATACCCTCCGGCTGTCCTTGGAACATCGTTCCCATGGTGCATCATGTGGGTGCAAGTGCGGTCATAGTACGGCAGAGGCCGGGATTATGGAGCATTGCATGCCAAAGGCAGGTGGCCCTGACACGTGCCTAAGGGATCGATGGGGACTGCTGACAAATGAAGCGACCCTTCGTGGTGCGCGGATGTCGTGAGATTAGGTTCGCCATGCATGGTTAATAAATTCGAATCGATTCGTCTACCTCTCACAGTTTGGGACTACTTGATCGCTATTCTGCACTGAGTAACGATGAAACATGATTACGAGATTAAGTTGATGCTTGTCATAAATTGCTTGGAAACTATGCTTGCTTAGAATAGTTGCTAATCTAGACTGGATAAAGAACGTAGAACATGAGCTAAAATATTGAAAGTAAGGACCGACTATAGACGCTTTTGGCAAAGCAAACCCAAAGCCAGAAAGCCTTTCATGTCTAAGTTTTGGTGAAAGTAGCTATCACCCGACGTGTCAGTCTAGCTGAGTATTAGTTGCTCAGCCTTGTTGTGGCTTAATCTTTTCAGGTGATGTCAATAGTTTTGATGTCATGATCGGCTCCGTCGTGATGTCATGTATCGACGTTTAGCTTCCGCTTGTTTTATTTGACTTTTCGAACCTTGCAACTTTTTTGAATTTCAGAACTCTGATGTAATAAATTGTGAGACTAAGTTACTATGATGGAATGTTGTAATCTCTATGCTACTCACCTTCGTGTGAGCGATGCTTCTCGATCCTGTTTATGTGGTTAATCGGATGAAATCCGACGGTCGAGCAGGTTGACTTGCTTAAAGTGCATAATCATGTGTCAAGCGACTTCAATGCATTTTAGTCAAGTTAATTTGGGCGGTTCCGCGACACACCAGTCCTCGCGCACGGGGGCTGGGAGCCTACTTCAGGTTGACGTGCCACCGCGGCTCCACCAGTCCTCGCGCTCGGGGGCTAGGCACCTGTTTCAGGTTAGCTCGTGCTCGGGGGTTGGGTGCCTACTTCAAGTCGGCGCACCTTCACGGCTCCGCCAATCCTCGCGCTCGGGGGCTGGGCGCCTACTTCAGGTCAGCACTGCGCGCCTACTTCAGGTCAGCATTGCCTCCGCGGCTCCGCTAGTCCTCGCGCTCAAGGGCTGGGCACCTATTTTAGGTCCACGCGCCTCCGTGGCTCCACTAATCCTCGCGTTTGGGGACTAGGCGCTATATTTGGATCCTTTTTATGATGGAAACAAAACATCAGATTCTTTGCCACTGGACCGATTACTTTAATCGCTTCAATGCTTGCGGGCTACTCTATATGAAGTGCGTCTTGCGATGCCCTCCATGTGCTTCCCTTTGATCTACAGGATGCCAGACATCCCGGAGCTTCACAGTCGCATAGTCATGCGCATTTGGTCATACGCTTGTGGAAGATTCAATTTTTCTTTATTTTTTGAGCACCACGCAGCCTCTCCATCGCTATGACAACTCCGCAACTTTAGCCGAGTACATTACAAGCTTCATTGCGCATCCGTCAAGCTCCTGTTCAACTCCACATTGCTCGGAGGCTTGAGGGATAAGGGTACCTGGCAGTTATAGATACCTGGGTACCCTCATGGAGGGCTCAGCCAACCACTAATGGGCTGTCCCAACTTGATGAAGAAGGCAGAATCTAGGGCTCCCCACAAGCAGTTGTAATCCGACTAGATCTCATCAATAGTAACTAACTAGGGGTTCTGCCATGTAACCCTACCCCTCGGAGTATATAAGGGAAGGTAGGGGTACCCTTAGGAGGACGGCCAATCCCTCGACACAACAACCAACACCCGAGCGTAGGGTGCAATAGAATCCCCCAAACAGAACGTATGGTATTACACTACACTAGCGGCTCGAACCTATGTAAATTTCTATGTCTTGTGCCTTGCGTTATCATCAAGTTCATGGTCTTGCTATCCTCTTTATCTACAAATCAACCATCTGGGTACCTTCTAGGTGGACTGCCGATCACTAAACCGACAGTACCCATGGGTCCTCACCAACCAGGATACTGGCCGCCCTGACAAGTGGGCCTCGCCCGACCATGACATGCGGGGCAAGGCATGAAGACGCGTGGAGCACAATCTGGAAGGCTGGGCAAATCAATTGAGCCTAGAAATCATGAGATACTTGTTGTAAACCGACTCAGATTGATTTCCTTGTAACAACCGACTATGATTAGATCCTATCCGACTTGTAACCCTAGGTTGTTAGCCTATATAAGGCGGTCAAGATCCTATCCGACTTGTAACCCTAGGTTGTTAGCCTATATAAGGCGGTCAGGGACGCCCCCAAGGGCACGTTAACTCTCCGCATACCATACTAGCAATACAATCCACCAGAACACAGGACGTAAGGTATTACTCTCTAAAGGCCCGAACCTATCTAAACCTTGCGCCCCTGTGTTACCATTCGAGTTCTTGGTCTTACGATCTCCCCCACCTACAAATCTACCACCTGGGTAACTCCTGGTGGACTGCCGGTCACTAAATCCGACAACAATAAATTTCAATAAAAATTTTGTCTAAAGCTTTGAGGAGGTATTACATGTATTTTCTCTTATAAACTTATAGTTTCACAGTTGTTTCAACCAAATGGTTTTCAGTTTTCTCGCACCTCACAGACCATAATAGTTTTTCTACATCTTACAACTCACGATAAGTTTTTCATAGCTTAATCAAACATATTGTAACAAGGACTGCAACTGTCCAAAGTGGGAACACCTCTCCCTTGGCATGTAAGTTCTGGACGCGCGACGATGGCTGTGGTTCACGGGTCGGCGCCGACACTCGTCGAGGTCGAGCCTCCGAGAAAGGTTCAGGTGCTCTCGCGGATTGGGGTGCTATCGTGCTCCCAACCCACGGATGCATCTGTAAATGTGCATAAAAAATTCATATAAAAATATGAATGGAGACTGTCTCACATCTTCTACCATAAGAAAAATTGATGATGAAAAAAAATATGTGCAAGAAGAAAAAAAAAGAGAAATCAGTGCACGAATAATTACGAATCCGTTACTGTTCGTGCACTTATTTCTTTTATTTATTTCTTTTTACATAAATTTTTGTTCATCATCAATTTTTACGTGACGGTAGAAAATGTTAAGAAATTCCCATTCATATTTTTTGATGAAGTTTTGATCGGTGCATCCGTGAGTTGGGAGTAACCCGTAGGAGCAACCGAACCTTTCTCGCGAACCGGGGCACGCGAGCGGCCGCGGCGCCTCGCGCCGGGCGAGGACGAGGCGACAAAAACGCAGGAGCAGCGGAGCCGTGTGCAGGCCGCCAGAGCCACGGCCGCGAGTCGACCTCCACGCCTGGGTCCGGGGGTACCGGACAAACGACCCAGCCGTCCACCACCATCAAACCTGAAAACTGCCAACCATCTCGAGGGCGACGCCGATAAAAAAAGTAAAGGGTAACAAGAAAACACAGCGGCAACACGGGCGGACTGGAGGGAGGCAACTTGACTCTGCGAGACCACCGCTGCGACTGGCCTGCGAGGCGATCGACCAGTAACACGCCGCGATAATAAAACCAAAACCGCGTCTCGCCTCCACCTCCCTTTCCTCGCGCTCGTGCCCCGTCTGTCCTCCGTCCCCCCGCCTCGATCCGATCGGGGACGGGTCGAGGGGCAGGGGAATGTCGTCCTCGTCGACGTCTTCGGCGGCGGCGCACCAGCAGCACCATCAGCACCACCGGCGCCAGGGCGGAGGGAGCGGGCTCGTGCCGCTCGCCGCGCTCATCAAGGAGGAGGCCCGCACCGAGCGCCGCGCCGGCGCCGGCGGCGGGAGCAGGATCTGCGCGCGCGACGAGGACGCCGGAGGCTCCGGCGTGGCAGGGGAGGCGGCGGCGGAGGAGGAGGCGCGGAGGCAGCGCCCGCTGCTGCGGTACGGGTGCGCCGCGCAGTCCAAAAAGGGCGAGGACTTCTTCCTGCTGAGGACGGACTGCCCGCGCCCCTCCACCTCTGCTTCCTCCTCCGCGGCCTCGCCGCACCCCACCTTCGCCGTCTTCGCCGTGAGTACCAACCCCCACCCATCTCGCCTCTCCGCTCTCTGGGCATCCATCTCTCTAGTCTTCGTCACTTAGTGAGTTGAGCTGCAGCAGTAGCACCGCACTATTCTTCATCTGTTGATTCGGAGCTCGGGATTAGCTGAATACCGAGCTAGTGAACTTCAATTCGTTGGCCCTAGCAACTGTGCTGCATTGGGAGCGTGGAGTTTGCTTTGCATCTATGAGGGCGGTTGCTAAAAATTTGCCCTCTGCTGCAGATCTTAGCAGGCCTGTTCGTGGTTTAGGACCTAGGGCATGGGATTATGAGCTGAGAACTCGCAATTATGCACTTAACTGTTCCATGGGTGGGCTATAAAGCGGAATGCTTGACTCTGCAAGTGCCATGTGTACACTGGAGTGTTGCCAAGCGCTAATAGTACGTTTCTCTGTCTTTAGGTGCTTGATGGCCATAATGGTAATGCCGCCGCAATATACACAAGGGACAATTTGCTCAACCATGTCCTCAGCGCGATGCCACGTGGGCTGTCCAGGGAGGAGTGGTTGCACGCGTTGCCACGAGCACTGGTCGCTGGGTTTGTTAAGACGGACAAGGAGTTCCAGAGCAAAGGCATGATTCTGCAATCAATGTTTTGCAATTGCTGCTGCCTTATAAGTTATCACGAATGCTGATGAATTTCTCCTCTTTTGATGTTTACCAGGCCAAACATCTGGCACAACTGCTACGTTTGTGATAATTGACGGATGGACTATCACTGTTGCCTCTGTTGGCGATTCTCGCTGTATTTTAGATGCTCAGGGTGGGACTGTTTCTTTGCTTACTGTGGATCACAGACTAGAAGAAAATGTTGAGGAGTGAGTATTAGTTGCTTTCAAAATTATGTGGATATGGTATTTTGCTGGCAAAATTGCATGTCGACAAGCTTTTCCATGGCTTGCTTACCCATGAATTGGGATTGCATGCATGCATGCTTTGTTGGTTAACTAGCTGTATTTACTCAATTGCTAGTTGCTTTGAAAGTCTACACCTCTTCATGCAGCAATTAGTCCTCCCCTATTCTTAATACGAAGTCCAGTTTCCATTTCTGCAAAAATTAATTGGACCATGCCACCACTATTAATAGAAGTGACTAATTACTATATTAACTTGTACCAGTAATTAATATTCAAAAATAGAAAGCTTTTGTTTGCTACAGCCTTGGTTTAATGTTAGCCTTATTAACTCTAATCGGTAGCACTTCTTAATATTCTTTCATCGAGTACTAGTGTGGATATTATTGTTGACCAATTGTTGGCTTGAAAAATATATTAGTAAATGGTTATTTTTGCTTTACCAAAACTATAATGTAAAATAATGGCAGGAGGGAGCGCGTTACAGCAAGTGGAGGTGAAGTTGGAAGGCTTAGTGTTGTTGGTGGAGCAGAGGTATGCTCTCACATATTGCATTTCTTCTGTCAAGAGAATATGATTTTACATGCTAGCTTTCAATGCTATATGTATCAGACCATGCATTGAATACTAGTAGCTTAACATTTGAAGGATTAGAAAACAACATAACAAATGTCCTACCCTGTTACAAGATTGGTCCGCTACGATGCTGGCCAGGAGGACTATGCCTATCAAGATCCATTGGAGATATTGATGTTGGCGAATTTATTGTTCCTGTTCCTTATGTGAAGCAAGTGAAGGTACTCTGTTATTTCCATAAAGAAGTGTCTGAAATTCTCTTACCTTCAATGTTTAGGCTTTCCACTCTCCATGTAGATACTATCCATCAGTATGCTGATTGACTCGGTTCATTCTTCTTTCCCTTAGTTGTCAAATGCTGGAGGAAGGCTTATCATTGCTTCAGATGGCATTTGGGATGCATTGCCCTCAGAGGCAGCTGCTAAGTCTTGCAGAGGTTTACCTGCTGAGCTTGCTGCAAAGCAAGTTGTTAAGGTGAATAGTTCACCACTAGGTTATATATTGTTGTTTAGCCTTGATGATACTTATGGTTGCCAGAACCATCATTGCATCACGGGACATGTTATTCTTACCGACCACATGTATGCAATAATCGTTTAGGAGGCGCTCAGGACAAGAGGGCTAAAGGATGATACAACTTGCATTGTTGTTGACATAATCCCACCTGGTCAAACAATACGACCTGCTTCTCCGCCTAAAAAGATGAACAAGTTGAAGTCTTTAATCTTCAGAAAGAAAGCAAAGGATCCTTCTCAGAAATTGACTAAGCAACATTCAGGGGCTGGTGTCGTTGAAGAGATATTTGAAGAAGGTTCAGCCATGCTATCAGAAAGGTTAGTTCAATTCTTTCCCCAAATGTTGTATTTACCAGAATTTTCATGTGTTTTTCCACTAGCTCCATTTTGAGAGGTGCGAGTAGCAGGGTTTGTTTTGTTTCAAAGGGGTTGCAGTAGTATTTGTTGTGAACCATACAAATATACTTATATGCCGACTAGGTTAGATCCTAGTAAACTATATTAGTTAGTCCGTGTATCATGACAGCCAGTGCCATTCATTCCCACCTCGTTGTTCTGTCATTGCTCAACATATGGCTTGAACATGATCAACTCCAACATGGATCCATCATGTTGATGGCAGTTGGGGCATGTGTCTGTCTGGTGTTCTAGAAGCTGCTAGCTGCTAGGTGGTAGCATATTTTGGCTAGGCTGAATCTGGTAGTGAATGGAACGTGGATGCTGGGAATTTAACATTCTTTTGTACTGTTATTTAGATGCACAATTCTCTCAAAAACCTACTTGCAATCATGCAGTGTATCTCTTGTTAGAATCCTTATTCCTTACGAATCTACTATCCTTCGCTCTTTGCTACACATCTGGAAACAAAGCTCTCATGTGTCTCGAGTAATGTGCATTGATCACATCGCTTTATAAATCATGAACATTCTTTTCAACTTATTCTTTGAGATCCATTTAAATTCCCTGCAAGGGGCTATCGGCTCCTTGCTGCATTCCATAGACATGGTAGCAAATACACCATTTTGATTGTCACTATCGTAATCTGGTTGTACATCCATCATTGATTGAAACTGAAAAGCAAATGCTGCCCATAGTCCTTATCACCTCATTGCTACACCCCATGGTGCAATTTTTTCTTCACATGCGCAATCCTATGCCATTAATGCACAGGCGAGCAGATGGTATAAGCTCATAAGCATGATGGCTGAATATGCAAAATCTGGATGCAGTGTGTCCATGATGTGGGCGCTTCATTGTGGGCCTTGGCATCCATTTTTTCTTTCATGTGAGAAATAAATTTTTAAGAGTTAAATATATTTTTTCCTCATGCACTCAGTAAGACTGTATATTGTTGTTTTGGGACTATTGCGTTCTTGCCCTTACTCTGAACTTCAATTGCGATTTTGCCCTCATTTTTGTTCATGTGATTTTACCCCTACTTTTTGAAAACGAAAACGAAGCTTCCATTTGCCCCTCTTCTTGATTCCGTTAGTTATTGCTGGACTAGGCAAATTAAAAAAAACAGAAAACTCTTTAGTATTATGGGAATAGACAAAGCTCCTTTCCACCCATACCAATCCCCACTCCTGTAACCCACACGACACCTCTCCGCTTTCTCCCTTGAACCCTGTCGGCGGCGCGTGCATCAGGTGAATCGGCGATGTTGGCAGCAATTCAGGTGGGCGTGAGGCGTACGGGCGAGCCTGGGCGCTGGGTGCGCGATTTGGCCAGACGAGTGCGTGCTGCCCTGGGGCGAGGGCGCGCAACCTGGCCACGGTGCGGCCATGGGAGCTCGGGCTGCCAGGGGCACATGCACGGGCGTGCGACCTGGTAGGCCACGGACGCGAGCATGTGATCTGGCCAAGACGAGGCCGCGGGAGCACGCGCCGGCCACGACGCGGCTGGGTGAGCGGAATCCAGCGGAGGCGGCGTTCAGGCCAGGTGATTTGTGAAGAGGTTGGCTAGGACGCTATGTGCCTGTTGCTGGATCCCCATTGCTAGGTGTGTGGCGAGTGGCGATTGGTGACAACGCAGATGGCTTGATTACTTTATCTGGACGAAGGAACTGAAGAGCTGAGCCTATTGAGAAAGAACAGGCATCAGTCAGTTCAGCTGCTAAGCTGCCACGGGGTTCAGAAACTTGGACACCAAGCATGGCAAATAGTGTCTGTTTCAAAAAAAAACCCAGAAACTTGCCCAAATATATGATGTTAAAACAGGGGTAAAATCACAAAATACTTAGAAAAGGAGGGGAAATTTTGCATGGACAAATTTGTCTTTTTCTAGCTCATTTGACACTGTTAACAGTTGTTCACGGAATAGGGGCAAACTCTCTTCAATTTCAAAAAGTAGGGGTAAAATCACAAAGGTCGGAAAAGCGAGGGGTAAATTCACAATCAGTTCAGAATAGTGGCAAGAACGCAATAGCCCCTATTGTTTTTGCTTTCAAGTGGTCAATTTTCTGCATAGTACAAACAGCTTGTGCTGATCTCTTATGTACGCATCATTCTTGCCCTGGAATAAGAAGCTGGTTGAAACTTGATTCCCAGTTCCAGCAGTTTGAGTTTTGGAGCTCAAACCGTGCCAGTAAAACTTCTGAGAGGGTTGGCTGTGCTCGATAAGAGTGATGTGAAATATTAATATCTAGGAAACAGTTAATGTCAAATGGAAATCCTGCAGTACAAATATATTACTGTTAAACATCTTAATATAAAAATACTCAGCTCTCATGCGTGTTCGAGAAAAAACTACTAGTGTTGTAATAACCGTCTACATCATCACCATATAGCATGATAATAAGTTTAAGTTTAAGGTAATTTATACATTTTTTTCACCATAGCAATAGCCTTTTCATCGATTTTCATGTTCATCTTGTTGTATACTACCATTTTTAATTTTTTTTAAAGTGAAATACTATAAATGTATTGTAACCTGTTGATTTGGGATATCCACAACAGAACACTCATTTCATCTACCTGTACCTGCAGGTTAGGTCCTGATTCAAATGGTGGGCGTACATCGTCAAGCTTGTTTACATGCGCCATTTGCCAGGTAGATTTGGAACCAAGTGAAGGCATATCAGTCCATGCCGGATCCATCTTCTCTTCGAGCTCTAAGCCATGGGAAGGCCCATTCCTCTGCTCAGATTGCCGTGATAAGAAGGACGCCATGGAAGGCAAACGGCCAAGCGGCGTCAAGGTTCTGTAGTGGACAGCAAGTCAGCAACCGATCACCATTGTAGCTTCCCGCAAAATCTCACCTTTCTTTTCTTGGTGAGCATGGACCCTTGCAGCGTTACAGAAATTTTCCTTAATTGTTAGGCGATTCGGATAATTTTAGGCTGCATTTATTTTGTTTTACTATGCGAGGAACTAGCCGACTATGTAAGTAGCTCTTGCCAAAAGGAAATGTGAAGCGAGTGAATAGGGTATCCCTTCATTTTTCTCTTTCTCTTCTATATTTTAGGAATGGACTAACTGCAGCTCGCTGCTTGCGAGGTGGATATGATAGCTAAGCTATTCTTTATTTGTAACCTATTGGTGCCTTTGCTAATAGAATATTTAGTTATTGCAGCCCTCCCCTCCTACCTTTCCTACTAATAAAATGCACCTCCATTTATTTGTTCATTTTCCTCCAGCCCTGTATAAGCCATTCTTCAGGTGAGAGTTTGGTACAGGCAAGGTAAGGGTTTGGGTACAGGCACATAATCATGGTTGAGATGCAATAGAGAATAGACCCTTTGTTGAAAAGGAGTTTTCATACGACAGAAGCCTTGGTAAAGATGACGGTGGGTGGGGAAGACAAGTCGTTTGTAATTGTTGTGCTGTGCTGGGGAGTTTAATCTCTCTTTTTAAGTCAATTTATAAAGAAACGAGTACGTCCGAAAGGCCATAGCTACACAAACGGTAGTCTGCTCGACTGGTCCGGTGGTTCCATAGATGAGAATTCTTGGTGGCAACCATGAACACTGAGCACAGCAGTCAGCAGCATACATTCTCCGCCGCTGCTCACTTCTTGCTCCATCTCCATCAAGCGCCACTGGTGATTTTCCCTTGTTTTGCAAGCTGCTGAAGAAAACTTGCTCATGGACCCACCAACGGGGGCTAGCCTTGCGCCTTATGTGTCGAGCAGAGCTCTAACGCTCCCCTACCTGGAGAACTGGTTTGCACGGTTCACGCACCGGCTGGCTGAAGGCAGCCTTATCCTGGGTGCATGCTCGCACCTCGCAACTTTTGAGTTTGTTGCTGAGCATTTCGCAATGCTCTCTTATGGCAAGAGTTCCCGTGAATGATAGGTGGACACTCGGGCGACTTCCGCTACGTACGTGCCCCTCTTTGCTGAGCCGCGGCATTTCTATCCATGGCTCATGAAGGTGCTGACGAAATATGCCAAGGAGCCTCAGAGAAGTTAACTAGCTTCTGAACCCGGGGTTTCCGTCTGAAATAAATGATTGTTTAGCATCCTGTTATGTCCACCACATTAGCTAGTGTGGGACTCTTGTTTTCTGTTCCCGAAGGCCATGTTTGGAAGCCTGGTTTTATAACCAAAACCTGTGTAAATTCGAGATCCGAAAAATTTTACATTTGAAACTAATATTACAAAGTGGCCAAATAGGGCCTAAGAAGAAGAACGGAAGTACTCCTATCTATGTTTGAACCCCACTCAATAGAGCACGTGTAAAATAAGGAAAAAACCACACCACAATATCTTAATAAAGAAGTTATGTTACATTGCTCACAATTCTCAGACATTTGCAGAATCAGGAGCCTCCGCATAGTTAGGTTCTGTTTGGCAGAGCTCCCAGATCTGATTCTCTGTTGAATCCAGCAGGAGCTCTGCCAAACAGTTGTTCCAGAGAGAAGTGATTCTCTACTGATTCTGTGAAGCGATTCTCTGAAATGAACTAAGAACCTGGGAGCTGAAAAAGTAGCTTCTTCTAATTCTGTGAAGTGATTCTTCATCCTAATTTGAAGAGTTTATGCTAGAGAATAAAAAAGAATCACTTTCAGCCACAGAATCACTTCTCTCAAAGAATCAACCCCATAGAGAATTAGAATCAGATGAAGCTCTACTAAAAGAGCCCTTAATCTAAGATGCCCTTACCTCCATCGCCTTTATTGCCTTGCTGAGTTCATAGAGCTTAACTCCTTGGCTGAGTTTTTATCTTTTATCTGCTCATGAACTGTCATCGCAACAACCATTTCTATTGCTTCGGGAGTTCTCTTTCCCTTAGTGCAACAATAGAAAGAAACAATATTATCACTGCTCTCAACAAATAACTCTATAATTTTTATTGCTACATGAAGGCCTTTTTATTTTACCTCCAGATCCGATATTTTTCCTTGTTCAGAAGGTCAGAACTATGAAAACATGAATGGGCCGAGTCTGCATCTTTTGGGAAACTAGAGGGCTGTAAAATTATTGGTGTCTCATTAGTTTGTTTAAATTTCTTCCCAAGTGTAGGGATCTCCAGAGAAAGATAATTCCTTGTGTGGACCCTTGACCTCTCTGACTTTGGTATCACTAACAAGTTTGTTACTGGTCCTGTTTTGACAAAATCAGAAGAATAAATTATGTGGAAGTAAAATCATACACAACGTGAGCTGTAACCTGTTGCGAAGTACAAGTACTCACCCATTTTGTTTCCCAGTTTCCTAACAGCATTCCATATGTGTCCCAACAGTGCAATCCTTTGATCCAGAAACCAACCATGCTTCATCAGAACTAAATGCTAATGTACTAATTGGGGCCCTGTTGAGTAACAAAATACACTTGTCATTCGATCTGAAGTTCAACTGGCAATAATGGTTTGGACATATTGTTTAATTTAGTTTAGTTTTATAAATTTAGACCTATTGAATAGTAAAATGGTGAAACAAATACTGAATGTGTAATTTTAGGAATCTACCATGCCAATATGTATTAACTGATCAATGCAAAGCATTTAACGCTACTATATGTTAACTTCAGAATTTTTTATAAGCGTACTCATCATCTTACTCACAACATTGCTTTTGTATGGGTCGTCAAAGTTATGATCTGCACTATATTCATGTTTCTTGACATAGTATAAGTGACGAGTAAAAATTGTCATTCAAGATACCACATTTGCTTATATACTGTAACAATACTCACTTGTGTCCATATAGCACATGGCAGTCATCCTGGGACAACATTTTCGCTGTGTACTGCATCCCAATACTACTCAATCCAGTGACATATATTACTAGCTCCACAAATCATTAATTGCTCCAATGGATCAATAACAGTTGTAATAATTGGACTGAAGAGTGTCCGCATGCGAAGTAGTCTTCCAGACAGTAGTTCTGAGACCTAGAATCATCACTGTAAGTGTCTTCAATTCTGATGGAAGATGTTTAGAAAGGTGTTTTCTACATTTAACATAGTATACTGATCAAATCATACCGTAGTTGATTATACAAGTAAAAAGTAAATCATATTCAAGGAATACATTAGGTCCAAGATGGCATGAAACCCATAGCAAAAAAGGGTGTTAAGTCCCACTCATTTTCAAAGTAGTTGCAACTAAATTTGTCAACAGAAGAATAGACATCTTCTCCTCTAACTATGTCAGAACATATAGCTGAATTTCTGGACCATTATTTTGCTTTGACCACTCAGGGAAACCGTGTGTATTGAAGTAGAAGAAAAGGATCAACTTACAATCCCAAGAAAAAAAGAGAAAAACACACAACAACTCATGTCTATGGTTATGGTCGCACCACAGGAAAAAAGGCTAGTGAAGCGACTCGGGATGAAGACGCGCGTGTCACAACCACAAAGCTCTGAACTTCTTAGCACTCGCCATGCACAAGAGCTTGCATTGACTCCCTCAGAAAGCAACACCCTGTTGTTATGACCTCTAGAACAATTTCAATAACATACTGTTGACGCCGGATTTTGACACGTGTATAAAATCGGCGTCAAAGAAGGAAAAAGGCGGCCAGTGTGGCGGCTAGAAGCTACAGTTGGGAATCGACCGATTAAGCTACAGTGTTTCGGCTGATTGGCAGAGGGAGTCAATGGAGGTCGGCTGATTGGGAGCCAGAACGGCTTGGTCATTTTGGGCCTAAGGTGGGCTAGGATGAAGATTTGTTGAAGAAGCAGATTGGCCCGTGCAAAAAATAATAACCAACTCGGATACGAGTTGTGTTTGTAAATATTTATTTTCGTTTAAAATTAGAGATAGATCCTAGTCGGTTAGGAAGTCAGTTGTAGCAGGGTATAAATAGCTGCCTCGAAAGACTTGTAAAACAACAACACCAATCAATACAACGAATCTATTTTTTCCTCGTACCTAGTTTCAAGTCGGCGAATTCGCCAAAACCGTTTTCCTTCACGAGTTCGTACGGGTTGGCAGGGCTGCATCGACATGATCTTCGGTTGATTCTATAAGTTCCGCTTATCAAGTAACATCTAAGCTTTAACTTCGGGCACATTGTTGTTGTTTCATTTAGATTTATTCACTAGTTATCGATATCAACTAGAATCATATGTTTTACCTGTTATTTTAGTTTTTATCACCAGTTATCCAGCTTGAGGTACGAAATGTCAGCTTTTATTACTTTTATGCTTTATTATCACATAGCCGATTAGATCTACACCAAGTGCCACTTTTGTAGTGTTGTTTAGGTTGCTCTAGTAGTTTTCCTTACAATTGCTACATGAGTGTCGGCTATTTTATAGCCGGTCATCTCTATAGTAAATCGGCCGATTCGCTGATACGCTTTTCAAGACAGATCGGAATTTTAGCCGATTGAGGCCACTGGAATTTAATAGTTTTCTTTCCTTGTCAATCAACAGGTCAGATTGACTGGCACGCCGCGCGAACCGCACCAGGGCAATAACCCGAACAGAAGTTAAGCAGATTCTCCCGGATCGTGTGTCCGACGCTGAGGATCATCGGCCGATTTTCAGCGCCAACACACTTTTGGCATGCCCAGTGGGACAAGACAAGATCCAACATGTCGAAGGCTGCTGAGATCTCTGAAGATAACGTCATCGAAGTCACTGAAGCATATCTCAAGGACGATCAGAAAGAGGAAGTGGCGAGGGCTATAGAAGAATCCAGGAAGACATGCCTCCAGTCTTTCAGTCGTACCAGAAGCGGGGAGACCGTCAAGAAAGCTCCTCTTCCCACTTCCCGCCATATCACCATCGTCGAGAACTCAGGGAAGATGTCTGAAATGATTCAACAGTATGTTTATCAGGCTATGATCGACCAGTCCACAGTAATGACCAACACTGTATACAATGCCGTCATCAGTTCTTTGGTCAGCGGTGCAGCCCAGGGGTATCAAGGGCCAGCTTATGCCCCTCCCATCGTGGCACCAATCAGAGGCTTCTCAGCGGTGCCAAACGCGTCTCACTCGGCTGCTCAGCCGATGCAGATGCAACATGGAAGGTACAACACTTCAATGCCCCTGGGGTACAACGGCGCATCATTCTACCAATCGCAAGCGCCATCTCATCCTGCTCCAATTTCCTCTGTACAACCGCCGATCTCAAACTCGGCACCATGGGGAGTAGCAGCAACACCCGCCGGTCTGGGTCCGTCAACCAGTTACAGGAAGTCTCCAGTCCAGGTGCTATTCCAATCGGCCACTCGGCCGATAGCCCCGCAATACCAGCCAGCCACTTCAGAAATCGGCGGGGTGGCAGACGCTCTAGAAACACTCAGAGTTACAGCACCGATGATATTGTACGATGAAACGGCAGATCCACTACGTCAGCAACCATCGGCTACTCAGTCGACAACCCAGCCACAAGATTTGCAGCACACTCCAGTCTATCACCCAATCGTGGCGCCGCAAATCCAACATCACGTGCCGATTCCTCAGCCAGTTGTGCATCAGCAGCAGGTGGATTTGACCCCGAGGATAGCGGAGGTAATTCAAGATCAGTTTGGGTTAAAATCAAAAGTACAGACTTACATGTACAAGATGCCATACCCGCCTGCTTACGATCTTTTGCCATTCCCTCATCGGTACAAAGTCCCCGACTTCACCAAGTTCTCGGGCCTGGACGACACGTCGACTGTGGAGCACGTTAACAGGTTCATCATCCAGTGCAGGGAATCTGCTACGCAAGATGCTTAGAGGGTGCGCTTGTTCTCGTCGTCCCTGTCCGGATCAGCCTTCCAATGGTTTACTACACTACCGCCCAACTCCATTGTTACCTGGGCCAATTTGGAAAAGCAATTCCATAAGTACTTCTATGCGGGGGTCCACGAGATGAAACTCTCAGATCTGACCAGCCTCAAGCAAAGAAGCGATAAATCAGTGACCAACTACATACAGAGGTTCAGGGAAGTCAGAAACAAGTGCTACACCCTGGTCTTGACCGACGTCCAGTTGGCCGATATCGCTTTCCAAGGACTCCTACCACACATCAAGAAGAAGTACACCTCCCAGGAGTTCGAAAACTTGAGCCAAATCATCCACCGGCTGTCCGGCCAGGAAATACGCCCCTTCGACTAATGAAGGACAGAAAAAGGTGGCATATGTGGAAGGGTCCGAATCAGAAGAGGAGGCAGAAATCGGCCTAGCAGAATGGGTAAAAGGGAAAAAGCCAATATCGTGCTCGTTCAGCAAAAAGGAACCAGAGACATTTGGCTTCAACACGTCCAAGGCCGACAAAATCTTTGACTTGCTGCTTCAGGAGGGACAGTATCAAACTCTCACCTTACCATACGATTCCGTCGGCCGAGCAGCTCAAAAAATGAAATATTGCAAGTGGCATAATGCCACATCTCATGACACCAACGAGTGCAAGATCTTTCGTCAACAAATACAGGTCAGCCATTGAGCAAGGAAGCCTAAAGTTCGAAGTCCCGGCGAAGCCAGCAAAGCCGATGAAGATCGATCAGCACCCCTTCCCCGCTAACATGGTTGACGTGGGAAAAAAAGCACTCCAAACCAAGGTGCTGACGTCAGAATCGGCCAGAAGGAGCGGCACCGTGGACCCTAGAAATCAGACCTGGGCTGAGGATGTCAAAGGAAAAGGACGGATGGAAACCGAACGCGAAGGATCAGAAAGACCACGACGACCGGTCACCTCCCAAGACTTACTCAGCAAGTACTAGCGGCAGCAGGTGGACTCAAGACGAGGCGCGGAGATGATGCGCTGGCACGAGGATCACTGGAGATGCCCGTTCTTTATTCACTGCTGGGAGAATAGCCTCAGATTACCGTCGGCTGATAATTGCCCTGAGTGCAACGGTCAGTATCGTACCAGCAGCCCGTTCAAGAGATCATGCTCCAGGGATCGAGGACCAGAGCCGATCAGCAGAAATAGGCACAAGCAAGAAGATTGGCGCATTTCAGTGCATGATCAGCTAGGGGGCAGAGTTGACCAGCGTAACCGGTTGGGGGGCAGGACCAGCGCACATGATCGGCTGGGAGAAATGGCCAATGCAAGAGTCTTAGATGAGAACCCCTTGGGGCGAGAGCCAGACTGGGAGCGTGCAAAACCGCCTAGCAAACCGGTAAACCCCAGATGGTGCCCAGACGGCTTGACTAAGTCCCAAAAACAGAGAGTCCAGCGTTTACGCCAATGGGAGCAGCAAGAAGAAGAACAAAGGCAAGTGATGGATAAGAAAGGGGACAGGTCTCGAGTTTGGGGCCCCAGGAGAAAAACCGACGAAGGAGACAACGATCACGATTCGGCAGCTGATGTCAGCATGGTGTTCATCTTGCTGATGGAGTTCATGGCTCCCTCAGACGGAGTCGACGTGACAGAGATAGATGGACAGATGGCACAGTTGGCTTTGGAGCCAATGACCACCACTTTTGAGAAACCTAAAGATGAAAAACGCCAGCATCTCAAGGCCCTATTCCTTAAAGGACACGTCAACAGACGACCAGTTGCTAAAATGCTAGTGGATGGAGGCACTGCTGTGAACATCACGCCGTATGCTATGTTTCGCAAACTGGGAAAAAGAGAAGAAGATCTAACTAAGACGGACATGATGCTCAAGGATTTTGAAGGCAACGTATCTCCGGCCTGGGGGGCACTTTGCGTCGACCTCACCATCAGAAGTAAGACCCTACCCACCACTTTCTTTGTTATTAATGGCAAAGGGTCCTACAATATGTTGCTCGGGCGGGATTGGATCCATGCGAACTGCTGCATCCTGTCTACAATGCACCAATGCCTCGTCCAGTGGGTCGGCGACACCATCGAAGTAGTCACCGCCGATTCCGCCTACAGTGTTGCCGTGGCCAACGTGCAACAGTGCAGCTGCGAACATATCAGATGCATATCTGGCAGAACTTGGGACATCGATTTCCTGAAGGTGTCCGACTTTGGTTTATAGCCAATCCGAGCAGTTGGCTCTAAAGAATCAAATTGAATGGATCAGTTCATCTGAGAAGATGGGAAGCTTGGGCATGGGTTTACGTCGGCCAATTCGCTGGAGATGGTGGACCTTGGGTACGGCAGCAAACCAAGGTCAACGTATATTAGTGCTAGGTTAGACCCCGAGTATAAGCGTGAGTTAACGAGCCTGTTAAGGGAATTTAAAGATTGCTTTGCTTGGGAGTATCATGAGATGCCTGGTCTAGACCGGTCCATTGTTGAACACCGGTTGGCTATAAAACCAGGGTATCGGCCATATCAGCAGCCTGCATGGTGTTGTAATCCTGAAATTTTACCTGATATAAAGGCTGAGATTACAAGATTGATTGAAGCAGGATTTATTTGGCAGTGTCGTTATGCCGAGTGGATTTCCAATATTGTGCCCATATACAAGAAAAATGGGAAACTACGCGTGTGCATTGATTTCAGGAATCTTAATCAGGCTACACCGATGTATGGATACCCGATGCCAACGGCTGATGTTTTAATAGACGCTGCCGCAGGACATAAAGTCATCAGTTTAATGGACCGTAATGCTGGGTATAATCAGATATTGATGGCTGAAAAAGATATTTCGAAGACAGCCTTCAGATGTCCGGGCCATCTCGGTTTGTTTGAGTGGGTGGTGATGACTTTTGGTTTGAAAAATGCTGGAGCTACATATCAGCGGGCTATGAGTTATATATTCCACAAGCTTATTGGTGTCCTGGTGGAGATCTACATCGATGATGTCGTAGTCAAGTCAAAGGAGCATCAAGAGCATCTGGCTGATTTGCGAAAAGTGTTGGAATGCACAAGGAAGCACGGGTTGAAAATGAATCCTAACAAATGTGCCTTCGGCGTTTTGGCTGGCTAATTTTTGGGTTTCATGGTCCACTAGCGCAACATCGAAATCAACCAGAAGATTGCCACCATCAACAAAGTTGTGGCCCCACAAGACAAAACCGAGCTACAGTCCTTAATCGGCAAGGTCAACTTCATCCGGCGGTTCATATCTAACTTGTCTGGGCGTATTCAAGCTTTCACTCCTTTGTTGAAATTGAAGCCCGACCAAGAGTTTGTTTGGGGTGAAGAACAACAGACAGCGTTGGACAACATCAAACAATACTTGGTCTCACCCCCGGTGTTGGTTCCTCCGCAGGCTGATAAGCCATTCAGACTATACCTATCGGCCGATGAATGGGCTATTGGATCGGCGCTGGTCTAGGAGTTCGAGGGGAAAGAAAGAGTAATCTATTATGTCAGTAGAAGACTTCTGGATGCCAAAACTAGATATCCTTCGGTGGAGCGACTGTGCCTCTGTTTATATTTTTTTCTTGTACCAAACTCAGGCACTACCTGTTATTGGCAGAGTGTGTAGTTTGTGCAAGGATGATGTGGTCAAATATATGTTATAATTGCTAATTTTGAAAGGGAGGATTGGAAAGTGGATTCTAGCTCTCTCAGAGTTCGACCTAAGGTACGAATTAGCCAAATCTGTCAAGGGTCAAGTAATGGCCGATTTTGTAGCCCAGCACTATGGAACAGAAATTGTCGTCGTCGAGCCAGCTCCGTGGACACTATACTTTGACGGATCTTCATGTGGGGCTGGATCGGGAATATGCATCATCCTCATATTGCCTCGGGGGGTTAAGTTATGATTTCTCTCTAGCGATTGAGGCTTCCACCACTAATAATCAGGTGGAGTATCGGACCGTTCTAAAGGGTATCCAATTATTGAGAGAGGTCAAAGCCGACGCGGTGGAAATTTTTGGAGATTCAATGCTCATTGTAGATCAATTAACTGGGAAGTCTGAATGCAAGGATGTTATCTTGAGGATTTACTACGAAGATTGCCTCCAATTATTGAAGGAGTTCAAGTCTGCGATTATTGAGCATATTCCCAGGGGTTACAACGAAGAAGCTAATAGGCTTGCCCAACATGCTTCCGGGTATCGGCCGATTCAAGGTACCATGACCCTGGAGCTCACAGCCGACGATTGGAGAAGGGAGATCGCCGATTACTTAAAAGACCCCTCCAAGAAAGTGGACTGGCGAGTACGTTTTTAGGCCACAAAATATGTATTGCTTGAAGATGACTTGTTTTACCGAACGATTGATGGAGTACTACTCAAATGCCTTGGTGTGGAAGAAGCAAAGGTTCTGATGGGAGAGATTCACGAAGGCGTATGTGTGGCTCATCAATCGGCTTACAAGATGAAGTGGATGATTAGAAACAATGGTTATTACTGACCGACGATACTCGAAGATTGCTTAAAGTATTATAAGGGTTGCCAGGATTGTTAGAAATCCGGCAATGTACAGCATGCACCAGCTTCGGCTATGAACCTAATAATTAACCCGTGGCCCTTTAGAGGTTGGGGAATCGACCTTATCGGACAGATTTATCCTCCATCAAGCAAGGGGCACAAGTTCATATTAGTGGCCACTGACTACTTTACCAAATGGGTGGAGGCAGTTCCCCTGAAAACCGTGACGTCGGCCGTCATGATTGAATTCGTAAGGGAGCACATTATCTATCAGTTTGGTATTCCTTAGATCATTACGACCGTTCAGGGAACAATGTTTACTTCAGGAGAGTTTAAAGAGTTCACTGCTGATATGGGAATTAAGTTGTTAAATTCTTCTCCGTATTACGCCCAAGCTAATGGTTAGGCCGAATCATCCAATAAGGGGATAATCAAGTTCATCAAGAGGAAGATAGAGGAGCAACCAAAGAGATGGCACGCGATTTTGAGCGAGTCTTTGTGGGCCTACAGGATGGCCTGCCACAGTGCTACTAAGGTATCTCTTTATCAATTAGTGTATGGACATGAGGCGGTGCTACCTCAGGAATTGAGAACAGGGTCTAGACACATGTCACTTCAAGATCAGTTGACAGCCGATGATTATTCTCTCCTCATGAAAGGGGAGCTCGACGATTTGGCAGCTCAGTGATTGAGGGCCTTGATCAGTATTGAAGAGAATAAGAAAAGAGTCGCCAGATGGTATGACAAGAAGCTCAAGGTCAAGCAGTTCTCCCAAGGGGATTTGGTATGGAAATTGGTACTGCCGATAGGGTCAAAGGATCCCAAATACGGCAAGTGGTCGCCTACTTGGGAAGGGCCGTATAAAATTAGTTGATGTGTGCTAGGAAATGCATACATATTAGAGACCATCGAAAGAGAGGAATTTACAAGAGCCTTGAATGGGATATATTTGAAAAGATACTATCCTAGCATATGGGTAGACGCTTAGCCAACGATGTAGCGTATCGAGTCGTTATGGCCGATTCCTATTGACTCATGTTTGTATAGCCGATGCAGGGAGGCATCACCTTGAGGACGAAACCTCTGATCTGATGGGCCGATTGTTATTCGGTACGGTGATTGGATACATGGCCGACATGGCAAAAGTCGCCCTTAGACTAATAGTACCAATACATCTATCGAGTTACAATGTGATTAACTACGTTTCAACTGGGATTTGCTTTTGTTGATCTCTCTTTGGACCCGGCCTAGTTCTATTAAGAGACAGGTGCTCTTTTCCTCCATATCCGCCATGGCATCTTCGAGGGTGACCTGGTGAGGTAGCTGGTGACTCCTCTCAATTGGCGGTTGAGGTGGCTTTCTAGAGCTGTTGGCTTCGATGTGATCCATGATCTTCTTGATGTGTGCTGGGAGATGATCCATAAGTTCCTCACAGTGGGCTCCGATCAGGTCTCTGTCTGCCTGCGTCGGTGGTTCCTCGGAGTGCATAATCTTGATAGCTCGCTCAAGATCAGGGCTGAGCCGGGTCGGCTGGAAAAATAGCGAGCAGTCAGTCGTCGAAAAGAACTGGTCAAGGAGCGCAGGGGTGATCCCATACCTGATTGACGGAGGAGGAAGAAGACATCTTGGTGCTCGGTTGGGGGTCTGAAAATGGTCGAGCAGAGTATGGAAGGATGGATGAGAAGCAAGTGCCTCTGGGAGAAACGTAGAGACCCCATATTTATAGGAGGAGAAAAGGTAAGGGGCAACAGTTAGCAAAGGCATCTATTCAAAGCAAACGACCGTTGGGCTGAAAAGCTACGAAGGGGAAACGTTCAGACTCGTATTCACACAACAATGGTAGAAGGGGCATTAAATGTTTGTGCAGAGGTGTTCAAAAGATAATTCAATGTTTGATACATTCATTCAAGAAGAATATTAATGGTCGTGATCACCCACTGGCGGATCTGGTCTGCTGAGTCTACGACCCGTTGGTCCTCTTCGGCCGATCCGAGGACCTCTGGCATGTTGTGATGAAGTCAGATAGCCTCGTGGGCACGGGTTTGCCTCTCCTGCTTCAAATCGGCGATGACGGCCGGAAGATTGTGGAGCTTCTTCTCTTCAGTAGCAATGGCCTTCGTCACCTGTTCCATCTCTTTGGCAAGTTCTGCCCTACGCCGTTCAAGGCGGTCTATGGTGCCGACAATATCTGGGCGAGAATTTTCAAGTACACCGATTCGGTGATGTACCTCTTGAGCTTGGTGTTTGTAGGAATCCTCTTCTTCGCGTGCCTTTGCTAGCTTGGCACGGTCGGCTATGCACCGCAGGGCTCTGAACACCGGGATTTGCATTGACTCAATGTATGCTGCGGGTGCAAGATCTTCTTCTGCGTCCTTCGGGACTCGGCCTCTTATTTCGCTGAAGATTTGCCAAATTGGCGAGGCGTCTTCCACCAATCGGCCGATGTCATCCTGAAGGAGGGCTCGGATGCTCTAGAGCTTTGCACGTACTTCTTCGGGAATTGAACCTAGAGCCACCTGTCGAGAGGCTACCTCTTCATCATCAGAAACAGCGACCGCAAATGAAAAGAGGCTGTTATTGGGCGTATCTTGTTCCTGTAAAAGTAAAAGAGGAAGAAACCAACAGTAATAGGAAATCCGTTGGATTGGATGCCAAAGGCCCTTACCTGTTTAAAACGAATTTCTTCCATTTGTGTTGGTGGGATTGCTACCCTTGTCTCAGGAATCAGCACAATTGGCTCATCGGAAGAAGAGGACTCAATGATGATCGGTACTGTGCTTGGACCAGCCTCCTAGAAGAGTAACGAGAGGAGAGTCTCTATAAGTATGAAGCAATAGTTAGATCTGATGATGAATACCAGTTACTCTACCTCTGCAAGTTGTCCAACCAATGACTGTTGGAAGGGTACAATTGATGTACCCAGAGTGGCCTACATAAAAAATCGGTCAGTTTCGATTAAGGATTGAGAGACTTGAATAAGATGTATATTCTCTACCTCAACCAAAGGGATTGCTGGTGGTTTGGTCTCTGCCTGGGGTGTGGCCGATTGCTGCGAGGTTTGATCCGGAAGGATTTGCGCAGCCTAACAGGAAGTGGAAATTAATACTGATAGCATACTTGGAGAAATGTGAAGCATGCAGGGTTACCTAAACGGCTTCTACCAGCAAGGACGCAGCTGCCAATCTGACTTCTGTAGCAGTTTGGGGGTTGACCTCCTGGACGATTAGCATAGTTGGTGTGGCTGAAGGCTCGGTTGGTGGCACCGCCGATTGATCGGCCGGTTCTATGCGAGCACGTACCCGGTGGCTTGTTTTCTTCGAAGATGATACCTTCAGTTTGTGCCTCAATCGGCCGGTGATGATGTCTTCAATCGACGGGGCATGAAAGCCGATGATTGGGAATGAAGTATACGGGTGGTGATTCGCTATCGGCCTTCTACTACGGCTGCGCGTTGGAGGGAGCTGGCTTTCAGACTGCAAGAAAAAGAGGGAAGTTAGTAGTAATCCTGCAATGCAAAGGATACAATTTGAAATCGGCTAGAAGGATTGGTACCTCTGCATTTGGTTCAATATTAGCAGGGTCCAGATCGTTACAATATGTCGCAGGAGATGTGTAGAAGAGGTGTTGTTTCCACTCACCCCACCATAGCTTGAATTGTTGAACAGCGAAGGGGGCCACCACCCAGTCGGCCAAGTCGACGGTATTGGAATCTGGCGTCAAGCTGTACAGCCGATTGTATTCAAGACCTTTAGAGAGCTCCTCCTGAAACTTCACGCGGCCAGCAAAGTAAATCTTTATCGGCATCTGTCCGAGGCCGAATTGCCGCGCTACCACTGATGGGTTGTAGAATTCATAGGTTGGGGAGTCTTTTCCTGAGAAGAAGTTTGCTGGTAGGATCCCAGGCTTGATCAAAATATCCATAAGCTCATTATCGAAGGAATTGGTAGTTGAATTGAAGCAGTCGGGGGTTTCAAAAAGTGGCTCAATTCTCTGGTATGGGTACCAGCTTGTAGTTTCTTCGCTAAAGCCGATATAGAAGCATCTGAAATACTCGGTTGTCTTTGTGGGGGTAAACTTACTGCTAGAAAAAGTTGATGCTGCTTCACCAAAGGAGGTGCAACGCCGTCTTAATGTTGGGTTATCCTCTGACTCAATATTAGGGAATGTCTTGGTCTCAACTCGTTCCCCAGAGATCTTGCTCATATATAAGTTGAGCCAGAGGGTGACGAACCACCAGGGACCACTAGGGTTCCTAATCGGCTCTCCAGATGACAGCTTGACGGTGATTTGGTGCGTCATATGATAAGCCAATCCTAACAGGTGTTTTCCCAAAGGGACAGTAGAACCTTTTGCTAGGGCCTCGGCCAGAGCCTGTGTATTGGAGGAAGGGCCGATTGCTTTGCCGCAGAAGAAGTGTTTCTCTAGCCACATCATTAGAAAGGCTGTGTACTCTCTATCGTCGATAGGCCCAGTCTTCATATTTTTATCAATATAGCCTTTCCACCTGCCGATTCCCTTTGTTTCCAGGCGATGGGTCGGTTTGATCAAAAAATTGAAGGGCTTATCAGGCGAAGAGATATCGAGGTCGGTCAACATCAGAACATCAGCCAAGGTAGGGGTCATGGGCCTATGTCCAAAAAGGAACGCATTAAGAGCGTCAGACCAGAAATAAGAAGCTGCCATGACCAAGGGTTCATTCTTCTCCATTTGAGACAGAGATAAGTTTATGCATTGGCTGATTTTTAGTTCGTCCCAGAGAACCCTCTTGGAATTGGACATCCTTTGAAACCATTCCTTCCAGCCAAGGGTTTCATTCATCCAAGATCTAAATGCACCTGTCCAATGGCTTAGATCCATCGGTGATTGCTTGAAGGGGATCCAGTGGGTTTCCAAGTTGATCAATTCAGTGGAATCTGGATTCCCCATGGGGCCAAGACCGATGAGGCCGGGTGCGTCAGAGATAGGGATGGTGATCCTCTGCCTAAGCTCCTAAGAACGATGTAAAGGGAAAACTAAGAACAGATCTAAAAGATGCGCGAAATGGTAAAAAGTAAAAGTAAAAGGGAAAGGGTTTCGGGATATTTACCTTTGGGATGAAAGCCATGGTTGCCGATGGGGTCGCCATTTGAGAGAACGGGATGGGATGATCGGAAGATGAAGAAAAATCACCGGAGGAATGCAGCTGGAACGTGAAAGGGCGCCGGAATGCGATGGGAGGTGATTCGCCAGGGAGAAAAAGTTTTGGAGTTTGAGAAGAAGAAGCGGCGGAGGATGCAGATATTTAAAGGCGGTTCAAGAGAAGGGTAAAGGCGGGATTTTTACCGCGCCGTCTACACGAATTTCGGGAAGAGCAGTTGCATATGGGCGCCTGGTTAGAAAAATTGCAATCATCAGAAAGAAGACTGCGGAGTGAAAAGGAGCTTTCGCCATGCTTACTGTTGTGTTTTCTTCAGGGAAGGAGTTAAAGTTGAAAAGTTTCGAAGCAAAAGTTGTGTTTCTTTTCAAAACTGGGGGGGCATGTGTTGATGCCAGATTTTGACACGTGTATGAAATCGGCGTCAAAGAAGGAGAAAGGTGGCTAGTGTGGCGGCTAGAAGCTACAGTTGGGAATCGGCCGATTAAGCTATAGTGTTTCGGCCAACTGGCAGAGGGAGTCGATGGAGGCCGGCCGATTAGGAGCCAGAACGGCTTGGTCATTTTGGGTCTAAGGTGGGCCAGGATGAAGATTAGCTGAAGAAGGAGATTGGCCCATGCAAAAAATAATAACCAACTCGAATACGAGTTGTGTTTGTAAATATTTATTTTCGTTTAAAATTAGAGATAGATCCTAGTCGGTTAGGAAGTCAGTTGTAGCTGGGTATAAATAGCTGCCTCGAAAGACTTGTAAAACAACAACATCAATTAATACAACGAATCTACTTTTTCCCCGTACCTACTTTCAAGTCGGTGACTTCACCAAAACCTTTTTCCTTCACGAGTTCGTACAGGTTGGTAGGACTGCATCGACACGATCTCCGACCGATTCATTAAGTTCCACTTATCGAGTAACATCTAAGCTTTAACTTCGGGTGCATCACTGTTGTTTCATTTAGATTTATTCACCAGTTATCGATATCAACTAGAATCATACGTTTTACCTGTTATTTTAGTTTTTATCACCATTTATCCAGCTTGAGGTACGAAATGTCAGCTTTTATTACTTTTATGCTTTATTATCACATAGCCAATTAGATCTACACCAAGTGTCGCTTTTGTAGTGTTGTTTAGATTGCTCTAGTAGTTTTCCTTACAATTGCTACGTGAGTGTCGGTTGTTTTATAGCCGGTCATCTCTACAGTAAATCGGCTGATTCGCTGATACGCTTTTCAAGACAGATCGGAATTTTAGCCGATCGAGACCCCTGGAATTTAATACTTTTCTTTCCTTGTCAATCAACAGGTCAGATTGACTGGTACACCACATGAACCGCACCAGGGCAATAACCCAAATAGGAGTTAAGCAGATTCTCCCGGGTCGTGTTTCCGACGCTGAGGATCATCGGCCGATTTTCAGCACCAACACATATATAATGTTTAGTGAGTTAGTGAGGCTACAAGTAGCATGGTATACGATACAGAGATCATACTGCAAATAAACAAGAAATTATGTTGAAGGGCACAAAATGTTGCATCTTGAGGTGCACAAACCTTGCAACTGCTATCAAGTGAGCTAGTTATCAGCATTGGACAAGTACCTCTTAGAATTGTTAGAATGCCAGCTATTGAGGCCTCATGCTCGATTGTATCACATAAATTGAGGCAGTACTTTACAGCTTCACGAGCTTGGAGTCCTTCAGCTTGAAATAAGCTGTAAACTCACATTGAAGAGACAAACGAATTCTCAAATTATTGAACACTGAAGCATTCATATGGTACTAAAACACCTAATTCATTCAATAGAAGCAGACAGAACCTGATCATGTACCACACATGCACTGTGCCTTCTTCAGAGCTAGAGATGATAAGAGAATCATCCTGTGAGAATGACAAGCATCTTATGACACTCTTCTGTGCCCTCCAACATTTTAGCAGTGCCCCAGTTGCAACCTGAAGCAAATAATTCAAAGTGATCATGACCTTATGTTAGTCATTTTGGTCCTTTGATTGTGACAACTAGTGTTTCATATGTTTGTACGGTCAATAAGAATAATACAAGCCAATATTTCATAAAAGATATTTTTTATGAATATAGTTTAATAATTTCTACAACTATGATAATGGATCTGTGTGACGTTGAAGGTTAAGTTGCGAAAAAGGGAGAAGTTAGCATGCAAGACATTGAGGGCTGATGTTTGGTTCAATGAGTGGTAAGGTAAATGGAAATGGAATCAGATAATACAATAATTAGTGTCGTGTGGTTGATTGCGATCTTTGTTATGTTTGACGATGTAAACAGTATTGCATCTGAGAGCTGCTATACTACTCGCAGGCCAACAATGGCCCCAGTCAAACCCACATCCACCTCGCTTGTCTTGGGATAGTCGGATTGGAGATGGGGAAGATGAAGGTGAGGCATTTTGCTAGGGCAGCGCCAGCTACGAGAGCAGGACTCATCCTTGCTGAAATGGTGAAACTTGCTAGCGACACCACAGCTATGGCGGTTAGTCCCACCGTCGCCTTTGGTAGCCACTTAGACATTTTTAGCCTTCTGCCCGAATCTGAAACAGATTGGAATGATGACTCCATCTCATCTCTCCGTTTGCAAACAGATTCTGACTCTCCCAGCAGGCATAATAGCTGTAGGGGCCTTGTTGACTTGACAAGCCAATAGATGCGTAGGGCAAGCACCGAGCAGTAGCGGTGGCCAAGGAGCACTACGGCGAGAGGAGGCCAACGCACCAATCATTGGTGGAAGTACTCACACAAAAGGAGAGGAGGTGACAAAGATTATGTGATTGATTGCAAACAACTACAAGCTTAGCAAGCTGAAAACATAACTTTTGATTAGCACTATTGTCACACAGATTCAAACAACAAGATCCCATGTCATCTAAGGCAAAAGGGATGTAAAACTTAGTGTCCTACCTCTTAAACATTCCTTAGAGAAAACTATAAGTATAATTTAACTGTAACAACATAGGAGTATGCATCAATGTGATTTTGTTAAAGGTAATCTAGAAGTGTTGAGTGTTCTAGAATTGGGGTATGATGTGTTCTCAAAATAGAATGCCTAAACCTGGAAATATACTCATTATCTAAACAAAAAGTGCTGAGTGTTATGATTTTTGTTCCATGTATAAGTTAATTAAATTAAAGAAATAATTACCTCCCAAATGTAAGCATTGCCAGAATGAGTTCCTCCAACTAAGTATATCCTATCTCTGGAGCAAGTTATAGGTCCAAACCCTTCTCCTATGCAACTTTTATTGGTACTCTAGATTTAGAAAAAATCATGGAAACCATGAAATATAATAAAGAGTAAATTGCACCCACCATACAACAACTTATATGGTTGTATCACTTTAGTCCAACAAGTCGTAAAACATGCAAACAGATGCATGAACTTGTCCAATGTATGAATATATAGTTACATGTACGTCACATAGATGTATTTTGCCACCAGGGCAGGTGACGTGAATGGTTTTATGCATATAACTCCCTATCTTTATCACCTTATCATCTAAATCCTAATGACGCCCTCAGCTTTCGTTTATTTGACATTGATGGGTGAAACTTGGCCCTTTTAGTCTAACAGTCGCATGGAGAAAGCGCGCACAGGGTTTAATTGGTGACCTGCTGCCCGACAAGCAACAAAATACAACTTTATAATATAGATTAACATACGGCAATTGACTTGAGCTGAGAACAAATGTGCTTAGATAAGCATATGCCAATTCAGTTCATATGTGAACAAATGTGCAAGCCATGAACAAATAAACTAACTGGGAATGAGGTAATCCAGACTCAATAGCATTACTAACTAACTACAAGCCCATGTTTAGCCTAGTAAAATCTAACAATGAAAATGAAATTATTCTTGAGCTTCTTGTTGGCTGAGGTTAGCCAATTCATTCTGTGTTATGACCACCTCCTTGACAGTTGATTCTCCTATATTATCATCATCTCTTCTTGCCCTTTTTCGACCACGTCCTCTCATGCTATTAGTCCTACCAATAGCGTTGTCCCATATTTCCCTTGTTCGACCACATCCTCTTGTGCACCTAGCCCTTGTACTACCTGTGTCACCTATTGTAGGTCTTGTGCCACCTCTAGTCCTTGCCCTCCTTGGTCTTGCTGTTGTCATCGCAATGGTTGCCCTTAAAGGAGGCATTGCATCCCTCTCTTGTTCAACAAAAAAAGACTCTAGTAGTGGGCCAAGTGGTTGCTTAGAGTTGGCTTGTTGTGGAGCCTAGTGTATAAAGAAATGAAATCAAGGTCTGCATTCACTTATGTACTAAAAAAATCATGAGTATGTGCAAAAGGTGCTGACCTCATTCAACAAATTGAAGACCATACTACCACTTTTCTGACTTGGATCATTGGATAGGTTCACTGCAACTGCTATTATGTTGTACAACACCACAAGGATTCCTCAGTTACGGCAAAGACAAACAACATTGGTAACGCACATTATATGCTCATTATACCTGAAGGATTGTTGAGTCATCATGTTCTTCATCAGTAGCATCATTTGTAGCCTCTAAAATTGCTCCTTCAACACCTTGGTTCTGTTGTGCATATTTGTAGTGCCCCTTCTTGTTGTGGTTAGTAGACTTGCATATGCTGCAATGTATGGCGACTCCATGTTTGCTAATCTTGGTCCCTCCCTCAAGCACAATGGGTTCCTTATTTCTTGTCTTTTTTGGCCTCCCAATCTTCTTTTCATACACTGGAGGATGCACTTCAACACCATTCATCTTCTGCTAGTGCTCGTTGCCTCTTATTGGCATGATAGTGTGCCCATAAGCTCTCAGGTAACTGGCCATAGAATAGAAATCATGCACTATCTTCTAGTATAATATTATCTAGTCTGAAACATGCTATGGTATATGAGCATGGGATACCAGTCAGTTGCCATCCCCTGCAGTCACACCTTGACACATTGATATCAACCACATGCATTTCATCCCTATCTTTCACTGAAAAGATTCCTCCACCAGAAGGATTTACATCAACACAACTTGAATAATCAGCATGTCTTTCTACCTTCTTCCATACTTTGGGACAGATTGTACCTTTCGACTTCTCAATAGCCTCTTTTTTCTTTGTGTAGTACATGTTCATAAGCTGGCATCTTATTTTCTCAAACATTGTGAGAATGGGCATATCCACAATAACACAAGTAACAATTAGTGGACAGTAATGGAAGAACCGAATTGAAAAGAATGGAATTAATCATATATGACCTTTTGCTTGTCAATCACAATTGTATATGGCACAGTGTTGAGATCATTCTTGAATGTGCTCAAGAACCATTTCCATGTGCTGGTCGACTCAACTTCACAAACTGGTCTTCTCTAGTCGACTGCTTCCAACACTATACCCTCTCCCCAAATCCCCTAATCTCTTGCACTCTCACTCCAAAATCCCTCAAATCTATTGCTCCTGTGAAAAGGTCACCATCACATCCCGACAACGCCGTTGTTGTGCTTGTGCCTCATAGTATTCCACCATCATTGCTCAGCTAGTTGCTCCATTCACTACGCCTTCCCGTGCATCAGTCTAAACTTGGTACACCACTCCGACTCCAAAAAAAACATGTCCCCTAATAGCAATTTAAGTAAGCCCCCTAAACAACGCCTCCAAGCGGTTATTGAGGCATGATGCCAATAAACTAGGTACACCATGGCATATTAGAAACCCAAAATATGAAGGCTCAGCTCCCAATGGAAATTTCCCCATAGCCACAACCCTGGATGTGTTGGAGGTATGCCCTAGAGGCAATCATAGAGATGATGATATTCCATTTGTATCCATGATTTGTATACTATGTTCATTGAATATCCATTAAAGGCTACTTGAATTGATTTGCAATTATGTGAATTGTATGTGAAACTCTTTACTTGTATGGTTATTCTAAAGTTGTCCCTAGTTGGAGTTCATGTGAGGACACACATAAATATTAGACTAGCACATGTATTAGTTGATGACTATGTTTCACAAGTCATGGACATGGAGATGTTGAACTAATAATGTGGACACATGTTGAGACATGTGTTAGGACTGACCCAACACGAGAAGTAGTTCTCTCTTTAAACAACATATACGCTTTGTCCTTAGACCTGAGATTGTCGCATGTATTCTAGATGTGGATTGATCTACTTAGGGGCTATCAAACGCTACGCCGTAACAGGGTAGTTATAAAGGTAGCTTTCGGGTTTGTCAAGAAGCATGCTATGAGACATGGTCAATCAAGATGGGATTTGCCCCTCTCTGATTGAGAGTGATATCTCTGGGCCCCTCGAGTGATCGGATCCGAAAATGCATGGCCATGCTACGTACGGTTAAGAGTTAACCTACAAAGGGATTCCGAATCACAGGATCGAGAAAGAGCGGTCGGCTTGAAGCTAGACCAAATATCGTGAGGCAAAGGGAATAGCATGTATATTATGTTGTGATGGTTCGTCTGATATGATCTTCGTATGCGTATAGGAGTTGGCACGTCTTGCTAGAGGCCGCTACCGACTATTGGGCCGAGTAGGAGTACTCGGGCCATGTCTATACGTATCCGAACCCATAGGGTCGCACACTTAAGGGGCTGGAAGCCCAATTCGGATCTGATCCGAGTTGGATTAGGTTTAGGAGTACTAATGGGCCTCGGATCCAGAGGCCCATCAGGAACCCCTATAAATAGAGGGGTGGGGGCGCCCTAGGGTTTGACACCTTTTGGCTGAACACTCTTGCCGCGCCTCCCACGCCCTCGCCTGTTGCAACTCGCGGATCTAGCAATCCGGCTTGCGACGCTTCCTCCCTGCACGTGTGGATACCTTGGAGGTGTTGCGCCTGCAGCACTTGGACGAGCCGCCGACGAGCCGCCGACGAGCCACGACGAGCCGACGACGAGCCGCGGCACCGGAGGCGATCTTGCTGTGCACGTGGACGAGCTGCTGAGGAGCCGCTGGACGTGATCGACTACGTACGACTACGTTGTTCGACTACGTACGACTACGTGATCGTCTTCACTGCACCGACGCATATCTACATCTTCCGCACCAGTAGTGCGTCGAGTGGTAATCTCGTGATCCTTATACGGCAGTTCTTCCTGGTTATACGCGGTAGAAATTTTGATTTGCGCTAGCGTAGCCTACCTCGTATCCCAACAGGATGCTCTCTGAATACTCTCCATCCACGAGGTTTTAGCATAGGAGTTAAAATTCATGATCCTTCCTTGCGCATGTCGGCCATCCACCACTCTCGCCCTCCCTCCAATTGCCCTCCCCGCACTATCACCTCCATACTCCCGCATACGACCCATCTGCTATCCTCACTCCTCCCCCGCTCCTTTTTCAGACGCACAAAGAACCAAGGTCCATGGTGACCACTCTACCTGGTTGGGCTGCCCAAAGTAGTAGCACTGCCAACCCGAGTGCCCTCAGCCAACCTCCACAACCCCGGAGTCTGGCTTGAGCTCCTCCACAAAGGACTGTGCCCAAGGCTGAGGCCCCAAAGGTATTTTTTTAAAAATATTTCATACAAAATTTTGTGTGCTTGTTGAAATTGAATGTGTCGTATGTTTTGAATTTCATTGTTAATTTAAAAGTTTAACATTATTATGGTAGTTAATTGTGAATATGGTTTTCTCCAATAATGATGACCTCTTTGCTCAATGGTGGGAGGAAGAGAACTCAGATGATGATGATTAGTACATTGCAATCGTTGTTTTTTTGGATATGAAGCCTGAGATCTAGGTCCATAAGGAAGTTTCACGAATAAGTTACCGACCACTGGATAGTTCTAAAAGAAATTTTTAGTTGCACATTATGATTCAATACTATAAGTCCTCCCAGGTACAATGCAAAATTCTTTAGGGAGAGGTTCAATACATGCTGAGAGAGCTCTTTTTGCACATAGTGGATGTAGGCTCACAATGACTTTGGGACATAAACCAAATGTAACAGGTTTTATTGGTACCACTGCATGGCAGAAACATGTTGGCATATTTCACGTGCTTACCTATGGTGTTCCATCTGATACTCTTGATGAAGTTGTACATTGAAATTAACTAGGCGTAACTATAGAGTAGTATATGTTGAAATAAAGGAGAAGATCCAATTCGAAATTAAACAGTATAGATCCAATCGGCATCCTCTATCTCCACCACCCCTCACCCTTAACGAGCCACCCGCCACCTCCACCCCCAACACCACCTACCACCGCCACTCCTTTGTCTCGTTTGTGCCATCCCCGACACAAACCAGGCCCACCCTCCCTCTACCTTTCATCGTTCATTTGGTTGTCTAAGCTCACCTTCGCTGTTTGCCCCCACCTTTGCCACCATCTCAACCACTCCCCTCGTTGCCGGTGCTCACCTCGCTGCCTCCACCACCAAACTAGGGATCGAGTCCACCACGGCTTCGCTCTGGCGGCACTTCACCACCTTTGCTTCCCCGCCCCATCACTAGCCGATGAGCTGCCCCGAAGCTCTCTTCACTCGCAGGTTACAGGTACAACCCCCCCCCCCCCAACGCCTCCTCTACCCTAACCCAACCCTGAACCCTAACCTCTCCGGAGCTGAGGAAAAAGGTGTCGTAGCATGGAATGCATGGCCAGTGTAATTCGAGAGTGTAGGAGGAATAGAAATGCTCGTGTGATATAGCAAATCCGTAGATCAATAGATCAACACTGGCACTACATTCACATCGTCGGCTAACAGGCACTACCGGAAACACGAAGTTTGTCGAGTGCCCAAGGCACTTAGCAAAGGCCTAAAAACACTCGGCAAAGAGTTCGCCGAGTGTAACACTCGGCGAACTGCACTCGGCAAATTTCGCCTCGGCAAACAGTGGAGTTGCCGAGTGCCGAACGTCGGGCACTCGACAAATGGTTTGCCGAGTGTCAAAAAGCACTCGGCAAACATTTTCGGAAAAAATAAAAAAAACAAAAACACCGGCTGCCGGCCGCCACCGGCCGCCACGCCACCACGCCGCCTCGCTCGCTGCCGCCCGCCACCATGCCGCCTCGCCTGCTGCCCCCACGCCGCCTCGCCCGCTGCCGCCCGCCACCCGGACGCCGCCTCGCCCGCTGCCGCCCGCCACCTGCATGCCGCCTCGCCCGCTGCCGCCCGCCACCTGCATGCCGCCTCGCCCGCTGCCACCCACCACCACGCCGCCTCGCCTCCTGCTGCCACCCGCCACGCCGCCACATCCGGTCGGGAAGGGGAGGGGGCCTCGCCGGGGGAAGGAGGGGTGGCCGCGCCGCCGCCGGATCCGGCCGGGAGCGGCTGCACCGCCGCCGGATCCGACCGGGAGGGGCCGCGCCGCCGCCGGATCCGACCGGGAGGGGCCGCGCCGCCGCCGGATCCGGCCGAGAGGGGCAGGACGCGCCGTCGCCGGGGAGGGAGGAGGGGAGAGGAGGGGGAGGGGCGCCTGCAGGAGAGGGAGAGGGAGGGAGGGAAGGGGCGGCGGCGGCGGCTAGCCGGCGGCGGTGAGGGGGAGGTGGGGGCGGAGCTAGGAAGAGGAGAGGGGCGTCGGGGGGGTGCTGGAGGCTGGGGTGCTGGGGATGGGGGGCCGGGGGGACGGGTAAAATACTTGGTGTTGACGTTTGCCGAGTGTCCCCCACGGGACACTCGGCAAAGAAAAAGAAAAAAAGATATTTGCCGAGTGTAAAAAGAAAAAACACTCGGCAAACATTATATAATTACCTTTAATACATTATTAAAAATATCCAACAGTTCCAAAAAATTAGCAAAATGACACCTGAAACAATATATGTTCTCTATTGCATATAAAAAAAGTTTTGTGGTCAAATCAAATCTCGACCGTCACTTTGACTCTAAATCTAATCGAATTCTTCTCAACGCTACTATTCTTCTTCGGAGATGCTTCGGTTTGTAAACATCGCACGTGACAAAAATGTGCAAAACCTTCTCAATTGTTTACCACAACCTCCACTTATGATATCATCACACCATGACAAATCTCATGATTTTCCGACTTCGTTTGCCTTTTTTAGAATTTAAAAATCATTCGATCACATGTTTGTGGTTATGTTTCCTGAACAAGATGTTTGAAATTTCTTTTCATTTCATGGGTAAGGACTCAAACTGGGTTAAAAAAAATACTCGGCAAACCCCCCTCTTTGTTCGATTTGCTGAGTGTTTTTTCTTTGCCGAGTGTTTTTAGCTTGGCACTCGGCGAAGAGCTTGTTTGCCGAGTGTTCGAAAAAAAACACTCAGCAAAGAAAAAATACTTGGCAATTTTTAGCTTTCCGGTAGTGAGGACGAAGTTGAATTTCAGGTGATTGAAGTATAGGTAGTGTGTGGAGGAACAGTGGTGTTCCCACAGAAAAAATAATACTAACTCCGGTAACTAAAACCTGTCGTTTCAGACAAGCACTGCTGCTTTGTTTTGTGCTACTTTTCCATGTCTGAACGTCAAGCTTTCGTGACTGGAGGGTGTATTACATGATTTACATCTGACTTGGTAAGACCGAATATCAATCACTAGCTTTGAACTTTTGAGCAAGCAGCACATATCTATGTCTATACTCTATAGGGGCACTTTGTGCAACAACGACATCGGAGGTTTTGGTATGAGCACGAAAATGGTATTTTCCGAAGTAAAGAAAAGAACAGAAGAAAGGGACACAAACACAAATCTTGGCCTCTTGCGAGCAACATGTTGTTCCGTTTTACAATCGGTGAGGGAGGGAACGATTTTCCCGAGTCACGATGAACTGGCCGGAGCAAGGCTGAGATCCAGGTCCAGCCCCATCGCCGAGGCTTCCTCGGCCTCGGCGTCGCCATCAGCCGAAGCGCACAGCTCGTATGATCGAGCTCTGCTGCTGCCGGTGCCGCCGCGCAGGATCAGCGGCTCCGGGTGGCACAGGCCTGGTGCAGCAGCGTGGAACGGCAGGCTCAGGGTCGGCTGGTGCGCGAGGTACACCCAGCTGGGGACAGCGCCGGGCGCGTACGCATTCGATCCGGCGTGGCCCATGGCCACGACGTGCCCCGGCGGCGGTGGTGCGAAGTCCGCGGCGCAGAACGCCATGCCCGCCGCGGGCCCGGCGTCGGCGACGCGGGCGGCGAGCTGGCGCGCGCGCTTCAGCTGCTGCCGCTCCTTCTTGTGCGCGTTCTGGTGCCCACCCAGCGCCTGCGAGTTGGCGAACTCGCGGCAGCAGTACTGGCACTCGAACCTTCGCCCGCCCGCCACCGGACGGCCGTCCCGCGGCGGCGACGCATGCATGACAATGTCGGCAGCACCCCCGCCGCCCACATCGTAGCCGAAGATCCTCAGCGACGACGCGCTCGGCGTCAGCTTAGTGGGCTGGTCGCACTGTATGTCCGCCATGGATTGGTGAACACTACTCCTAGAGGAGCTCAATGATCAGCGTGTCAGGTCGTCGTTGCGGTTGAAGTGCTGGGGTTGCATGCGGCGAAGTGAAGGTGATGCATATGTAGCGCCCGGGGAGCGGCGGGAAGTCGTACCTGCTTGGAGAAAACGAGGAGGATGGATGAGAAGAAAACGAGGGGTTTGCACATCTAGCAAGATTGGAGAGTAGGTAGGTGAAGATAGAGGAGATGGCCACACGCAAGCTTCCAATCCAACTGGTAATGATCGTTCTAGAAATGGAGCATGCATGCCTGTGGGCTGTGGCAAGAAGCCATGTGTGTGCAAGTACATCTACCAGTACGCGTTCTTCCTGATGCCATTCTCGTATCGCTCGCTCCATGTAAAGGTATTGGTGTCATGCTGTTGTGACATAAAGGACACATGCGTGCATCATTTTCTTAGATAGGAGTAGTAGAGTGAGCGTGTAGCTTTGCGGGAACTTTGTCCTTTCTTGTCAATACCAACCACATAGAAGAAATATTGCACATCAGTTCCAGGCATCCAGCTACAAAACTTGCATGATGTAGTTCAGTCACTGGAGTGGTCGGCTAGAATCGTATTCAGTCAAAGGAACATGCATGTCAATAAATAACTTTCTGGCACAGACCAATTTTGGGTGAGTTACACGGACTTGTTTAAATTGTAATTTTCGAGAAAGATTTTTTTTCTTTATAATGTGAATTATGCATGGCCTCTTGAGGGTGCTTAACATAAGAGTAAAATCTATTTGTGGTGCTCAAAATTATCGCGGGGTACGGTGCTATCTAGGTCTAGAACTTGCAGATAGCACAAAGTGTTGTGCATACATAACAAAAAAAAAAGGATAACTTACACATGAAAAAAAATACTTTCTAGATATGTTACCGGATATGTATAGCCCTCACGTTGTGGACCTCTACCATCAAAACCTTATTAAGAAAAGGACATGACCATCACTCATCAGGTCCCTTGGGTTTAGTTTTTTCCTTAATGCAACCTAAGTCTGCTAATGCAATGTTAGCCTGAAACAAAACACGTAAAAGCTAACCGGCCGTACGACAAGGACTAGGGGAAGATCTCCCTGGTATCTCTCCCGGCCCCCCACATGGAACAAGATGCGAACAAATCGTGCATGGGAAGGGACGATTTACGTCGCCGTCGCATAATCTTCCCAACCCTCGAGAAATCAAGCATGCTTTTGCTGTTCGATTGATGGATGTGTGCTCCGCTCCAACCGGCCGTTCTCGCTGGGAAAACAATCAAGCAGAGCTGCTACCACTCTTTATTCTGAAATGATCTAACCTTGTTAGTCTTCTCCTGGACCCCTAATCAGGGCCCTCCCTGTCGGCTGTCCATGGCTCTAATTGTCTTTTGCCCCATTGCCAAACACATATAGAACTAGAAGTAGTGTACACTATTCTGACTGAGGCCAGGTCAACGGCTACAGTACCACTGCTGCTACTAATAACCTCAGTGTAGTGTAGTTTAGGTTGCAATAGCTAGTTTTACAGTGATGTTGAAGGAAGACTGATTGGCTCATCACGGACCCTTAGCTCGAGTTTGTCGACAAGGCATCTCGTGGGTAGCTCTTGTTTTTGTCTCCGAAATTGTGTATTACTCCCCCTATTCTTATTTATCCCCATGAAGTTCTTGTTGTCTTAAGCCCTTTATTCATACATAGCACCAAAATTAATTGCATTCGAGCCTTCACTTCCAGTTCTTACTACACTTAAACTCAAGCAATGCGCATTGGAGACTGAACTCTTATCTATATAAATAAAAAGACAAATGCATGCCTACATCTGCGCTCAGTTTTCCTTCTCTTTCCTTGTGAACTTAAGTTAATAAAAACCTGGACAACGGTTTTGATACAGGCATGCACATACAGTTCTTGTTTGCTTCTTTTCCTCCCTAGCTACCTTTCTTTGTCTCCAAGACAGAATGAACGGAAGAAATGTGCTTGGAAAGTATTGGAGAAGCTGCAGGGACCTCAAACCAACCAAAAGGTTCGTTTTCTGGTACGACTCAAAGAGAAAATGGATTGCAATGATACTTCAGCTACTGAGCAGTGCAGCATCAGTAGTCCAATTAACCAGAGCAAGAGTAACATGACAATGGAAAATCAAGATTAGCTTACCGGAAGGAAAATTCACTAGAGAAAATGGATCGTAATGATACTTAAGCTACTGAGCAGTGCAGCATCAGCAGTCCAATTAACCAGAGCAAGAGTAACATGACAATGGAAAATCAAGATTAGCTTACTGGAAGGAAAATTCACTAGACACTTCAATTTCGGTTGTAGTACTAGTTATATCATCAAGATTATTTTTTGTTTATCCTATAGATGCGAATATGCCAAATACCTCTTAACTTCTATTTTCTAAATAAAGTATAAATAATTACAAGAAATGTGGCGCGCTTTTGTGGCCCGTGAATCTTGTTTTGTTCGGGAGAACAAATCTCAAGATGGAATCAGGGGCTTGTCACAGTTAAATAGTTTTCCAGGAATCTAGTCTTCTGTTTGTAGTGTTGGGTCAAAAAGTTTGGTCATCTTTAGATGTTGGGTGCTCGAATAGGTATAGTGATCTGCAGGTGCCCTATATATGATCATAAGTCATGTTACTTATATTTTAGAATTACGACACGTATATTATTTTTTTCATGTAGTTTGACTAACATATGTGGATTGACATCGTATAGATACATGCGTAAACATTGGAAGTATTTGAAACATCATTGATATCAGTGGTTCAATTACGATCGGTGGCTGATCTATAGGCGAGCAGCATCTGCTGCTTGCAAGTTGTAACGCGGCCTGCCATCTTTGGATGTGCTGGTGCCACCGCATTTGTCGTGCATTGTGAAAATGAGTAACTTCAGCATGTACAGAAGTTTGAAACAAAGTTCTAGTGCTTTATGGCAGCCGCAAATTTTAGCTACTTTCAAGAAAAGTTGTCTTCAAATGTTAGAAAACTGCAACATAATATTGTTCATTCTATCTGCAAGCTACAAAGAAACTGGCACCTTTCCTTTTCAAGGAAACACAAAAATACCATTACTAATCATACACTACATATGGTTACTTTAGGTGGATGACTTCAATGCTTGCATAATAAATGAATATTTTGACATGGCATAAATGGTAACTGGAGGCTTAGATTTTTCACTCGACGAGACAAAAGAAGGGGGCAACAGCATCCTTCATCAACTCCTTAAAATAGAGCGACGTTCAACCTGGAGCAAATCATTAAACTAACTATCAACTATTAGGCACTATATGAGGTATTGGGCATAGGATTTTTTTTTTCTTTTGGGGGCAACTTGCATCTGCAGCGAACTGAGGGATCTAGCCATCTAGGACAGGCTGAAGAACAAAGTGAATTTTTAGCAAAGTTGTAATTGCATGGCAACCAGCCGACCAGACACATCTTACAATTCGGTACATAATTGGTCAGATCAAAAAAGTGCTGGTAGCTAGAGAATCACCATTCACTTCTAAACCATGCATACCTAAATCTGGCAAAAAATTTCGAGCACAATCAAAAGAATAAAGGTATCAGATCTGAAAAGAATGTTTAAACTCATTTTCCAGGTTAATTGAACAGCACAATCCAACATAAACATTTCTTTTCAATCCTAGCAGCAATTATAAAAAGAAAGAAGTACCACCAAGTAGCATTGAGGAATTAAATTATGATGTCATACACTGTTCACATTTAAAGTTTGGGCTGGGTTAGTGAATCATCATTGGTACTTCGTAGCAACCTAGCTTTGAGTTGCACAGAGGAACCCTGGGACCAAGCACCTGGCGTGGGAGCCTGTAGGCATGTGCTGCAGGAGTGGTTCTGCCTCTATGGTGTGCCTATGTTTTGGTCATGTGGTACTGCTACTCCTTTTGCCCTCATGAGACGAAATGCTAACTGAATTTCCACCCTGCATTTGTAAAGGAACAAAGTCAGTATATACAATTATAATCACCACCTAATTTGACTTTAATGATTGCAGTAAAAATAGAGAAACCACATCAAAATTTAATTCAAATCCCATAAAGAGGATTAGCCTAGTTATTAGAGTGGACGCTACTAATTACTTATTGTTACTTGTGTTTGACCTAATAACCTGCACACATTGGAGTTGTACTATTGGATCTTATCTTAATTTACTTTGCAAATTAAAAAACTTAATGAATTATTTAGTTATGGCATATAGTTGACAATGTCATACCATAGACAACTCTCTTGGGCAATTAACCGAACAGGTTGGGAGCGTTCATAGTGTACATGAGAAATGCATAACCTGAGCAACTTTTCCATGTTCACATGGTAGTGCAGGGGGCATTGATGTTGCACTAGCTGCTATGGCCTCTCTACACACCATAACTTTATGCGCTGCTTGTGCAGCACATTAGTTGTAGCTTTTTTTTTTCACGAAGGTAAGCCTGTAATTTATCCAAGATGATTTGTGGAGCAGGAAAGGGGCACATTAGAGGTATCTCGTTTGAGTGATATAGAAGGAAATGGTGAACTGAACTCCTATTAAGACTTGAGTATGAAAGGAGGCACTAATTCGGTGATACTTCATACTTGTACTTGGCAGTTGCAATGCTAGCTCACCAGGTTCCAATAATGCAATACTCACAGAAGCATTCCAACAAATAGCTAGTGTGCAGCACCGCAAAAAAAAAACTTCAGAACAGCCAATAATAAATTTTACTGGAAGCACAATGTTTTGCATCATTCAGAGCAAAGCAGAGCTAGGATTTTAGAAGCCTTCAACAACGATTGAACCAGTTAAATAGAGAAATAAGCAGGGCAGGACTTTACCTGCACTCCAGCTTAGCATGCTCGGCGAGCCCGTCAAGTTTCCCTTTGATGGTGTTCGCCGTTGCCTAATCAAACCCAATCCCAAATCTCTCTTCCTGCAGCAGCAATAACAAATCTGTTTTTTTACCCTTTTTTCACATTCTATAAGCAAACAGCATGGTAGGGGGAGCTGCACGAAGAGAGAGAGGCAGCCAGGGATGTCGATTCACTTACTCATCAGGAGTCCGACGGCGACGAACGTATGGACTCTGGAGATCCTAACACCACCGCAGGTACGGCTAATGTCCGCGGACGCGCGCGCGTTGCGAGAAGACCATGGGCGCAGCGTGCCCAGGCACCATAGCGCCGCGCGCGGCGATGGGGCCGCACCTCATCTCGCAGCGGGTCTTGCCCCGCATCAAAGGAGGCCGCGCGCCGCCTAGCGGGAGCACTGGAGCGGACCCAGAGCGCGTCTGTGCTCGCAAGCGCGTCAAAAGCCGCCGCCTGCCTGCCCCGAGCCAGCGACACGGAGGGGCTCACAGGGTGGACAGGCGACGGCATGGAGGAGAGGAGGCGGCGGGGAAGATGAGAAGGCGGGCAGGCGGCGATTACGCCGGGTCGTCAGGCCGCGAGAGGTCGCTCGTCAGCGGCCCGAGGGGTTCGAGAGGATTCGCGAGGAATTGGGTTTGCGGGTAGCTGGGTGAGGGATCCGAGCCGACCCGCATCGTACGGCCTACACGGGATCGGCGGATTGGACGGTTAACGGGTTATCGGGCAACGTGGATATCCGCATTGAGCTGGGAATGCACCAGCTCTAAAATGGAGAGATTCTAAAATAAAACTGGGCAAAACAGGTTATTCGGTCCAAAGGGTAGCCCTGCCCTGGCACAGCCCAGCCCCAACCTAATCTGGAGCAAATCCAGATTCAGAACCAAACCAAGCCCACCTTAACCCTACTGGACGTGCTACCTTAGGGCACGTACAACGGGCCGTTGGAAGCCGTCTAGGAGTCGGTAGTTTTACAAAAACGTCCTCATCCGAGCCAAGCGACGGGCGCGCCGTCGTCTCGCGAGACGACGGCACGGGCTCGTGCTCCAACACCCCGCGACGACCTCCACACCCTGTTGTACAATCCATCTGCCCACCTCCGGATCGAGTGTAAAAATCAGCCCGCGCTGCTCCAACGGATTCCCCGCCGCCGCGCCACACCTCCTCCGGCTCCCCTCCCTCCGCGCGGGAGGCTGGATAGCTGGGCCGCCGTAGTGCTGGAGGACGACCAGTAGGCGGTGGTGGTCGCTGCTGGCGGCAGTGCGGCGGCGGCCATGAGTTGGAGGAAGGGAGACGGCGCGGATGGTGTGGCTAGGAGGTGGGTGCTGTTGCTCTGCGTCGGGAGCTTCTGCCTCGGCCTGCTCTTCTGGTGAGCTCGCTTCTGTATTTTGGGGGGAGCCGCCCCTCCTCCGCCTCCCCTAAAGCTCTTCAAGTGGCATGCCTCCGACGACGGCCTCAGGTTCCACGGTGAGAGGAGCGGGTCGCCGTCCTCGCTTCTGAAGTGCATTCAAGCAGCAGATCAGTTCTCATTCGGATTTCTCTGAATGTTCCATGCTCTATTTGTTATGTTCTTTCGGCCGTCCAAGGAATCCAATCGAGGTCTTCCAACATCAAACAATGTAAGAGTTAGTCAGTTACTTACCACAAAAGTCTGTTGTATTGACATCTTCTGACAGAAATTGTTTTATTGTCCAATTGGCAATCTGTTTTGCTGTTGTAGAGCATGTTGTCATATTGAGCGTGGTGATTACGCTCCTGCTGTTCCTCATCCAGCGATTTGGTGCTGTCTGACAATTTTTCCCTGTTCATATTTGATGAAATCTGAACATACGAGTATATGACTGAATGCTTGTGATCATAACCAGGTGCTGAAGCTATGTTTGCTGACTTGGGTTACTTCAACAAGTCATCAATCCAGGTAACACCTGACTGACTGTATAGAATTGTTTCTGAGTAAGAGAGGAAGCGTGCATGGAGGAGGAATATGGAACACCTATAAATGATGCTGAAATGGAACATGAATATGCAGTACCAAGTGTAATGGAGGAGGCAAATAGCTCTGTTGATGATGCAGAAGTAGAGGAGTTTATTGTTGAAATGGCTGCAGAAGTTTCAGGTAGCAGTGGAGAAGAGATGGCCTGCGAAGCTTCAGGTAGTGGTAGTGAAGAGATGGCAGGCTTCGTTCAGAACCCAACATGGAAAAAAAATAGAGGATGGAGGATTGCATTGCTCTGTTAGGCTACAGTGGAGAAGAGATGGCCGGAGAAGCTTCAGGTAGTGGTAGTGAAGAGATGACAAGCTTCATTCAGAACCCAACATGAAAAAATACAGGATGGAGGATTATATTTATGCTTGTACGTCAAATTCATGTATCCATAATATAAGGCAGCATGCATTGCATTGAGTGAACAAGCAACAAAATAGCATACATAGATCATATTTATACCTAATCACCTTAATTTGAATGAATTAAATAACTTGCAGACAATTTAAAAGACAAATTATTGTACAAGCTGTCAGTTTCACTATCTATATGTGACACACAGACGACAGCCGTCTAAACTGTTGAACGTGCCCTTAACCAGCTCAGCCTAGTGCCCCTGGTCTCACCGGACCAGAGCCAACTCCATTCCCATTCCCCGGCCCCACCACACCTTCTGTCATGCACGCGCAACCGTGTGACTCCACCGCACCGCTGCCTCTCCAACCAACTCCATCGCCACCTCAAAATGGCGGCCTTGCTTTCTCACATTGGCTCAATTATGCCGATTTGCATCGTAAATGATTAAGGACTCAATAGGGAACATGATTGTATTATTAGGATTTGTAGTTCCACCGAAACTTTAGTGTTGAATCCTACTAGAAGTAGAACTCCAACTTACATGTATAAAAGTCTTGGAGAGAACTGTATAAACAAGGGAGGGATAGAGCCTCTAGGATTAGAAACAAGCCATAGGCAAATGCAAGGTTTCATTCAAGGCTGGTGAGATGCAATTAGGAGTGCCCAAAAGGGATAAGCTAGATAGTTCAAGTTCTACAACACTAGATTCTTGTATAGGTTAAGAATCAGAGGTCAAGTACGATTGTGAGGGTGCGACAATCGCTTGTACTCTTTCGGAGTTGTGCTTAAAAAATTTATGGTTGGCTTCGCCAAAATTCTTTTATCTTGTCGTGGTTACTTCAACGTCATTATTTATGTTTCTCTACGAGATTCATCAACATTGTCCTTGATGCGGTGCAAGCTCGTGTTGTACTCACAATATCATTTCAAGATCCGGGGGCTACTGTGCATAATGAGCAGTACCATATTCTAACAATCTCTGCATGACTAGGCGCACGGAACTGAGGGGTGCTAGGGATGACCCAAACACACCTTACCGCCGGGCGTGGAAATTTCTCTTATCGCTCCGTCACACACTACTAGAAAAACACTAATTCGTATCAATTCATCCGTGCCGGGTATAAATTTGCTGGGATGAATAAGTCATTCGTACATGGTTGTAAACGAGCCAGACAAATAATGAACCATGCTGGTGCAATTTTGAGCCGGCACGAATAATGATTATCCTTGCCGATTCGAAATTGCACCATCACAAATACTCCGAATAATGATTATCCTTGCCGATTCGAAATTGCACCATCACAAATACTCCATTATATGTGACGGCTAAAAATAGACCCGGCACAAATGCTCTTAGGATTATTTGTGCCGGCTTGAAATTGAGTAGGCAAGGATAATGGAGTATTTGTACCGGTGCAATTTTGAGCCAGCAATGATAACCTATTATTCGTGCTGGCTCAAAATTGCGTCGACACGAATAAGATTCCCACCTGTGCAATTCGAACTTTAACTTGTATTCGGAAAGTCATAATTTTTATAGACAGACTAAGATGGAGACAAACTTTATAAAAAATGGTACGGCTCGACAAGACCAATAACTTTGTAGTTGAATATATTTTTTGATTTGAGGTCATTTACATGCCCAAATAATGGATCAAAAATGTTAAGACAATAAGGGTCAAAAGGAATAGAACTTCCCTTTGCGTGCAGGGTACGTCGTGTAGGTGGGATGTTAAGGAGGTATCGCGTGAGGACGGAGGTCATGAGTTTGAAGGTTGGACTCCGCACGCGTGCAAAATACACGTGACTTGTGAATTGCGACGCGCGAGTGTGAGGGGTGGCTCGAGGGTGGCCTCTAGGCCTAGAATATTTTTTGCATGTTTCGTTTATAAATTTCTATTTTTACTATATGTGCCCGTGCAAGTTTGCGGCATAATCAGTTATTCGTGCCGGTGCAATTTTTCATCGGTAGACACAATCCGCTATTCATGCCGACTTCGACCCCATCACGAATAGCCATCCGCAGTCGTATCGGCTTCATGGTGTTGGTTCTTCCACCACGACCATCTCCCCTTGATCGGTGCACTCGAATACCCGATGGGGGACAAGGGTTTACGTGAACCACCCCCTGCTGTGAACAAGATCCAGTTCTTCCACAACTTCTCTGCTCCCTTTGCTCACTCTCTGGATCAACTCAGCCTCAAGCGCTAGCACTGTAACACCTCAGGTATCACGCGACACTAGGATGCTACACAACTATACTATAAAATACCGAACTAGAAAATTTCGGTAGCATAAACCTTGAAACAAGCATAACATGGAAGCAACAATAGATAGACTATATATGAAGCGTGATTCTCCAACATAACAATCACATATCTTTACCAATATGGATAAGAATAAGGATAACCTAACATATCATAAACTTAGAGGAACACATATTGGCATTATGTCGGATTGTGTGAAAATGTATATTGTGCAGCCAACAAAAAATGGAATATCATTTGCAATGCCATTGAAGTCTACAGCAATGCAAAGCAACAACACATATCTCCACAACCAGTAGGACATACCATAAGCACCACTTATCATATTAGTTTCATTGCAACTATATTAAGCCAGCTTTCAAATGTCCATACAGTAAAGTATGTGAATAAAAAGGAGCTCACATGTAATATAATTAAAATCTCATAAGAGTCATATCAAAGTGCATGTCAGCACAAGGGCATAATTTACCATAATATATCATAACGTCACTTCGTCACATCCAACATTCATACCATTCAGAAATGCATATCAATGAACATGAACTCCTGCCTTCATACCCAACAAGGTATGAAGTTGCATCATGATACCAATTAGACGATGTTATATGCATATGCATATGAACTTCTACCTTCATATCCAAAAAGTATGAAGTTGCATTGTTATACCCAATAAACGATGTTGTACCAGTATCGTAGGTTCACAACATAACTCCAAATGCTATGCAATGGATTGCAATATGATGCAACCCCACAAGATAAATATCATCTCCAAAATTCAAATACCACATACTCCATGATGAAAAGAGAACAAACCATGATAATATATATACAGAGATGCACAAAGAGCTTATTTGACATAAATAGTATCAACCATGATTGAATGATAGAATCTCATGTATGCCAAGTATCAACAAAACAATTCTTCATATCACGTTATCTTCATTTCAATAGGTATATGATAGATTGTAAGTATTATCATTTTAAATATGGAGAAAAGCACCAAATCCGTAATCTAAGCCCAAACCATGTATATCATATTAAAAAGGAACTTTTAAAATAGAGCTAGTCAACCCGAAACTTAATTCTTATGTTTGAACATTTATATCCAAAGACTTCTAGAAACTACCTCTGACCTTACTCTTAACCCAAACTTCATTTACATGTTAGCACTAGGAGACAAGCGTAAATACCACACCAAGATTAACATTCCTCTAAAACAGACCCGTCAACTATGAAACCACTAAGGATTCCATAAACTTCTGTACAGTCGGGAAAAAACATATCATAGGATAAGTTACTAAGTATGCATGCCATATGTAAAATGTACTTTCATCCTCAACCATATTTTCAAAATTCCTCATCCATTCATCCATTCACTCATGTTAAAGTAAAGAGCTATATACCCACCATATACCTAAATCAGCAATGAAATATTCATACTCTTATCATAATTATAAACCGCTTGTATAATATTTTATATTATCATATATAATTATGTGTACTACATTTTATAAGTGGAGGTAGTAAAAATAACATGTTAACGTTGTAGCGATGCAACAGCTACATTCACTTGCCTTTTACCGACCATGTAGATGTACAAGTCTGGTAGCAACACCACCTGCTAAACAACTCATATTTTTTAGCACAACAACTCCAAATGGCATTATCATATAAAAACATAAAGTGTTTATATGTCCAAAATCCTAATATGAATGAGAATAGACAAACTACATCCCTTGTCACCGTTATCGATGAAGAGCAGTAATACTTCTATTTTTCATATCTATTCTTATACAGAAGATTAGGTACCAAATAAATATATATTTGAAACTTAAGAGAATGAACTACAACTTTTGTAGCAAAATTATAATTTTATCAAGCCACTAAGTTCACCTAAAACGCAACTCAAAGCAGCACTTCTGAATCTACCTAACAGCCCAGGCACTAATATATAAAAATTCATATCTCCTAAACTATGCAACCACAAATTATGAAATTTTGCTGGCAGTAAGAACTTTTTTCCCTCTACAAAAGTCTCCATACTTGGAACAGCCAATTCGGCCATTTACTAGATGAAAAGCACCGACGAACAGACCTACTCAATCTGCCAAACATGAACAGTCATAATAATCCGGCCATATCTCAAGTTCTACTCCATAAAAAATTGCAATTAAATATAATTTGGAAATATTATTAAGTTACTCTAAAACTTTCTAATCTATCTCAAGACTCAATTTGGCACCTAACATATCCAAAACCCATGCCCTAGATAGACTGCCAAATCTGCCAGGAAACCGCAACTAGAAACGAAGTTAAACTCCAATCCAACCTCTAATCCTCTAATCCTTTACAGCCAAAACCTCCAAAAACACTTGATTACAGGGGAAGAAGATGGATTCCACTCTTACCTAAGGCTTCCCCGTGAAAATTCACAAGGGGAGATTGGGGAAAACACCGATCTAGCATATCTCCTCGATCCTCTCTTCCTCTTCAATCCATCTTACTTCTTCTCTTCTCGTTCCTTGCTGCAATAGAGGAGATCTAGAGGGGGAAGGGAGAAGTGAAGAGAGGATGAGGCGTGTTGGGGAAGGGGTCATGAGGAGGGGGAAGGGGGCAGCGCTAGGGTCAGATAGAAGCGGATGGAGGTAAGGGTTACGTGCCTTCTCTATTTTTCTTGATTCATCTCATCCTTCATTCTTGGGTTGCACAAAACTTTATGATATTAAATCTGAATACTACATGTGAGTAGTCAAACGAATTACTTTCGAGGATATCTACGCATCCGCAGTCACCGATTTTCTATATGAACTGTGGATTAAAAAGTCAACTTTTGCCCCTTTTACACTTTCTAACATAGAAGGTGTATTTTGCTCAAAAGTACATTCTATTAGTTCATAGACAACCAATTATAAAAATAATGAATTCAAATATCTTATGAACTATACTCCATTAATGGCACTTCAATTTCTAGGTCGTTACAAGCACCCTCACCATTACCATCCCCTGCAGCTGCGCATGACATTGGCATGGCCATGTGTCACCAAGGAGCCCTTAGTCCACCTCATGTTGCTTTCTTTTCCCCTAATTGTGCCATGTTCCACGACTACAACTTTTTCTTGATGCACATATTAATATTAATCCTTCTAGTGTTTTCCTTCATGTAAGTGACATTTTGGCGATGATCTTATCAATGCTTGTCTTTTGTTTTCTTATTTTGTTTACCAACTGTGTGCATCAAATTTTTTCAGTTGTTGAAGCATTGCTCAACCAAAATAAAGATTAGCTTCATTCGCTATGAGCCGTCGAGCCAGTGCAAGAACATGAGGGATAGCAGTGTGAGCTATGCATCATTAGCCGCGAAGGTTGATGTATCAGAGAAAGATGAGATTGAAGCTTGACTGTGTTGTGTCTTGTTTTGATGTAAGTCTTCAAACCCTGGTGCAACATGTGTGATATGTTTGTGTTTTTGGAGCTGTCTATCAAAGTTGTGGCAAAATTGGCTCTATGTTAGTTGTAATAACATGCCCTGATTGAATGCCGATCAATGCGCCAAGGAAACACTGGGAAACTTGACAATGAATCTCTTATTTTGGTTTACGTGTTTCTGTGTGTCTACTGTGGTAGAACCACCCAAATTAACCCGACTAAAGTGTACTCAACCTCGCCTCAAATGCGAATGGTCACTTAATCGAATTAAAATGACAATCTGTCGGGTTTCACCTGATAAACCACTTATCTTGGATTGAACAAAGCATACTCGCACGAAGATGAGTCCAGAGATTACAACAATCCAAATAATTATTATAGGTCCCAACTTCAGTTATTACACCACAAGAGTTCAAAAGTTCATAAAGTAACTTGTTCAGAGTTTAACATCGGAAAAATAAAACAATACAACTAACGTCAATATAGAATACCATGGCGAAGCCGGCCATGATATCAATCACCATGTTCCTCGCCGTCCGAGGACGGGTTCCACTCAACCGTCCAACCCGGAGGGAGTTGGGTCGGCCAAGTCAAATTGGCAACCATTTCCTCAAAATCAACACTACCTGAAAACATAGCCACAGTAAGGCTGCGTATACTAATGCTCAACAAGACTTACCCATCAGGTGGTAACTACTCCACCGACTCCTAGACATGCAAGGCTTTTTGGCTGAAGGGTTTGTTTTGCCAAAAGCATCTAAAATAGATCCTTACTTTCAAATTTTAGCATCAGGTTCTAGTAGATTAACCATTCTATGTAAGCCTCTGTTCTAAGCAAGCAAGTTGAGCAAACATTTTATTCCAAGCGTCATTATTAAAATAATCATTCTCTGTTCCACTTGTTACTCAGTGCAGAAGTGGGTCAAGCAGTCTCAAACTATGAGAGGCAGACGATTCGAATCGAGTTTTCAAAACCTTGCAAGGTGAACCTAACCCCATGACATCCGCGTACCACGTCGGGTTCGCTTCACTTGTCAGCCGTCCCCATCAATCCCCAGGCACGTGTCAAGCCCACTTCCCTTGGATACAATGCCCCACGGTCCCGGACGTCGCCGTACCGTGACTGCACTTGTACCCACATGATGCACCAGGGGGAACTCCATTCCAGAGACAGTGAGGCGGTCTGCTCATGTCCCAGTTCAATCAAGTACTAGGTTTCCCTATCCCATACTAGGTATGAGATTAGTACTTCAAACACTTGACCACAACTCTAAACACATTTCGACCTTAGCATCTTTTCCTAGACAGATGGGGCAATTCCACCGAGTCAAAACCAAAGCCTAGCCCCGTCCATCATCCTTATGGTCGCAGTATAAGTAAACAAGCAACTCCTATAACTCGTGAGTGATAGGAAATCACTCGACTTTTACCAAATCCCTAATTAGCATTGCAACTACTAGTGTTCAACCATAGGTACCTAAGATCATGTAACTAAGTTTTCAATCAACTCTTATGAACTTAAATGCACAAACATAAGTAGCATAGATATTGCATGAACTTAAAAACAGGGTGATGCTCCAGGGCTTGCCTTCCTGCTCTAAGTTAGTAGGGAGCTCGTTGGATGCTTGGCTGGGCTCTTGCTCGGCCTAGATGTGAGGCAGCTCGACAGGTACTTCCTCGATCATCGGGAGCAGTTCGTACGTTCTGTCTACGAGATTTGCTTCTACACGAGCTGCATATGCAATATTCAAGTTTCACGATTTCACACGCAAGATGCATTTCATGAATTACTGCAAAAGTGTAAATTGCATTTTGACCACATTCACCTAGACAAGATTCCAAACTTTCATTATCTTCATGATGTAAGGTGTGTTGTAATTTAAAACCCGGGGTTGACTTTGATGGTGATTGTGTACATATATAGGGTTTTAACAACTTAGACTTCACAAAATAAGGATGAGTTCAGCTTAGGGTTGCTCAACATTCATTTAGAAAGTAATCCTATTTCTTAATTTCTTAACAACCTAGATTTACATTTCCCATTTTACCCTTCTTATTCATTAATTGTTTTTATTCCATTTAACTAGCTATAGCTTCAAAAATTATTTTTGGTTGCATCAAGTGTGATCTAGTGCTGAAAATTTGATAGAGGCTTCTTAACATCATTAGTGGGCTACTGCAAAATTTTAGGACTCATTTGATTTCCACAAAAATCATCAAAAATAAAACAACATCCTATGGAAGATTTCATATAACTATTTTTAACTTAAGTTTCATTGGTAGTTTGGCACTGAAATTTTTACAGTGGGTTCTCTATGTTCAACAGATTTTCTTTAGTTTTTCCATGATTTAATAAGAAGGATATCTATTTTCCATATTTTTACTTTTATTAAACCATGTGCACAAGTTTAAGCAAGATCAAATGTGTTTCAAACAGACACTAATATTTTTCTTAGGGAAGTCCTTGTCTCTGGAATTCAATAAAAGTGGCTTCACATTTTTATCTATTTTCTCCCATTTATAGAGCAAAGAGCAAGATCAAACCTAGGATTTCAATGTGTGACTCAAATCAGTGTGTTTATCATCTAGACTAGTGCCACAAAATTCATATCTAGAACAAGCATGACACAAGTAAACTAACAGAGGTGGAATGACATTTTTACGATTTTTGTGTGATTTATGGGGCATTTGTTGGCTCAACCACAAAATAAAACCTAAAGAAAAAATATACAACAGTGATATGCCCAAAACCATTTTTCTGTAAAACTACTCATCACAGTTCAACTAAGTTGGTTTTGCATTTTTAGTATTTTTCTACCATTTACTATGCATTTTCAAAGTTTCAGCTGATTTAAACCAAAATAAACTAGAAAAGATAAAACATGTTTCACAAGGGGCCTCCTGGAAGTGTTAAACTATCGTAGATAGGTCCTGGATTTTTACACGGGGGACCCTAAAAAGAATTGGGGATACACAATGTAGTCCCAGGGTTCAGCCGGTGGCTTGCCAGCGGATTTCCCGGTGAGCGGCAGCGCTAAGGGGTAAAGGGAGGGCACGGGCGCGGAGAGCTGCTCACCGTGAGGGGACGCGCTGAAGGTTTCACCGGCGGAGGGTGACCGGAGGCGGCGGTTCACGGTGAGGGGGGAAACGGCGGCGGTGCGGCTTTGTTCCGACGCCGGCAGGGCGCTGGCGGTGGAGAGGCGGCTCGGGAGGCTGGGTTGGCGTACAAGTGGTGCACCGGTGGGGCTCGGAGGCGGCGGGGAGCACCGGAGGGTGGAGCTCCACGGTGAGGTGCGTGGCGGCGCTCTACTTTCATTGGTGGAGGAAGAAGGGGCGCAGGCGAGCGCCGACGAGGGGCTAGGATCCTTTTATAGCGCTGGGGGTGTAAAGGAGGTGCGAGGGGGTGCGAGGGATGCGAGGATAAGCTCAGGCGCGCATTGGAGAGCAGCGGCACCGGCAAGCATTGGCGCAGAGCCAGGGCGGCGCGGATAGGGTGGCGGTGGCTGTGGCAGAGAGGAGTGTGGGCGCGCGGCCGGCGATAGGCGGCGAAAGATCGTGGCGTGATGCCTCCGTTTTGCCCCGCGCGCTGAGTGGCGGAGCGAGGGGTCCTTTCACCGGTGGTGACTAGCTGTGCGGCGGAGCCGCTTCGGTGGCGCAATGTGGCGTTCTAGCCGCGTGGGCCATGTGGGTGCGCGACGGAGGAGTGGCCGGGGAGGATACGGCGGCAGAGGATAAGATGGCGCCGACGCTGGGTTGGGCAAGGCCAGGAACGTTGGGTCGCGTCACGGCGAGGATTGACGGTGGCGCTGCGCCAGCCGGGTGGCGCCACGATGCGTGGCGCGACGTGCAGGCGTGGTGACCGTGCACGTGGCTGGTGCGCTAGAACGCTGTGGCATGCGGGGCAGCTAGGTTTGAGGAGATTTTGCGTGAGATTTTCAAACCAAACTCAAATTTTTAAAATACGAAAGTTGTTTTCCTCAGTTAAAAATACAAGTTCTATAAAGGCTTCAGGTTCAAAACTGGTCTAGATTGGGAGATAAACGTTTGAAAACTTTGGAAGAATGCTGGTTCAAAAGAGAGCTAGAAATTGAGTTACGTTTGAAATTTTACTGAACTTTGACTCGAATTTTGGACCACTTCCGCTCCAAACCAAGAAAAACTCAAATAAGAAAAGTTGTTTGTTTTGAAAAGTCCTACAACTTTTATATTGGCAAAAAGTTAAGTTGTTATATGAAATCTTGAAATTACCAACTGCCCCCAATTAGTTCTTTTCAAGGCATTTTTAACCATCTAAAGGTTTGCAAGGTCAATTCAAATTGGTCTCTAGGATTTTTGAGGTGTGTTCTACCTTTCCAACTTAGTTTGGTTGTTTTCCACACTTAACTTCTTGTTTGACTTGGTTTGACTTTAAATTGCCCCTTTTCATGAGTTTAAACTTTTTGTGCACTTTGTATTTTAAACATGACAAGTTTTAGACTCTAAGTGTGATTTATATTCTTAAGCACTCTAATTACCCTTTTAACATGCATACTTAAACTAGGGATGTTACTTCTACATACCCTACTTTAGCTGCATAAGGCACCCTGTTATCACTTGTATTAGATGGCTTTACAAGAAATAAAAATCCCTTCGCCATCCTTTTGTCCCTCTCCCTCTATTTTATCTGAGCAACTTAATCAAACCAATATGCACCAAGTGTATTCGGCCTTTTTGTCGTACAAGATATTTTATGAGAAGATTTTCTATTTTATTACTCATTAATTTAACTAAGGTGCCTTTTTTGTTACAGAAACAAGCAATGTCTTAATTAGTTATAATCAGTTCCTCCGTTCTTAAATATACACGACAGCTCTTAAATATATGAATGATGTTTAGGAATAGCCGAATAGCTAATTAGTACCTATTGTAATAGAGAATTTTAGTATAACTTTATGCACTCAATTTTTTAATCCTCTGATTTAAGAAAATGTATTATGCAATTTTGATAGGACACAAAGAAACAACTAAAGTGTTCGTTGTTAGATGCTTATATAATGGTCATAAAAGGTAACTAAAAGGCGGTGAAATTGAACAAGTTGTATCTCCTGAGAGAAGTAAATTGGTAGACAAAAATAATCTCATATGTTATCTCATGTAATTTCACGTAGGAGTTTTTTTTATTATATGGAGGGGATTGCATAATATTAGATTTTTCAGTTGGTAAATAGTTGTAACTTGTAAGAAAACAAACTATGTTAGCAAAAGTTTGCAGGGTTAGTGGTTTCATAATATTAGTTTTTTTCACAACCTACCACCACATCTTTTACAGCTTATTTTTTCCCTGAAACCATCATCCATGGTTTTTTATTTGGGATTTACAACATTAGCTTTGCGACAACTTTCTTAGTTGTATTACATAAGATTCCATTGAAATAGATTTCCAATTCAGATGCAGCTGAGGCCCTGCTGCCTTACATTCTCTAACGTGTGCTGGTAGCTTGATAAACTGGAAACGAGGATCGAGACCTTGTCAGATCATGAGGCTCCCGTAATAATGAGTTTGTATAATTATATATAGTATTTATGAACTTCTAGTGTGGAACTACTTTTTCAAAAAGAAATTCCGGACTAAATTCACAGCATTCATTTGTCTGGCAGGTATCTATGCTAAAATTGGTATTCCTTTAAAGATCCAAAATGTACCTCATTTTATTGTTTTTCCTAAGTTAGACTTCTCCCTCCCCGCAGAGAACGTCATTCGTATCAGCTCACACGTGCCGGGCCAAAACGCACAGGTTCATTTAGTCTATTTGCACCAGTGAAAACAAGGACCGACATGAATAAAGACATAAACGTGGGTGTGAAACAACACTGGGACGTTTACTTAAAAGCACCGGTGTGTATATGCACCGGCACATATATTTCAATATTTTAGCCAGTTTGAAAACCATCCAATTAGATTAGTTATTAAATGTAGCGGTTTGAATTTTGGCTGACTGGGATGAATTTGAACGGTGACGCGCACATGTTGTGGTCTCTTCGATCATGGGGGTGTGAAGTTAAACCGATGTGGTCTCTTCAATGAAGAGGTGTGATATCGAGAAGTTGCAGCGCTTTGCCATCGATTACGATTAATTACCAATAAGGTATCGACAAATATGAATATCCCAGCCTTTCACCGATAATTCTGATCATCATCAATATCTCACTTGCCGTTCGTCATGCGCCTCTCTGCTTTCGTGAAGTTTGATCCATCCAAGCCTGACCCCCCTTCTCGAAACGGGTGTAAGTTGTGTTATACGCATAATTGATCTCAATTTTTTTTGTTTATTTCTAAATCAACATTTGTATCGATCCTTAGATGTAGCACAAGATATGGCTCAATCTGGCATCAATGATGGTGAATGGCTGCCGGCACCAATTGATGAGTTGTTCGTGTCTCACCGCATGCTGGCTCAACTTGGTGCCACCCATGGCGATCAAACGGAAGTCGTGGTGGCACATGTGGAGAAGGATCATTACGCCGTATGCGTAACCAAGAAGCTAGGCTACTACCATTTCAATATCGCCAAAGACAATGAACCTCAGGCAGCGGTGCAAGACACGGGGACCCTGTACGCCAAACTTGATTCCTTATAAGACATGGACAAGATGCATGGCCACTACTGGTGCTACTAGGAGAAATTCGTGGAGAAGCTCACTATTTGTGAGCCCTAGGAGGGTATCAAGAGGATGGGGGATGCAAAGGAATTATGATGACTTTGTCTCTGAATTTGTAGTAACAATATGTGGATTCGTGATGTGTGTCGAACAATTGGTTATCGTGTTTGCGATATAATGTGTGGGTTCGTGTCTTTTGTGATATATCGCTATTGTTTGGATCTATTAATGTTGTACTTATATATCATATTTTTTATCATGTTTTTCTTAATAAAAAGAACTTATTCTAGCAAACTCAGAAATGAACCTGTTAGAATGTACGGTTAGAATGTGAACTTATTATAACTGGTCCATATCTCTTATATATAAGTCCACTCCGTCCTCCATCCATACCGCCACCCTAACCCTACCCACTCCTCCACTAAGTGCACACACCCGCCACTGCCAGCATCCACATCCTCTTCCACACCCGCGTCATAGGCCTCCTCTTCCTCCTCGATCATGCAACCACCAGCCTAAGAAGCAGCCGCCACGGCCATGTCTACAGAAGCCGCGTTGGCGACGATTGTGGCGGCTGCCACCCGCACCTTAGACACCTCTGCAGCAAGGGAGGCCGCCCTCCGCTTCATGGTGGGGGTTGTGACACGTGCTGCCACCACATCTGCCGGGGCTATGGCCGAGGCGCGGAAGGCGCTTGCAGCCTCCACCCTTGTTGCTGCTGATGCGGCCACAGTGGCCGTGGCAAGGCAAGCAGCCATTGAGTTGCAGGCCAGATCCGCCGCCGTCGTGGCCTCCATGGCTGTGGCCAAAGCCTGTGCTTGCGTGGCTATGGAGTGTGGGAGCTCACCAGCTGCCGCCGTGCCTCCCCTTCGACCATGACCTTCATCACCATGGAGGGGACGGCGGAGGTTCTACTGGAGCGGTGGCGGCGATGTAAGCGCCGCCACCAGTTGCATACTTCAATGATGTAAGCGCCGGAGCATATGTTATGAATGAATTGCCCTTTTTCCGGTTAGACTTTTTGGTTCTGTTAGTTATAATCATATTGAACTATGCTAGGTTGTGTTCGTTTATTTTAGTAGTTTCAGTTCATGCATAAACTACGACTAAGCTATGTTTGTATGTTCTGTTGATATGTGTTGAATTATGTTTAGTTCTATTTGGTTGATGTGGATGCGTTGAATTTTGTTGCATTCTGTTCAGTTCTATTCATGATGAACTACACTAGATTTAATTTGTTATGTTCTGTTCGGTTAATGTTTAAATATTTGTTTTGTTCAATTGATGATGAGAGTAATATATTGTTGTTATGAACATCTAGCACGTACATTGCATATTCCTTTGAATGTGCATATATTGTTTGTGCAATTGTTCATAACAATGCGGTACTACTCATGGATCGATGGATGATACAAATGGAAAACAATTTTTTTAACTGTCCTGACAGTATTCTAACCGGCGGTAATCAACATTGGTAGTTGAAGGTTAACAAACGTGATGTCCTAGTTAGACACCGCTAGGACTAGTAACCCTATACACGTCGATGCTAACAATCAAAGGTAGATTAGCTACTCAATGATACAGGCGGTCAGCGAAAGCCGATTAGAATAATAAAATATTCTAACCGATGGAATATGACACTGGCACATTTAGCGGCTTATTCGTATCTGTTTTGACACCAGCACGAATAGCCCACCAGCACGAATAGCCTACCCTCATTCGTATCGGCCTCGTGGTAGCAGTCCCAACACCGGCCTTGTCCCAACACCGGCATGAATAAGGGTTTCACGTCGGCATGTACGAGGGTCGTTGCAGTAGTGTGTCCAACTTCTGACTAAGTTTATAAAAAAATGCACTAACATCTACATCTTTAAATTAGTCTTGATGAATCTATACTGAAATATATCTTTATGTCATATTTATTTGGTATTATAGATATCAATATATTTTTTCTATAATTTTTTTCAAAGTTAAAGAACAACAAATCTAAAACAATCTGCATTTGTAAATTGAGGGGATATACACTTGAGCGCATATGATCTGTCATTAACCCTACATGTCTCTCTCTTCTTTTTTTGGAACAGAGCTGGAGTTATCTTAAACTAAAAAGAACCGTCCCCATTTCACACAGAAAGAAACTATGCAGACGACACAAATAATTCCAAATGATCTGGAGTGTATGGCATATTTCTTGAACCAAATCTCTCATGTAGTTGGAGGATATGCTATTTTTCTTGGACCAGAGAACTCGGGACGGTTCAACAAAGAGTGCCTTGCTTGTGGTGTAATAGCATGGGAGCTAAGGTATCTTTCGAAGAATCCAATGGTTCATGCTAGAACCAAACGTGTTCACCACAGAAAGTTGCTAGCGAGGTCATCACGATTTACTTCCTCCGAGTATCAGTCGGCTGGTATAACCATTTCTTTATGGATATGCAATCTCAGCAAGGGATTTGCAGAAGAAAGATTCAGAATGGGGCATATGCAAGCCAAGTACAAATAACATAATGGATGAGTATATCTGAAGCAAACCTTTTATCTCTTGAATAAACCAAATACAAATAACAAGATAGGTTCAGCATCATTCCCCGACAATACAAGCCACTGAATTTTATATATGCGCACCTAATTTCTCAACAAGCCTCTTTATCTCTTAAATAGACCTCTTTGATAATTCATTGCGAACAAAAGCCCTGAACCTAACTAGGCTCCACTGCTGCTTGTGCGGGTACCACAGAGCTCGTAGGTACGGTATGGCCACCATAAGCGTCCACAACATTAACACCATGTGTGACATTACTTTTTATATTAAAAAAGGAATAATAGAACTGAAGCAACATTAAACATCATGTGAGGCATCCACCATATGTTTTTTTCCAAACAATAAAATATTTGGTCTAAGATCCAAATAAATATTGCCCTCCCAAATTCTGGATTCAGTAGCAATAAGCCAACTCCTGATACGCTATGGACTGAAAAGAATACTACTCCCTCTATTTTTTATTTGTAAGAGCACACACAAGATTAAAATTTTACAATCTTTAATAATAATTTAACTATCATTTTTTTATTTTTATAATGTAACTTGGTATGGTTGGATTTGTAATCAAATGTACTCTACAGTGATCATAACTTTATAACATAAACAATATAATATAAGATAAATGAATGATCAAAATATAACTTGAAAGACCATGCCAAATCATTATGCCTTATAAACGAAAACGTAGGGAGTATACTAAACTTCTGTAGAACCTAAATAGTGTGTTTAAACTAAGGAGCGCTCCTAGTTATTTATCATGGTAAATCAGAACAATGAATTTTTAGAACAGTATTGCTCCTAATTTTCATTTGCACAAATATGTAGTCGGCGCATTGGCCAATCACGCTGAAAACAAGCTGGAGAAAAAATAGTTTAATCAAGCTGGAGAAAAAATAATTATTAAACTCAGTGCACCAAACATCTTATGCAAATTTAGGTCACCTATTAAAGTACTGGAACATTGCCGCACTTTGCGCACCTTATCACCATTGAATAGATGTTTGAGCGTATACAGAACGCAAATGAACAAATAAAGGAATAGGGATTCTATATTCCGAAGTGGTGCATGATCATCTGAGAAAGGATCCGCTCAACGTTCACACATACCCAGGCATGACATAAAGGTTAATAAACCGAATCGAGGTATTCCTGTTGGCAGCGACCACAGTTCACACAAACACAAGAATGTTCTGGTTGGGCATGCTAGGCAACACCATTTCCTCGATCATCAGTATTGCTAGTTATCTTCAGAATATAACAAGTTAGCGTTCAATACATTTAGATCTAGTCATGGAACCAGCAATGGATTAGAGCCTTAAGTCATTCATTTTAAGATATCAAACAATACTTTGCTTCATTTAATCTCTGTTTAAGTAAAATGACCCGCCACTTGTATTTAGGTGATGGTTCAGGTCTGTAATAGTCATCAATGAGTATGGACTGGTAAAGCCTAACTGTAGTAGTTGTAGCGACGTCTGTATCAATGTATCTTTGTCCGATTCATTGAGATACAGTTCCTAGCCTACCAATTATGCTCGTGTTAAAAGCTTATTGCAGTCCAGTTCTGAATTCCGCTCCAATTCTCCGAATTCCTCGTCTTCCATCTCCCTAATCCTGACAGGGAGATAGGAAAACTGAGGAATTTAAGAATTTTTTGGAGGTTTGTGGTAAACGTGGGAAAACTGTTCACGGAACGGAAGACTGCTTCAAACCAATGGTTTGCACCAGGTGCAAGAAAGAGAGGCATGTCCGAAGAGTTTGCCCTGTCATCATGCCTTGGAGTACATAGCCCCCATCTGTGGGCTTGCAGCCTCAGGGCAGGGGTTTTATATAATTCAGGATGATGATTATGGTGATAACATCAAAGATATGGCTAACTGTGCACTGATAACTATCAAAGCGGGTCTGCAACGGCAAGGCAAGTCGAGGGAGAATTCAAAGCACAAGTCGGTCCTAACTCAACCTGAAGGTGGTATGCAAAGAAACTTGCAGACAATAAATTCCAAATGAAGTTTCCTACAGCAAAAAAGGTGGAAGAGTTGTCTTTCTTCAAAGGGATGCAGATGAGGACTGTCCCGGATGCATCTTTCAAAGTTGATAAGTGGAATCCACACGTTGGCGCCAAAGGGGAACTTGCATCAACATGGTTCAGAATATTTGGTCTTCCAACAGAAAAGAGAGCGTGTTACATTAGTTCACTGGTGGGGATTCCTCTAGAGGTGGACAAGGCCAATGTCAAAAGATAGGAGTATGTTAGGGTAAATTGGATGCAAGGACATTACTAAAGTACCTACCATAGTGGAGGGTTTACTAGATCTTCACCTCTATGACTTTACCTTTCAAAGGGAGGTGCCCATTGAAGGAGTCACAAATTCAGCTGGAAACACCTGGACCAGAGCAGCTGATAGATCTAATGGTGAAAACCCCTCTGCCAAAAAACCAAAACAGGAAGGAGGGTGATAGAGTCGGAGTGCCCAATCTTTCGGTGAGTGGAGATAAATTCGACTTGGTGGAAGTAGACCCTCACGATCCGACTACGACGAGCGAACCCGAAGCGCCAATGCAATCGTTGAACCAACTTCCTGTAGTTACCAACCTTGCCAGCACAAGATCAGCCTGATCACGAAGATCGATTCCTGTCCACAATCGAAGAACGAAGAAGAAAAAGAGGCGAGCAATCTAAATATCACTCGAATGTGGAGTTCTGAATCACACAAGGACAGCGCGTATTTGTGCGTGTTTGAGAGTAGCTAAAGCTAGATGTAAAACAAAACTCAAGTCGTAAACAAAAGGGACTCCAACTAAATAAAGGGGGCGCAGCCCCTGGAGTCTGGAGGAGGCGCCACTGCAGGAGGGGGCGCGCGCGACCATGGGGAGGGCCGCGGCTCCCAACCCTAGGCGCCCCACCTGGGCTGCCCTGTTGGGCCATCTTCTTATTCCGCTGGGCCTTCGTTCCTTAATAGCATGGTGAAGTTTAATTCTCTCGCACGGGCCCGAGTGATTGGCCCAACTGGATGATCAACTGTAGGCGCCTGAGGTGGAGGAGCAACTGGAGGCGCCTGAGGTGCTGCTGGTGTAGATGTACTCGTGGTGTCCTCATCATCCTCCCCTTCTTGAACTGAAGTCGTCCTCGACGGCAACTCCTCATCTTCGTATGCGGTTTCAAATCTGCAACATTAAAACTCGTGGAAACACCAAACTCCGCAGGCAGGTCAAGGATATAAGCATTATCATTAATCTTGGTTAGCACTTTAAAAGGACCAGCAGCACGTGGCATTAATTTAGAACGACGTAAAGTAGGAAAACGATCCTTTCTCAAATGCAACCAAACCAGATCATCCGGTTCAAAAGTAACATGTTTTCTCCCTTTACTACCCGCAACCTGATATTTAGCATTAGCAGCAGCAATGTTTTGTTGAGTTTGCTCATGCAAGCTAATCATTTGATCAACATGTGCAGCGGCATCTATGTGTGGGCGTCCTCGGCATCAAGCGCAAACAAATCAATAGGCGCCCGAGGAATATAACCATAAACAACCTGAAAGGAACACATCTTTGTAGAAGAATGCGTTGCATGATTATAAGCAAACTCAACATGAGGCAAGCAATCTTCCCAATGTTTCAAGTGTTTATCTAAAATAGCCCTAAGCATGGTGGACAAGGTTCGATTAACCACCTCAGTTTGTCCATCAGTCTGAGGGTGACAAGTGGTGCTAAACAGCAATTTAGTTCCCATTTTATTCAACAGTGATCTCCAAAAATGACTGAGAAACTTAGCATCACGATCAGAGACTATTGTATTTGGAATACCATGCAAACGAATAATCTCGCGAAAGAACAATGCAGCAACATTGCTAGCATCATCAGTCTTATGACAAGGTATAAAATGAGCCATTTTGGAGAAACGATCAACAACCACAAAAATACTGTCCCTCCCCTTCTTAGTTCTAGGCAATCCCAAAACAAAGTCCATAGAAATATCAAGCCAAGGGGAAGTAGGAACAGGCAAAGGCATGTACAAACCATGGTTGTTCAATCGTGACTTAGCTTTCTGGCAAGTAGTGCAGCGTGCAACAAGGCGCTCAACATCAACGCGCATCTGGGGCCAAAAGAAGTGGGCAGCCAGCACTTCATGCATCTTGTAGACGCCAAAGTGCCCCATGAGACCGCCTCCATGCGCTTCCTGTAACAACAAACGACGAACCGAGCTAGCTGGAACACACAGCTTGTTAGCGCGAAACCGGAACCCGTCCTGTATGTGAAATTTGCCCCATGGTTTGCCATGAATACAATAGGCGAAAGCATCTTTAAAATCAGCATCGTCCACATATTGATCCTTCACAGTTTGCAAGCCAAAGATTTTAAAATCTAACTATGACAGCAAGGTATAGCGACGAGACAAAGCATCAGCAATGACATTTTCCTTCCCGCTCTTGTGTTTAATAATGTAAGGGAAAGACTCAATGAATTCTACCCATTTAGCATGACGACGGTTCAGGTTTGTTTGGGTATGAATATGTTTTAAAGCCTCATGATCAGAATGAATTATAAACTCGCGATGCCAAAGGTAGTGCTGCCAAGTATGCAAAGTGCGCACTAAAGCATAAAGCTCCTTATCATAAGTAGAATAATTCAAGCTAGCACCACTTAATTTCTCGCTAAAGTAAGCAACTGGTTTTCCTTCTTGTAAAAAAATAGCACCTAGCCCAATACCGCTAGCATCGCATTCAAGCTCAAACACTTTAGTAAAATCAGGCAACTGCAAGAGAGGAGCATTGGTTAACTTATCTTTCAAGGTGCTAAATGCAACCTCTTGCGAATCACTCTAAGCAAAGGGAACATCCTTCTTTGTAAGCTCATGTAGAGGCGCTGCAATGGAGCTAAAATCATGAACAAACCGGCGGTAGAAACCTGCAAGGCCAAGAAAGCTTCGAATTTGTGTGACCGTCGTCGGTGTAGGCCACGCCCAAATGGCATCGATCTTGCTGCTATCCACCTCAATGCCCTGTGGAGTAACAACATAGCCAAGAAACAAGACACGTTGTGTGCAAAACATGCATTTTTCGAGGTTAGCAAATAAATGGGCCGCACACAACGCATCAAAAATAGCACGCAAATGATCTAAATGCTCTTCCATAGACTTTCTGTAAATGAGGATATCATCAAAATAGACAACTACAAACAATACTATGAAGGACCTCAGAACTTCATTCATCAAACGCATAAATGTGCTGGGAGCATTTGTCAAACCAAACAGCATGACCAACCATTCATATAACCCAAATTTCATTTTAAAAGCCGTTTTCCATTCATCACCTAATTTCATGCGAATCTGATGGTAGCCACTACGCAAATCAATCTTAGTGAAAATAATAGCTCCACTAAGCTCATCTAGCATATCATCAAGGCGTGGTATAGGGTATCGGTAGCGAATGGTAATATTATTAATAGCACAACAGTCTACACACATACGCCATGAGCCATCTTTCTTTGGAACAAGTAACACGGGAACGGAGCAAGGGCTAAGAGACTCACGAATATAACCCTTGTCAAGCAACGCCTGTACCTGGCGCTGGATTTCCTTCGTCTCATCCGGATTTGTACGGTACGGTGCGCGGTTCGGAAGCTGTGCGCCGGGAATGAGGTCGATTTGGTGCTTAATGCCACGAAGTGGTGGGAGTCCCGGTGGCAAATCTTTTGGAAAGACATCAGTGTACTCCTGCAAAATGTTAGCAACCGCAGGGGGAATATCCAAAGATGGTGCATCATCAAGTGAAACGAGCACACTAGAGCATAAAAGGGCATAGCATGGAAAAGGAGCATCGCGTAACTCATCAAAATCAGCACGTGTAGCAAGCAAAACAGGAGCATTCTACTTGATTTCAGAATTAACAGAGGTCGATGGTTCAAGTTGTTTAGCAGTTTTAGCAGCTCTAACAAGATCATCTTTAAGAATTTGTTCAGGTGTCATTGGATGTATAATTATTTTCTGACCCTTAAACATGAAAGAATAGTGATTTGAACGACCATGATGCAAGCTATCAGTATCATATTGCCAAGGTCGCCCAAGAAACAGAGAGCATGCTTCCATGGGAATAACATCACAATCGACAAAATCAGAATAAGCACCCATGGAGAAAGGAACACGGACCGATCGAGTAATTCTAATTTTCCCACCATCATTAAGCTATTGAATGTGATATGGATTTGGATGCTTACGAGTGGGTAAAGACAACTTTTCAACCAGCGCGGTACTCGCCAAATTGTTGCAGCTGCCGCTGTCGATGATGATGCGAATCGACCGCTCCTGCACAACGCCCTTGGTATGGAAAAGAGTGTGTCGCTGATTCTTCTCGGGCGGAGCGACCTGTGTACTAAGAACACGCTGCACAACAAGACTTTCATACCTATCGGCGTCGCCCGGGTTGACATGTACTTCCGCTTTTGCTGCATGGTCAGTGGCAAGCATAGCATGTTGAATATCTTCAGAATCACTAGCAGAAGAATACTCACCATCGTCACGAATGAGCAAGGTATGCTTGTTCAGACAGTCCCGAAACACATGGCCAAATCCTCTGCAACGATGGCACTGAATATCCCGTGTGCGGCCTGTGGGATGGGCGGCGCCTGTGGAAGGGGCAGCGCTTGCAGGTTTGGCCGTTCTCTCACGCGGTGTAGTGATGGGCGTGGGTGGCGCAGGTAGAGCAGGTGTGGAGTTGGATGTCGAGCTTCTTCCTGCAAAAGAGTTAGAATATGTCTTCGAGCGGCGTCCCTGCACTTCACGTTCAGCTTTGCAAGCATATTCAAATAATGTTGTCATATCTGTGTATTCCTTATAATCAAGTATATCCTGAATTTCGCGGTTCAAACCACCACGAAAATGTGCCATAGCAGCGTCGTTTTCCTCCAATAACCCACAACGAATCATGCCTATTTGTAATTCCTGGAAATATTCCTCAACAGATTTGGAACCTTGCTGAAAACGCTCCATTTTATTAAGCAAATCTTGGGCATAATAAGAAGGCACAAATCTATGGCGCATAGCAGCTTTTAATTGATCCCAAGTGGTTGGAATGGTATTGGGATGTTTGTGTTTATATTCACGCAAAATCAGTAAATTCACTAATAGCAGCTTTAACTTGAGAATTAGCAAGAATATCATGGCATGAAAATTTCTGTTCAACTTCTAATTCCCAATCAAGATATGCAGCAGGATCATATTTGCCATTAAAAGGTGGAATTTTAAATTTAATCTTGGAAAAGGAATCATTACCGGGACGGCGTGGCACGCGGCGGGCACGGCCTCGGCAGTCACCATCGTCCTGTTCCGAGTCACCACCATAACCCTGCTGCAACTCTGTGACTGTTGTGTGCAATGCATCAAGGCGGGCCACAACTGTGTCGAGTGTGGCCTTAGCGGCCGTCTGTGCTAGGTCTAGCTGATCACACCGCTCGGTCGTTGAGGAGATCGTCGAGTCCAGCCGTTCATGAATCGTCTGAATGTCCGTGACAAGCCCTTCAACTTGTGCCCGTATGCCCTGCAGCTGGTTAGCCCCCGCGTCGACATCATCTACCATGGTTAGCGCAAAGACAAGAACAAAACCGACGACAAAATAGGGGTGCAACGGCTCACAAGGCGCTCACACTAGTGCTGTTATCAAATTCTTATCCGTTCTTACCACGCACACAGGGGTGAACTGCAAGCAACCGGTGGAACTCGTGAAAGATTGGAGGAGCGATTGCCTGGAGAAACAAAATCTGCTCGCCGTAGAACTATATGGAGTTTTGGGAAGGATGCACTCAAATGAAGGATTAGCACAATCAAACAATAATGCAAAGTTGAAATATTGTGCCAAACACATAACAAGAGTTGCTGGTAACAAGGGAAACTAAAAGAACAGAGGCAAAGAAACGGCCAAGGTGGAGAGGGCGCACCTCTTTTGTTTTTCTGTTTTTTTTAGGGTGCCCCAAAACTGATAATATGAACACAGAGGATCTCAAACAGCAAATTGCGGCACACACTTTTTCCGAAAGTACAGGGGTATTCCGGTAAAAAGAAAGAGTAAGGCGAACCTCAGAAAAATGTACCAAGAAAGAGAGATACAGATATGAAAAGCTGGCACGGGGTGCGTGGGGAAGGGCGCGGTATGCGTGGGGGGGGGTGCGGAGTTGCCCCGGAGGGTCGTGACCCAGGGGGGTTCACGGCGCGCGCAAGGGGAGTTTCCACCGAAACAAAACCGGATCACCTTCCTTCTCCCTGTTGGATTTTTTTTTGCTTCTTTCCCTTTTTTTTTTGCACTTTCCTTTTTTTTGATTGCTTTCTACCTTTTTTTTTGACAGGGGAGGGGCGATCGGAGGGGTGGGATGGCGCGGCGCGGTTGTCGCGAGGGGGGGGCGGTGGGTGCGGCGTGGTAGGATTGGCGAGCAGCGGAACGGCGGCGACGAAAACTAGGGTTAGAAGAAAAACGAGAAACAAGAGATTAAACACAAGTAACCAGCAACAATTGAACGAGTAGGCACACAAATTCAACAAAGAAACTTATTGAAAGAATGTGCAAGGCTAAACAGTTTCTGGGACAAGGATCTAACTTGAAAAAAATTTGTTTTGGTTTTTGTGGACTGTAGGAAGGGAAAAACACTCGGTAAAACTCACCGATCAACCTGGAAAGCTGATACCACTTGATAGAGTCGGAGTGCCCGATCTTTCGGTGAGTGGAGATAAATTCGACTTGGTGGAAGTAGACCCTCAAGATCCGACTACGACGAGCGAACCCGAAGCGCCAATGCAATCGCTGAACCAACTTCCTGTGGTTACCAACCTTGCCAGCGCAAGATCAGCCTGATCACGAAGATCGATTCCTGTCCGCAATCGAAGAATGAACAAGAAAAAGAGGCGAGCAATCTAAATATCACTCGAAGGTGGAATTCTGAATCACACAAGGACAGCGCGTATTTGCGCATGTTCGAGAGTAGCTAAAGCTAGATGTAAAAAAAAACTCAAGTCGTAAACAAAAGGGACTCCGACTAAATAAAGGGGGCGCAGCCCCTGGAGTCCGGAGGAGGCACCACGGCAGGAGGGGGGCGCGCGCGACCATGGGGAGGGCCGCGACTCCCAACCCTAGGCGCCCCACCTGGGCTGCCCTTGTTGGAGGTATGCCCTAGAGGCAATCATAGAGATGATGATATTCCATTTGTATCCATGATTTGTATATTGTGTTCATTGAATATCCATTAAAGGCTACTTGAATTGATTTGCAATTATCTGAATTGTATGTGAAACTCTTTACTTGTATGGTTATTCTAAAATTGTCCCTAGTCGGAGTTCATGTGAGGACACACATGAATATTAGACTAGCACATGTATTAGTTGATGACTATGTTTCACAAGTCATGGACATGGAGATGTTGAACTAATAATGTGGACACATGTGGAGACATGTGCTAGGACTGACCCAACACGAGAAGTAGTTCTCTCTTTAAACAACATATACGCTTTGTCCTTAGACCTGAGATTGTCGCATGTATTCTAGATGTGGATCGACCTACTTAGGGGCTATCAAACGCTACGCCGTAACAAGGTAGTTATAAAGGTAGCTTTCGGGTTTGTCAAGAAGCATGCTATGAGACATGGTCACTCAAGATGGGATTTGCCCCTCTCTGATTGAGAGTGATATCTCTGGGCCCCTCGAGTGATCGGATCCGAAAATGCATGGCCATGCTACGTACGGTTAAGAGTTAACCTACAAAGGGATTCCGAATCACAGGATCGAGAAAGAGCGGTCGGGTTGAAGCTAGACCAAATATCGTGAGGCAAAGGGAATAGCTTGTATATTATGTTGTGATGGTTCGTCTGATATGATCTTCGTGTGCGTATAGGAGTTGGCACGTCTTGCTAGAGGCCGCTACCGACTATTGGGCCGAGTAGGAGTACTCGGGCCATGTCTATACGTATCCGAACCCATAGGGTCACACACTTAAGGGGCTGGAAGCCCAATTCGGATCTGATCCGAGTTGGATTAGGTTTAGAAGTACTAATGGGCCTCGGACCCAGAGGCCCATCAGGAACCTCTATAAATAGAGGGGTGGGGGCGCCCTAGGGTTTACACCTTTTTGGCGAAACACACCTGCCGCGCCTCCCACGCCCTCGCCTGTTGCAACTCGCGGATCTAGCAGTCCGGCTTGCGACGCTTCCTCCCTGTACGTGTGGATACCTTGGAGGTGTTGCGCCTGCAGCACTTGGATGAGCCGCCGACGAGCCACTGACGAGCCACGACGAGCCGACGACGAGCCGCGGCACGGGAGGCGATCTTGTTGCGCGTGGACGAGTTGCTGGACGTTGACGTGATCGACTACGTAAGACTACGTTGATCGACTACGTACGACTACGTTGATCGTCTTCGCTGCATCGACGCAAATCTACATCTTCCGCACCAGTAGTGCGTCGAGTGGTAATCCCGTGATCCTTATACGGCAGTTCTTCCTGGTTTTACGCGGTAGAAATTTTGATTTGCGCTAGTGTAGCCTACCTCGTATCCCAACAGTGGTATCAGAGCCGTAGCTGCTTAGTTTTGGATTCGGGATGTGTGCATATGGAGATATGCGAGTTTTCGTTTGATCTATGTCCTGTTTTCGTGCCCTTGCTGCAATGGTAGTGTAACGACATACTCCTACCGGTCGGTTTCCGTCATCGGAGTTAAGTGATACACATAAATCCAGTTGCAGTGAGCGAAGATCAATATGATTGGTCGAATCGAAATTTAGGGTCATACGCCAGGCGCATTAGATGTGCAATAGTAGATGAGATCTACTGCCGGGGTCGGGATTTTTGCCGTATGCGTATGCTTCGGTAAATCAGCTGTAACTTTTCGGTACGATCTCGGATCGAGACGAATTTTATATGAAAATTGATCTATAGAAAAATTTACACATGAAATTAAACCGCTTTGCTGTTTTCGGCAAAATTAGATTTCCTAAATTCGGCTTGGAAGATGGAGTTTCGGGCATCCGAAGTTTGGAACGTTAGAACGCCTAACTCTATTTTGCAGGATGTATGTATATATCTTGTGATCAGTATGGCCCCTTTGTGTATGTGATGCATGTGTGTAACTCATTCGTGTCCTGCGTGTCGCGCGTACGGTAACACGGCATTAGCCATATGTGTTGTCACTTTATTGTATTTAATGGTCTGCGTACCAATCTATGATGATCCAAGCAACTATGTAATCTTCATTACTAGATTCTTTACTAGCTATTAGGCGTAATAGCATGTTCTAGTTCTTGGAGGACTCATCACCAGGAAGATGGCGCACATGGAACATGGAGATGGAGATCACCATGGTGAACAGGTTCTATGGAGATGGAGATCACCATATGAAAACGGGCCATACTGTGTCACAACTGTGTGAATGCTATTCTATTTATGTTTTACTTTCTGCATGCTGTGATGTTAGAAGTAGAACGATCCCTCACAAAGTTTAAGTTAGTACCACTAGTTTTCCTTGACTAGACGGGTTTGTGTCGGACACTTACACGCATAAGGGTTGGTTTGCTTAACAAGGTTATTTTAACGGTTAAGGACCTTGGGGCATAAAGGTTGGGCGCCGAGACATAGAGATGTCACCCAACAACAGGAGTCATATGTGATATGATTAGCAAAAGTTGCTTACCGATCTACCTTGTTTGCTAGCGGTGATGCTAAAGCTCACTAGTGGACTTGTTAGTTGTGGATCCTGAATCACTAAGTTTCAATAGAGGGATATTGATTTTAGTGGGAGTAGATTCTGTTAAAATAGTTTAATGTGATTTGCTCTATCATGGATACGTTTGTCTTAGTGTATTTTGCATTACTTTGTTGTAGATTAAATGGCACCTAGCAGCACTACACCGTTTGCTTTGCGTTCGGTCCTTGAGAAGGACAAGTTGAATGGAACAAATTACTCGGATTGGATCCGTAACCTGAGAATTGTTCTCAGGGCTGAGAAAAAGGAAGATGTTCTAGACAACCCACTACCAGAAGGACCTGCTGATGATGCACCCGCTGCTGCTAAGAATTCTTACAAGAAAGCATGTGATGCTAACCTCGAAGTAAGCTGCCTTATGCTTGCTTGCGTGGAACCTGAGCTGCAGATGCAGTTCGAAACAAACCATGAGGCGCACGATATGATCGTGGCGCTTAGAGACATGTTCCAAACACAGGCCAGGACTGAAAGGTTCAATGTGTCTAAGGCCTTTGTTGAGAGCAAGCTAGCAGAAGGCGCAGCAGTAGGACCACACGTAATCAAGATGGTTGGTTACACTCAACGGTTGGAGAAGCTGGGCTTCCCACTAGGCCAAGAGTTGGCCACTGATTTCATTCTTTCGTCTCTTCCGCCTAGCTATGGGAACTTCATCTCGAACTACCATATGCTTGGGACGGAGAAGGGTCTGAATGAGCTGTGTGGCATGCTTAAAACAGCAGAGGCTGACATCAAGAAAAGTGCTAGTACCAGCCATGTGATGGCTATACAGAACAAGCCTAGCTTTAAGAAGAAGGGCAATTCTTGGAAGAAGAAGATCAAGGCTGGAACGTCCAAGCCAAACCCAGCGCCCAAGGTTAAAGCTGGACCTGGACCTGCTCCAGACAAAGAGTGCTTTTACTGTCATGAACTTGGTCACTGGAAGAGAAACTGCAAGCAGTACCTAGCTTCCTTGAAGAATGGCGGAAGTAAGAGTACTTCTACCTCAGGTACGCTTGTTGTTAATGTTATAGACAACATTTTTCTCGCTGATACAATTATTAATTCTTGGGTATTTGATACCGGATCGGTTGCTCATATTTGCAATTCGATGCAGGGAATGATAAGAAGTAGAAGCGTGGAAAGAGGAGAAGTTGATTTCCGCGTGGGCAATAATGCAAGAGTTGCTGCGTTGACCGTCGGGACGATGCAACTCCACCTCCCGTTAGGATTTATTATGGAGTTGAATAATTGTTATTTGGTTCCTAGTTTAAGTCGAAACATTTTGTCTCCTTCATGCTTGATGAAGGATGGTTATTCATTTGCGAGTGAAAACAATGGTTGTGTGATCTCTAAGAATAATATATTTATGGCTTTTGCACCCATTGTGAATGGATTATTTGTTTTAAATCTTGATGGTTCACCTGTTTGTAACGTAAGTGCTAAAAGGCCTCGGCCTAATGATTTGAGTCCTACCTACTTGTGGCATTGTCGTTTGGGTCATATAAGTGAAAAGCGCATGAAGAAAACTCCATTCTGATGGACTTCTAACTTCGTTTGATTTTGAATCATACGAGACATGTGAGGCTTGCTTGCTAGGCAAGATGACCAAGACGCCTTTCACAGGATTTCCTGAGAGAGCAGTAGACTTGTTGGAACTCGTACATAGTGATGTATGCGGACCAATGAGCACGACGGCTAGAGGAGGATTCCAATACTTCATAACTTTCACTGATGATTTTAGTAGATATGGCTATGTCTACTTAATGAGGCACAAGTCTGAAACCTTTGAAAAGTTTAAGGAATTTCAGAATGAAGTTGAAAATCAGCGTGGCAAGAAAATTAAGGCCCTACGATTTGATCGTGGAGGCGAGTATTTGAGCCACGAGTTTAGCAATCATCTAAAGAGTTGCGGAATTGTTCCACAACTTACGCCGCTTGGAACACCTCAGAGAAACGGTGTATCTGAGCGACGTAATCGAACTTTGTTAGACATGGTTCGATCAATGATGAGCCAGTCGGACCTACCGTTGTCATTTTGGGGATACGCTCTAGAAACAGCAGCTTTCACACTTAATAGGGTACCATCTAAGTCCGTAGTCAAGACACCATATGAGATATGGACTGGAAAGGTTCCTAGTTTGTCTTTTCTAAAGATTTGGGGATGTGAAGTGTTTGTCAAGCGACTTCAGTCGAACAAGATCACACCCAAGTCGGATAAGTGCATTTTCGTGGGTTATCCAAAGGAAACTTTGGGATATTATTTCTACAACCGATCAGAAGGTAAAGTGTTTGTCGCTCGGAACGGGGTTTTCCTAGAGAAAGAGTTTCTCAAAGGAGAAAAGAGTGGAAAGACAGTGCATCTTGAAGAAGTTCAAGATGAGCCGATCGGGTATGAATCAATGAGTGATGCTAACGTAGCAGAACAAGTTGAGATACCCATGGCAAGAGAAGCACCGCCACAACCACGAAGGTCAGCAAGGCTTCGTGAAATGCGGGAAATATTATTGTTGGAGAATGATGAGCCTGCGACATATGCAGAAGCAATGATGGACCCAGACTCCGAAAAATGGCAGAGTGCCATGCAATCCGAAATAGAGTCCATGGGAGATAATCAAGTTTGGAACTTGGTTGACCCGCCTGATGGTGTTAAAGCCATGGAGTGCAAGTGGATCTATAAGAAGAAAAAGGATATGGATGGAAATGTTCACATCTATAAAGCACGACTTGTCGTAAAAGGTTTTTGACAAGTTCAAGGAGTTGACTACGACGAGACCTTCTCGCCCGTAGTGATGCTTAAGTCCATTCAGATTATTCTAGCTATAGCTGCATATTTCGATTATGAGATATGGCAGATGGATGTCAAGACAGCTTTCCTGAATGGAAACCTAGCTGAGGACGTGTATATGATACAGCCCGAGGGTTTTGTCGATCCGAAAAATGCTGGAAAGGTATGCAAGCTTCAGAGATCCATTTATGGATTGAGGCAAGCATCTAGGAGTTGGAACATTCGTTTTGATGAAGTGGTCAAAGGGTTTGAATTCACCAAGAACGAAGAAGAGTCTTGTGTTTACAAGAAGGTTAGTGGGAGCTCTGTAGTAATTCTAATCTTATATGTGGATGACATATTACTGATTGGAAATAACATTCCTATGCTTGAGTCCGTAAAGACTTCACTGAAAAATAGTTTTTCGATGAAGACTTCACTGAAAGACTCCCGCAGGCTAAGCATGATGCGCATGTAAGAGCTATGGGTATTAGGTACCTTCTAGATTGACTCTAGTGCAAGTGGGAGACTGTTGGAGGTATGCCCTAGAGGCAATCATAGAGATGATGATATTCCATTTGTATCCATGATTTGTATATTGTGTTCATTGAATATCCATTAAAGGCTACTTGAATTTATTTGCAATTATCTGAATTGTATGTGAAACTCTTTACTTGTATGGTTATTCTAAAATTGTCCCTAGTCAGAGTTCATGTGAGGACACACATGAATATTAGACTAGCACATGTATTAGTTGATGACTATGTTTCACAAGTCATGGACATGGAGATGTTGAACTAATAATGTGGACACATGTGGAGACATGTGCTAGGACTGACCCAACACGAGAAGTAGTTCTCTCTTTAAACAACATATACGCTTTGTCCTTAGACCTGAGATTGTCGCATGTATTCTAGATGTGGATCGACCTACTTAGGGGCTATCAAACGCTACGCCGTAACAAGGTAGTTATAAAGGTAGCTTTCGGGTTTGTCAAGAAGCATGCTATGAGACATGGTCAATCAAGATGGGATTTGCCCCTCTCTGATTGAGAGTGATATCTCTGGGCCCCTTGAGTGATCGGATCCGAAAATGCATGGCCATGCTACGTACGGTTAAGAGTTAACCTACAAAGGGATTCCGAATCAAAGGATCGAGAAAGAGCGGTCGGGTTGAAGCTAGACCAAATATCGTGAGGCAAAGGGAATAGCTTGTATATTATGTTGTGATGGTTCGTCTGATATGATCTTCGTGTGCGTATAGGAGTTGGCATGTCTTGCTAGAGGCCGCTACCGACTATTGGGCCGAGTAGGAGTACTCGGGCCATGTCTATACGTATCCGAACCCATAGGGTCACACACTTAAGGGGCTGGAAGCCCAATTTGGATCTGATCCGAGTTGGATTAGGTTTAGAAGTACTAATGGGCCTCGGACCCAGAGGCCCATCAGGAACCTCTATAAATAGAGGGGTGGGGGCGCCCTAGGGTTTACACCTTTTTGGCGAAACACACCTGCCGCGCCTCCCACGCCCTCGCCTGTTGCAACTCGCGGATCTAGCAGTCCGGCTTGCGACGCTTCCTCCCTGCACGTGTGGATACCTTGGAGGTGTTGCACCTGCAGCACTTGGACGAGCCGCCGACGAGCCGCCGACGAGCCACGACGAGCCGACGACGAGCCGCGGCATGGGAGGCGATCTTGTTGCGCGTGGACGAGCTGCTGGACGTTGACGTGATCGACTACGTACGACTACGTTGATCGTCTTCGCTGCATCGACGCAAATCTACATCTTCCGCACCAGTAGTGCGTCGAGTGGTAATCCCGTGATCCTTATACGACAGTTCTTCCTGGTTTTACGCGGTAGAAATTTTGATTTGCGCTAGTGTAGCCTACCTCGTATCCCAACAACCCTGTTGGGCCATCTTCTTATTCCGCTGGGCCTTCGTTCCTTAACAGCATGGTGAAGTTTAATTCTCTCGCACGGGCCCGAGTGATTGGCCCAACTGGATGATCAACTGTAGGCGCCTGAGGTGGAGGAGCAACTGGAGGCGCCTGAGGTGCTGCTGGTGTAGATGTACTCGTGGTGTCCTCATCAGAGGGGGAACTTGCAGTAGGGAGTCAGTGGTAATCGGTAGTCGGAGGCAGGACCTTCAGACCAATATCAGGGAAACAACACACCGTAGTTGTGGAGGGAGATCATATGGCAATAGATGACAACGCCAACAAGATCTAGACACCCTTGAGAAAAATCCTCGGGCAAACCTAGATATTTCTCAAGCCGGCATAGGAAGTGGAGGGGCAAAGGCTGGATAGGAAAACTAATAATTACAGAAACTCCTACAAACCCAGCTACAGGAAAAAATGCCAAAGACAAAGAGAAGGAGAGTAGTGAGGAAGAAAGCGAGGATAAGGGATTATGCTTTGATGACATTGGCTCACCTGGTGGAGAACATTTGAGCTTTGGGAACTTTCAAAGATTGGAGATCAAGAATTTATGGAGGATGCAACTAAATTAGAACAAGACTGTGGCAATAGATGAATATGGCACAAATATGCACAAATATAAGTTCGACCCCTAGCTGTCATAGAAGTCACAATGACCATGTCATCTGAGCTATGGGCCAAGAAGATAGAGAATGTGAGCACAAAAGGGTGATATCAGAAAATAGGAACACTCACAATGACAGTTGAAGAGGATGCAGGGTTAGTGGGTCCAAGTGAGATTAATTCAGCAACTTGTCCTAGTCTAGAAATAGGGACTCAGAAAGCTCCAATAAATGACTGGTCCAGCCCAGAAGATCCGCTCATAGGGGTCAAACAAACAAGAGATAGTGAGGTTGTTGTTGAAAAGGAATCCACTCAATAAAAACTCACCCAACTGGGAGAAGATAGTTGAAGAAGCGACAACTGAGGATGGTGAATGGGGGATATGTGGAAAACCATTTGCTGAAACTTTCTCAGATAAATCAAAGAAGACAGAGGAAGGCCTGAAAGTGACACGAAGAACAGAAAAAGGTAGAAGAGGCAGGAAAATAGAAGCTTTGCAAGGATAAGGAGCAGATTCAACCAAGATAGAGTGACAGGATAAGGAAGCAGGGACTTGGAGATATGAAAATTGCTGACAAAGCAAAGATTACCACCATGAAGAACTTGGAAGGTAACGTCCTAAACTCAAAAAACTCCTTGCAGTTCTTAATAATAGCGAACTTATTATTTGAACAAGTAAAATGGGTCTTAACACCAATATTATTGAATCGGAACAATTTGATCTTTTGAAAGACATGGAAAAAGCTAGAACTAACCTGAATGAAAGGAATAACTCCTTACAAGGTGGATAAGAGATGGAAGACTTAGCTGCTCTCCTCTTGGAGGAGATAAAATACATAGAATGGAAATCAGACTGATGATGAAAGTTTCCAGCCAGTGATAGGGAAAAAACAAAAAAAGTTAAGCAAAAAGAAAGTTGAACCCAAAAATTCTAAAACCAAGGGAAAAGAGTCCCATCCTTTTGATGGGAACTCATCTCTTAAACGAGATGACCTACGACTAGCTCTAGGTACAATTTCAGGAAAAGTGATGTAAGTAAGAAAAGGTGATCCATGATACACTTAATATGGAACTGTAGTGGGGTGTCCAAACAAGGGATGGGGACCTGCATTAAAGAACTAATTTTTGAGTGCAAGGCAGATTTTATAGGCGTGCAAGCGATAATGAAAAAAAATATTCAAACAAATTCTTTAGATTGATTGACCCTAACAAATTATATGCCTGACATTGGATCCCCTCTAAAGGCAGATCTAGTAGGATCCTATGTGGGGTGAAATAAGAGAGATTTGATGTGATTAGTTTTGAAGAGAAGGAATTTTCAATTATAGCTGAGTTATTTGATAAAAAAAACTATAAAACATGTATTGTTGGTCACTATATATGGACTAGCACATAATGACAAAAAGGAATAGTTCCTCACTGAACTGTCTGGTATCGGTCAGCCAGAAAGCTCCCTATGTTGATTGGAGGGGACTTCAATATTCTAAGATTCAGTGAAGAAAAAAAGCAACAACTTTACTGGAAATAAATTCATAGATTTGTTCAATTGGATCATTAATTCCTATGAATTAAGAGATATCACTCTAAATGGGGGATGTATACATGGAGCAACAATCATTTAGATCCCACACTTGTAAAACTTGACAGAATTCTCATGAGTGAAGATTGGGAAACTCTCTTCCCCATGACAAATTTACGAAAAATTCCTAGGTACGTGTCTAATCATAACCCTTTGTTGTTATGTACAGAACAAGAAAAAGTGAAAAAATCAAAACACTTCTACATTGAAACAGCTTGGATCAAACTTGCAGACTATATACCAAAAAATTAAGAAATCTGGGGGAGAGAAGTAATAGCTAAGAATGTTGTAGAAAAATGGTATATCAAATTTAAAATAATTAAAATGTTTCTGAAAGGCTAGGGTCTAACCCTGAAGAGCCAAAATAGACGCTATAAACAAATTCTCAAAAGTGAGTTGGCAGAGTTAGAGAAGAAAGAAGAGGAAGGTTTGTTACCGGTAGAGCTTATGAATAGGAAAATGTTCGAACAAACAGTGTTACTCAGACTACTAGAAGAAGAAAAATTATACTGGCATAAGAGATCTAATGCAAATTGGCTGCTAAAAGGAGACAACAATACTGATTTCTTCCATGAAGTAGCCAATGGCAAGAAAAGGAAAAATTGCAGTTTACTGCCTAGAACACAATGGCACAAACACTGAAGGGCATGAAGATATACTGAAACACGCCACAAGTTATTATAAAGATCTTTTTGGAACCTCTGAAAGTCCAACCTTTAAACTAAATTCAGATTGTTGGGGCACCACGAAAAAGCTAATATGGAAGATGAGTTCCTCACTAGGTCTTTCACTAAAGAAGAATTAAAAAAAAGTGGTTTTCTCAATGAAGAAAAACACAGCCCCTGGCCCTGACCACATGCTAGTGGAATTCTATCAGTCTTGCTGGGAGATTATAAAACAAGATCTATTAGAAATGATGCTAAAATTTAGGGAACATAAATTTGACATTGGCAGACTAAACTATGGGGTAATCACCCTAATTCCAAAAACAAAAGAAGCCAGCAAGATTCAACAGTTTAGACTGATCTGCTTACACACAAGAAATCTTCCAGTCTATGACGAACCAAAAAGTGTCATAAACATTTTTTTTTGTATCATAAACTGTGATTTATGACACTCGATCATTAGTCGAGCATCATAAATCGCAACTAGTGACGTTCCTTATTTCGCTGCGTCACCAAGATTATGATGCCTACGAATCGTCAAACAGGAATGTCATAAATTGGATCATACTATTTTGCCATGATGGACTGAATCTGATGTGGCATCCAACATGGCATGAAAATTGTGACAAATTGTTTTGTCATAAAATGAATTTGGCCCATTTGTTGTTGGGTCGAGCTCAAAATTGTTCCCACATGCCAATGTTATTCAGATAGCCCAAAATTGATTCCGGTAGGCCCATTTATTATTGGATCAAGCCCAAATTTGTTCCCCCAGGCTAATGCTGTTCAGATAGCGCACAATTGATTCCGGTAGGCCCATTTGTTGTTGGGTCGAGCTTAAAAATTGTGCAAATTGTTTGCGACCCTTTTAGTCCTGATTTATAAATGAAATTGACTTTTGGCCCAATTATATGTGGGCTAAGCCCACTTAAGGCAAACATAAATTTAACCAATCAGGCCTAACAAATAATTGATTTCATTTCAATTCCGATCCGGTTGGCAAAATAATAAATAGAACACACATATTTGTGTATACAAGAAAACAAATTATTGTTCCCCATCGAGACGACCACTACCATATTGTTCATCACATATCACAAACTATTACAAGATAACTATCTTACAAAGAACAGAGATTAACAAAGCTACATCCAGGTCATAATCTCAATAGACAAAGTAGAGCATTGATCTTAACCTCTTGCAGAGGTTAGCAGTTGATGAATGAGTGCTTTAGTATCTTGCGTTACCTTCTTCAAGTTCTCAATCTCGGCTGACTGCAATTTGAGAGTTGATTCTGATTCTTCTATCTTCTTCAATGTAGCTAACTCTTGGTCGTGAGCAACAAACCATTGTCGAAGTTGTACCCCATCCTGTTTGTCGGCATCAACTTGCTCCTCATCAACATTGTCGCATAAGGATTTGGTACAACTTCTTGAGTACTCCACTGCGACACCACGTTCTTGTTTTGCAAGAAGCACCATTGATGTGAGAACTTCCAGCTAGCAATAGTGGATCCAAAGTCAGATTGTGATCTTGTAATTGATTTAAACAAAGGAAAGAAGGAACGCCAATAATCATCATGTGTTTAGTTTGTTACCCTGGAGCTGGACTAAAAGGGAGCGACTATAGATGTTAACCCTCTGGCTAGCTGAAATAGGATACAGTCAAACTTTAGTTGATGCATTTGTTGAAGTATAAATTAAGAGCGGACAAATAAAGAAGCACAAGAATATGTGGCAAAGGTTGAGATCATTCGCAAATTGAAATAGTTTCATCTATAAAGTTCTACAAACCACATAACACAATTTGACTTGGCACAAAAGTAATTATTGGAAAAGGTGAAAGATAAAGGGGATCTGCTGGAGCAGTAATTTTTCACCAACTCTACCAATAGGGCACAACAGATTCACATTCCCTAATCTAACTACAATAGTGAAAGTCAAAGAGCATGGGGAAGCAATCTAATAATTTCATCTATTAAATTCTACAAAGATAAAGGGGATCTGGTGGAGAAGCAACCAACTCTCGCAATAGGGTACAGAAGATCAACATTCCCTAAATCAACTACAATATTGAAAGCCAAAGAGCATGGGAAGCAATCTAATAATTGAATTTAGCAATATGGGGAGGAGACCACTGACCTGACGAACATCGAGAGAAGGAGGTGCCGAATGCCACCTCGATGGAGCAGCTCGGGCATGCATCGCTTCCTCAGTCTTCTTTGCACGTAGTTGAGCATGGCAGCCGCCGGTGGTAGCCTCGGGGAAGCCAACGGAGCGATGGCCTCGAACCATCTCGCAGCTTCAAGCCCATCGCCAACGAAGCCCGCTGCTTGTCGCCAAGGTAGCCCACCGAAGTCGCTTAGGCAGCCCGTCGAGCATGACAGCGCTACCGAGACCGCGATTGCTGCCGTTGCCGTCGCCACAAATCTACTAGGGCTATTCAGCGGGAAGAGGAGAGGGGGCTGATTTTGAAATTACCAGGCAGGATGTAGGAGGCTTGGATCCCCTCTTTTATTTATATTACTATATATAACGGGGAAGGACCCGGAGGCAGGATGTAGGAGGCTTGGATCCCCTCTCTGTGCTCGGTAGTGGGAGACGAAACTTTTTGGAAACCACCACGAGACCTGGGTCACTGGCACGTTGGACTGCTTGGGACTCAAACCCAAGCGTCTGTGACATTACGTAAACGAGTGGTTCCAGAAGGGAGCCTGGAACAGTCTGTGGCACCATGGCATTGATGAGAACTCCATAGATTATCCTCCTTTGTAGATTCATGTTTGCAGAATAATCCAACTATTGCATTCCAAATGTGCTTCAGTGCAACAAATTAATTTACTGTTTTGACTATTTACAGGATAAAATACACTTAAATAAAAAATTAAAACTATAGTGGATCTGGGCAGCGGCCTCCTACTCTACTCGACATTCATAGCCGGAAGCACACTGATCTTCTTGATAACTTCGGGATGGTAGTAACATATGAACACAAAATTCTCTGTGAGTATTCCATGCGGCGAGATTAGCTCTATGAGATACATGCACTTCTCCTGCAATTGGGCGCAGTTACTCTCAAATGCCCATCGTAGAAATGTGGTCACAATTTCCACGCATGCCATGTCCCACAACTTTGACACACAATGCAGCTTCAACCGTTCGACGCAGTACAAGTTGGTGAGTGAGAGTAACACGGGCTAGGCATTGACAGGTGTGTCCCATAAATCAGCCTCCTCTAGGAGTGATCCTTCGCAAGCGTATTTGATCAATAGCGAGAAGCCATCAGGGTCAGCTTCTTTAATTGAAACAATTTCTGACTTTGACTCCACTCTGCTGCCATAGAGCAATGCCTCCATCACATGAGATAGTGCGGCCACATCGGCCTGTCTCGCTCAAATCACCCGGACGCCTATGTCGAAGACAACATCCACAGGGGCTTGGGCTGCAATTGTTGTGCATATGCTTCTACCTACTGATGGAGGTGGAACTTCTGCCTTCAGTACTATAATAGTGCAAGATATTGTTGGCGCTAGAAATCGGTCAACCGAATCCCAGCGACCGACACACGACCCGGGAGAATCTGCTTAGCTCCTGTTCGGGTGAATGCCCTGGTGCGGTTCGCGCGGCGTGCCAGCCAATCTGACCTGTTGATTGGCAAGGAAGAACACGTGTCAGGTCCAGAAATCTCGATCGGCTGAGTTTCCGATCTTGAGAGAGTTTATCAGCGAAACGGCCGATTTACTGTAATGATGAAATTGGCTATAAGACAGCCTGATTTCTGTAGCCTTGTAGACGAGAAATTACTAAAACAATTGGTACAAAGCTATGATAACAACGCCAGGAATAGATCTAATCGGCAATAAATAAATTTAACAATAGAAAACAGAGAGAGCCGACACTACCGATTCCTAGCTGGATAACTGGTGATAAAGACTAGAAAAACAGGTAAAAACCTATGAATCTATCAAATATCGATAACTAGTGAATAAATCTAAATGAAACAATAGCGATACGCCCAGAGTTAAGGCTTAGATATTACTCGATAAACGGAACTTACAGAATCGGTCGGAGATCAAGATGATGCAGCCCTGCCAACCCGCACGAACTCGTGGAAAAGAGAAAAGTAGTAGCGAAGTCGCTTGAAAGTAAGTACGAGGAAAAAGTAGCTTGTTGTATTGATTGGTTGATAATTACAGATTTACAAAGGTGGCTATTTATAGCCCCGTACAGATAACTTCTTAACCGACTAGAATTCTATCTCTAATTCAAACAGAAAACGAATATCTACAAGCACAATTCGTGCTAGGTTAGTTACTCCACGCTTTGTGGGATGACTTCCACCTTATCCTTCTATCCCTTTCCAAGCCCATACAGGCCCAATTAGTCCACCCTCCTAATCGGCCGATTCCTTATCGGCAAAAGATTACCGATTGGGATTCTGGTGCATTCGACCTAAAGCGAGACAAAAGTCACCGGCCGATTCCGCACCATAACACCGTTTGGCCGATTCCCAACTGTGCTTCTCCGATCCCCTTTCTTCTTGGCGCCGATTCTACTAGTGACGAAATCTGGCGTCAACAGATATGTTTACATGATCGGAATGGTCCCACACGCGCTCAATCTCATGATGCCCTATGAGGCAGTTGAAGCCTTTTCTAGATTCCCATTCCTGAATTCAAGTTCCTTTACACCTTGAACTCGAAACGTATCATCATAATTGGTTGGGTCTCCAGCCACCGCATGGAACAAGACTCGTACCTACGAGCAAGAATTCATAGGGTTGGCCATGTGAGCATATATGTGAGGATGTGTATTCATAGCAACAAGAAACCTACCTTTTGCGCACTGTTCATCAGAATGAGGATGACGGAAATTCCTTCTGGTCCTGCTGGTGGGTACCACGGATCATGAATACCCGTGGGATAGCAACGTATCCTCCATTGATGGCCTCCAATCATGAATGTAATGGATTCCTTGTACTACCCAATAGTTCCTACTGCTTTTGCTTCCATGCTTGAGACTGAGAAGTCGACTTGCAACAAAAGGAACATGTTAGTGTGTAATGCAATAACTGCAAATGACAATGATCGACTTGTGGATACACTGCCTCTTATATGTGGGAGTGTGTTGTTCCGAAACGGCCATTCGTGAACGTTCGTTCCCAGTCTTGAATGGACACGTCCCTACAATGTGCGGATAAGCACATTATTCCAACAGTGGCATTCATGAACGCCCGTTACTAGTCTTTAACGGCCTATTCTAAAATGCCTTTTTAGTCTTGATTCCCGACCTTTGGTGGCATTTGGTCCGCCGTATTCCGCCTAGGCCTTGTCGCATCGACGAGTTCATATTTTTCAGGCTCCGCTGGCATGCGGGAATCATCTAGTGCGAATCCATGCCCTTGGCAGACCTTTTCAGCCATGCACCGCACATGAGTTGGACTAGTCATGACATCCTGCACCGTGCATCAGACAACGTAAAGACTATCCAACCTTGTCGATTTGTGCGACATGCCAACAATTATTCTCTTTCTCCAGATGCAGTTGATGCTTATAAGTGTCACAAATGAACGGTGGCAACATTTTTCTTACATTAAACTCACCATCAAAAGGGAACCTATCACTCAATCACTCATAATATCGCATGAGTTGTTTCGCAGGAATATCTTGTGTTGTATGCCAAACATTCCAACGAAATGTACACATGGACACGTGGGGCTTATCCCGTGACACTCGTCATGCACACATGTAATCGATGTGCAAAACTGAAGATTCCAACCTAGATTCATGGCAAGCTTAGGCCTGAATATATTCTGAGCATCTCACATTTTTCATTGTAACTTTGGTCTGCCACACTCACGTGCCCATTGTATTGCTCAAGAAATAGGCGGGTGCACAACGTTCTTGCAAGGCAACGCCTACACTCATCGGTTCCCCATCTTGCATTGTTCGATTGGAGGTACGCGAGGTCCTTTTCTTGTCTATCTCGTTTACTATATGCATGGTATTGATATGGTTAGTATTGTAAATGTATGGTGCCTTTGTTCTTCGTTTGTGTATGTAGTGGAGAATGGCCAGACATGGAAGAGAAGGAGCATAGAACTTGGAAGATTTGAAGAAGCGGGAGTAGCCTGCCCCCATGGCACCTCCGCTTCAGCCGCTGGCATCGGCACCTCAGCATACCCTGTCCACATGGTACCTCCAACTCAGCCACTGGCAAAGCACCTCAAGATTAGCTGAACCTCATGGCACCACCATTTTACATGTGGCCCAGGCCACCACCTCTGCTGCTGCCTGTTAAAATGCCACCTCCACGGCCAGTCCTCATCGAACCAGATGAATCGCATGAGCTGAAATGGTATGTGTTGGCTTGGCTTCAGTAGTATGGGGTCGGCTGTGTTCGTCTCCATGTTATGTTTGTCTACCCTTTCTGCCAGATTGGTCATAGGCAATGGACCATTCGTGACCTCGTGTTCCATGCGCATAGCATCGACATTTCACCTACGTGGGTGTGGGATACTAGGGTGAGGCATCGTGCTTTAGAGGAGTATCTATGCTAGGATGACCATTTTGCTGAATTTTGTGCTGCCGCCGGGTTGCCATGAGCCCATGATGGTAGTAGTATGTCGGTGCACCACTTGTATGCCCATGTTTGTCATGCTTCATTCGTTAGAGTATGGCATTGTATCGACAGTGGATGTATACCTATGTATCCTTCATTCATATGTTAGAGTGTGTCGTTGTACTTGTACCGACAGTGTATCTATGCCTATGTTTGCATTTGTGTTGTTTGTAATAAGAACGGTCAAAGTGTGATTTGTACCTGTTAGAGTGTGGCATTGTACCGACAGTGGATCTATGCCTATATTTGCATTTGTGTCCTTTGTAATAAGAACGGTCATGTTTATTGATGTTCTAAGACACATTATTGCATTTGTGATTGGTACATTGATGTGGCCCAAGATATCTTCTTCTAACAAGTAGGAAATCTTTAGTGAGGAAGGGGGAAAGTCTATTGCCCTGATTGTTAACAGACCGGATGATAGCGCAAGCAATAGGCCTTCTTAGTCTCACAACAGTTGTGTAAAGCATCCACAAGGGAAAAGTCCGTTAATTTGTTTTTGAGCTAACCGGATGAAAGTGCAATAAATAGGCATTCTTGGTCTCAAAATAGTTGTGTAAAGGTTTGACAAAGGGAAAAGTCCGTTATTTAGTTTTTGAACAGACCAGATGAAATTGTTACCAATAATAATGCTACTTAATTAAACGCATCTTACTAGCAAAAGAAAACCGCATCGCAATGGGATCTAGATCCAAAATGACAATAGATTGTTACCTGAAGCGTCCCCACATAAGTAGAGACTAAATGTCACTACTAGATTTTTGGTCTAATGCAACGGCGGAAAAACGTTGCAATATGCCCAAAATCGATGCAATATCTAGCAATTGCAACGGCGACTGGTTGGTTGGCAGGCGTGGCAATAGCTCTTTGCAATGTTTTTTGTGAGCCGTTGCAACTAATGGTAATTGCCACACACATTTTAATTGCATTATAGAGTATGGCAATGGAGGATTTCATTGCATTAGCATGTATTGCAACGCAAGCAGTCATTGCTATAGTACGTAGTTGCAACGTACAAACTCTGTGGTAATATGGTTTTTCGCAACGATTTACATGGTGGTAAGAGAATATATTGCCACGGAAATTTGACGTTGTGACATATCCTATGGCAACTAAATTTCTTTCGTGGAAATACACTTTATTGCAACGGAACCATTTTCGGTGGCAATAATTAGTTTTGCAACAGAACTGCTTTCGTGACAATAACTTATATTGCCACGGAAACATGTTTGGTGGCGATAATTCGGTTTGCAACGGAAAATATTATGTTGTGACAGATCATATGGCAACACAATTGGTTTCGTCAAAATAAACTATATTGCCATGGAAACATATGTGGTGGCAATAACTAATGTTGCAACGAACAATATTTAGAAGCAAGATGATATGTTGCAACTAATTAGGGGTGAAGGTTTTTATGTATTTTTGCAACTTTTATCTTCCGTGGCAATAAGTTGTTGTGCAATTGAAAGTATATAGATGCAATAAAAGATGTTGCAATGACCTGGGGTTGCTGCAATTATTTGTTTTTGTAACAGGTGGATGTATTTCTTTTCGCAACTAGAAGATGTTTTTCACAACGGATTGGATTTTATATATTTGTATATCGAATCGTTTGTGCAATGAAATGGTTTAACCAAAAAATGAATTGCATCATCATGAATATAAAACCAAGCCATCTCGACATTCATAAAGTCAAAGTGCCAAATACATATTCCAAATTGAAAATAGTTCATAACTAGTGTTGGTATATCAACAATACTAAATCCTTGTAATGTAGGCTACAGGAATCATGCAATACATTGATTTTCCTTGAGTGAACCATGTCATGACTCTGAGCCCATTCGATCCATTGAAGAAGAATGTTCCTATCCAAAAAAAAAGAATGCAGTGCATCAGCAAAAGGGTCTCATAGTGCAGTAGTATATGTACTAAACAAACATGATCTTGGTAATTTATCTTGTGCTTGTGGACACATGGTCTGGCATAGAGCATATTATTCGCACACAGGAGACTGCTCTAAGTTTACTGATGCACTTAATCATAGATTATAAATCAGGTTTACTTCTGCATACCTATTGGCTTCTTGTGCGCACACATTTTGTAGCAGCATTCAGTAGTTGCCGTGTACTAATATATGCTCCTGCAACATTGTTGCTTTTGCTATTTTGAAAAAGACCTCGAGACACTGTACTAGTTCTATGTTTGCTAGCATTTTTCTCAACTGTTGGCATAGCATCACTTGGGATGATGCTCCTTGGGTCAGTCTGCATAGGAAAAATAGGTGGAAGTAATTTAGGGACAAAACACATTCCAATATGCTAATTTGTGTAACAAATATCCAAATTGCCTTTACCTGTAGTAATGGGGTTTCTCTCTATTCAGTAAACTTTGATAGCATCTCTTTCATGATATCTTCCCTAAGTGCTTGCCTTTTGTTATTTTCCTCTTCTTGAATCTGTAGCAATTTTTCTTCCAATATCCTTTCCCTTTCAGCCTTTTCATTTGCAAGTTGTTCTTCTAACTTGTCAACCTTTTGTTGGAGCGCATTATTTTTCTGGTTGGCCACTTCTGTAGCACGGGCTTGCTCTTGGATTTGAGCTTTCAGCAATTCACTGCGTGATGGAGTTTTAGACAAGTAACCATGACCATGGGTTCTGTGGGTTTTGCATCCTGTACTTTGCTTGTAGCATATTTGGAAAACATTGTTTTCCTCTGCAGTGGAGATGGGATTTGTATCATCATTGCGATCTCTCTCGGAAAGCCTTAGGCATGCATTGTCCTAATTTAAACAGCAGCATTGGTGTCAGTATTGGATATTAAAAATAATAAGAATAATGTTGTTAATAGTGAACTATGTAGATTACTTACATGCACAGCCTTAGATGCTTCATCTGACCATTGCCCATTCTTCATATGAGTACTTAACCAAAGATTTAAATCACTTGGTTCTTCTCCCGTATCTGGGTCTCTCTAAAGATGGCATGAATGAAGCACATTAGCTTGACATGTCTGCAAAAAGACCATACCATACAGCAAGTCTAAGCATTACCTGCTCATGGCTCATGTTGGAAAATGATCTGGACCCCATGACATGGTTCGTCTTTGCTACTTTACGGTTCTTGGAGTTCTGGTTGCTAGCTTCTGTACAGGGTGTAAGTAAAAAAGTACATCAGTAGTGCATTGATCGAACTAGTAATAAATACATGGGATATATGGAATGACGAAAAGGAAATGCTATGGGACCTTGAAATCTGGAGATCCAAAATACAAGATAAGGTAGTGCCATTCTGCAATGTCAAGGTCTTCTGGCTTGTGTTTCATTCTTGCTGTGTAACTGTCATATGCCTTGTACGTGGCACTAAGTGATGATCTCCATCCTTTGTATCGCGCCATCGCGATGGCCCAAATCTTTTCCTTTTCATCATCAACGTCTACAAGCTCCCACCTATTCTGTTTATGTGATAACACATTCAGACGGAGAAGTATTTGGCTATTTGAGGATTATTATAGCAATCATGTAACAGAATTAAACATTGTACATACCAGTATGTCGGATGCTATAGAATTTTTCACATTTTCATCTATGTCTTTCCATTTGTTGACTCCAATAAGAGGAGTCCTTTTCCTTGTAAACATTACAATTTCATCCACAAATGACCGAGCGTTAGGGCCTACAGGACCTCCCAGCTTTGTGGAAAATTCGATTTTTAGTTTCTGTGAGCCGCTCCTTATCCTCTTTATGGCTACTGATAAACCCTTAAGGGCACCACGTCCTCCTTTTATCGCTTTTTGTCACGCCGAGCATGAGTTGGTCTATCTGATGGTGGTGATTGCATGGCTTCAAGACCTTCATCATCAGGAAGGTTTTCAACTTTGTCATTGTCATCTTGATCTAAATAAGATATTGCATATCATACAATTGATCCACATCAGTGTATACATTTTTTGTTCACAAGTAATATTAACTTTGATTGCTGAATGAATGAATAGAAATTACTATGTCTTGAAGATACTCTTTACGCCTTAACCATTCTTTATATGTCTCGATGGTTTCGTCCCTGTAATCATCTTTAAATTCTGCACGTAACGAATATGTAAGTGCAATGGATAATACAACACATAGCTTATATAAATTGTGACTGGAGGAATTGTACCTACATGTGTCCGGTTCATCCTGCTGCAGGTTTTGAAGCCATATCTTGTAAGCATCTATTTGTTCTCCTGTCCTTTGTCCTTCTGTAGTTGTTTCCCTTCATCGCTTCAAGGGAGTTATGGTTACCTGCAAGTTAGTCTGTTGATCCGTTGTTAGGAGGATCCTGATTTTCCTGTCTTTTGAATTGCTTTGTAACATGGCTGGGATTTGGTGGATGCTGTGTTCCTGCCACATCGCTCCTTATAGTACAAGAAGGCACGTCCACAGTAGTCGAGCTTTGACTTCAAACAAACCAAGTTAAAAAATGTGATATTAGCCCTATCACAAGTGAACTGGGCAGTTTCATGACCTGAAGGTGCCCCGACGCAATCGATAATTACACTCCACCTCTCACCAGTGAGTCTGCAATCAAACTCATATGCAATCATTCAGTGACCAAGGTAATGTCCTTACTCTTACACAAGAATATTAATCTATAAATTCAATAGAGGACTATATATAACCCTAGCAGTAGAAACTAGGCATGTATCGAGATATTCCAATTTGAGATAGGAATATAACCCTAGGCATGTATCCAGATCATCCAATATCACATAGGACTATAACCCTATGCGAATTTTCGATTGGATTTGCAATAGCCTAAAAAACATACCTAGTTCGGGTACCTAGTTCGGGGAGCTTCAAACAAAAACTCATCAAGACCATCGTCTTCAGTCGCCATCTCTCGGTCGCCGGCGGTGTGGGGCGGAGTCGGCCTCCTGCCATCGAATCCAGTCGCCATCTGTTGGTCGCCGGCGGTGTGAGGCGGACTCGGCCTCCTGTCGTCGTCTTCAGTCGCCATCTCAACAAGGAACCGAGAGTCGTTGGGTCGCATCACCCCCCTCTCCCCCACGAACGTTAAGGAAACGTGATTAATGGCGCCGGAATTTTAGTGGATGGGGATTGGTAAAAATATATGGAAGGGTTATTTCGGCGGGCTAGGGGGGAAATTTGGGTAGGGCAAGTGGGAAAAATTTGGCTGGGGAGGAGGAGAAGGTATTTTGGTATATATCGACATGTTATGTTTCTTGCGTGTTTAATTGGAACATTTGAGCAATGTGTTCAATATTGAAATCACTATGCACATTGCTTCATCTGTACATGTATATATTCACGTGGCACACAATAAGCTCCCCTTTGGCATGGCTCATCCAAATAAAACGGCTTCACAGGTAAAGCCAATGCCTGTGAAGCCAATAAACATAAGGCATATCCCTTAGTGAGAGAGAAAGCATTAAGATTGCATTGGAAAGTATATATCAATTAGCGTCGAATAGAGACGAACAATCTAATGAAACTAAGTTGACACCATAAAGTTGAGATACTTGACTCTCCAATATTCTTGGAATGACTTACAATTTGGTACTTTGAAACTCCAAGTTTCTTGGAATGACTTATAATTTGGTCAAAGTAGAGATACTTGACTCTCCAAGATTCTTGGAATGACTTACAATTTGGTCACAGTTTGTGTTTTAGCTTGCATGTACTAATGTTTATGAAACTACACCATGAAATTTTGCATTGTATAGGTAGTTTCAAATACAATTTCATTTTCCTGTTGCTTACGTACTCCGTATGTGGATATCGTGCAGCCCCACCTAGTCGAAGCAGGCGTGCAGCCCCTGTCTTGTCTCCTGATGAAAGCTTGAAGTGCTACGGATTACAAGAGGTGACATCCACTCAGCCTGTCTTGTCTCACGACATCAGCACAACTGAGTGGTGGGCTGGGCTTGATGTGTAGTAGACCGTCGCGGTGTCCTCGCTGCGCATGCACCACAGCGGCGGCGAGGGTGGCGCGCAGGCTTGAGTTGGAGTCGTGGGGCCATGTTTAGAAGCTAACTTTGCAATCATATATTTTTAGCTAGCCATGTGCATCCCAATTTTGTGAGGTAATAGACGGGTTCTGCGTGTGTCTGTCAACACTGCAAAAGCAAGCTTGAAATCCAGCACCGTGCAAACAAGAGTCGGTCGATCGGATCTGATTGACTCATTAATCATGCGTCCCATCCTTCTTGAGAGAGAGAGAGAGAGAGTGGGTGGGCTCGGCCTGCGACACACGGTGAGAAATGAGTGAGGAACGGCGCGGCCTGCGAAGCGGCCGGGCGGTGCGGCATGCGAAGCGGGCGACACACGGTGAGTCCAGAATTAAAGCGTGCCAGCACCTCCAAGGAGTTGTTGGCACTGTGCCATTGCGCCACATGTGCCAGCGGCTCTACAGCACTGCGCTCGTGCCATGATTATGTTGCGCGTGCAGGTTCCCCATGCATACCCCAATTAACACAGCAGTTGATGCCCTGCCTCACGACGTTTCACGCCGCCCAGCCACCCTTTAACCGGTCCTTCAGCTGCTCTTGTCCCTTCAGTTCCCCAGTCAAGAGGCGTCTCCTCTCCCGACGTGCGTGGTTGCGTTAATGCTCTGTCTCTCATGCACGCACGCATATATAAGGGCCCTCCCGCCCGCGCGTAACAAGCCCTCTACACCCTGCACCGTACCCTCCCGCAACAAGCCCTCGCCATGCCTCGCCGCTTGAAGACTACTTGGGCAATGCTCAGCCCTTCCTCCTCCGCTCCTCGCTCCCCGACGACGCGTCCTTCCCTGCCGTCGTCCGACATTTCGGAACGCTCCTCCTCCCCACCTCACTCGCCGACGCCGCCGCCTCCCCCGCCGTCGTCCGACTCATTGGAGCTCGACGTCAACCTCGAGGAAGATCCAGATCGGGAGATCGATTCGGAAAAGGAGGATTTGGTGATGGCTCAGTAGGGGCCATGTCCGGAGGACGTTGCCGTTGTAAACTCCTTTGAGACGGCGCGCCAGGAGGAGAAAGGCCAGCGCCTGCGCGCCGTCACACAAAAGGAGACTGAGGACTGCATCCTCAGGCGCACATTGGAGATCTCCGCCGCAGAAGCGGAGCAGGCCGCTCAGAGGGAGGAGCAACAGGTGGCGATGGAGGTGGAACGCCGCCGGCGCATGGCTGCAAGGAATGAACGGGAGGAGGAGGCAGCGGTTAAGGAGCGGAAAGCGCACCAGAAGTAGTTTATATGTAAATGTTGTCAATGTAATGAACTGGTCTTTTGTTTCGGTTGTCGAAGTTGTTCTTTTTATGTTTTAACGATAGTGGTATTGTGAACCAGTTATTAGTAGTTTTATCTTGTTCTTGGAGTTTTTGCCAATGTTACCAGTTAGCATATTAACCTAAAAACATGGTGTTTTATCTTGTTTCGGTTGTCCAACACTCACTTGAGTAGGCGACGATCAACATCATGTCACAGCAGTGTAAATGTGGCGATCAACATCAAGTCACATCAGTCGTTGCCCAGCCCATTTTCACATAAAACACTTCTATTCCGTACGTAGTACTCACTTACTCCTGTAAGTACTGCTGAAACAGCACATCTACACAAGCGGCTTAAAACCAAATGCGCATCTACACACAAGAAGAGACCCCGGAGACAGTGGTATGAAATCATACGTAGTGACATGAAATAAAATGTTTCACAAGTCTTAACTAAAATTATTGGGAATTTGGTAGGTTCTACAATGTTCGTTAATCTAAAAAATTGCACAATGCATGTAGTAAAAAAAATGAAAGGATAAAAAAAAGGACGACTGCCGAAGGGGGCCCGATGAGGCTCAACCTCATAGGGAGCCCAATAGAAGGCTCAACCACAGAGGGAGCCCAACCGAGCCCACAAAGAGCAAGCAGTCAGGTAGCGAATCAGGTGGCGTATCAGATGGTAGGTTGGAGGATTTCGATGCTGCTTGTGCGCCTCCCTTTTTAAGTATGGCAAGGAGCGTCTTCGTGAGCGAGGTTGTACTAAACGTTGTGGCCATGAACTCTGGCGCAACAGATTTCGTACGTGGGCTGGCCCATTACGAATTCTTCCCTGTTCCCCTGTCTCGATCGCTTCTTCCCACATAAGGCCCCAAATCGCTCCACCCCGAGCTCCTACGCCGGCCACCGCTCTTCCGCCGCACCGAGATCAAGCGCCGCCTTCCGGTCAACGGGTAGGTTGCCGACCGGCGGGAAACGGGTAGGTCGCCATATCCCAAATCTTCAGTTTATTATATTGTCAGATTCACCGTTAATTGCAAAGAACTACAAATTATGATAGTTAAACAAAAAACACATCTTCCACTCCGTCCACAGTAGAATTGACAGGCGCAATGTATCTGATGAGGACACCACGAGTACATCTACACCAGCAGCACCTCAGGCGCCTCCAGTTGCTCCTCCACCTCAGGCGCCTACAGTTGCTCATCCAGTTGGGCCAATCACTCGAGCCCGTGCGAGAGAATTAAACTTCATCATGCTGTTAAGGAACGAAGGCCCATCGGAATAAGAAGATGGCCCAACAGGGAAGCCCAGGTGGGGCGCCTAGGGTTGGGCGCCGTGACCCCTTCGGACTCCAGGGGCTGCGCCCCCTTTATTTAGTCCGAGTCCTTTTTGTTTACGACTTGAGTTTTGTTTTACATCTAGCTTTAGCTACTCTTGAACACGCGCAAATACGCGCTGTCCTTGTGATTCAGAACTCCACCTTCGAGTGATATTTAGATTGCTCGCCTCTCTTTCTTGTTCGTTCTTCGATTGCAGACAGGAATCGATCTTCGTGATCAGGCTGATCTCGCACCGGCGAGGTTGGTAACCATCGGGAGTTGGTTCAGCGATTGCATTGGCGCTTCGGGTTCGCTCGTCGTAGTCGGATCGTGAGGGTCTACTTCCACCAAGTCGAATTTATCTCCACTCACCGAAAGATCGGGCACTCCGACTCTATCAAGTGGTATCAGCTTTCCAGGTTGATCGGTGAGTTTTACCGAGTGTTTTTCCCTTCCTACAGTCCACAAAAACTAAAACAAATTTTTTCAGGTTAGATCCTTTGTCCCAGCAACCGTTTAGCCTCGCACATTCTTTCAATAAGTGTCTTTGTTGAATTTGTGTGCCTACTCGTTCAATTGTTGCTGGTTACTTGTGTTTAATCTCTTGTTTCTCGTTTTTCATCTAACCCTAGTTTTCGCCGCCGCCGCCGTTCCGCTGCTCGCCAACCCTACCAGCCGCGCCCACCGCACCTCCCCCCGCGACAACTGCGCCGCGCCATCCCACTACTCCGATCGCCCCTCCCCTGTCAAAAAAAAAGATCGAAAGCAATCAAAAAAAAAGGAAAGTGCAAAAAAAAAAGGGAAAGAAGCAAAAAAAGAAGAAGAAGAAGAAGAATCCAACAGGGAGAAGGAAGGTGATTCGGATTTGTTTCGGTGGACCCTCCCTTTGCGCGCGCCGTGACTCCTCCTGGGTCACGCCTCTCTGGGGTAAATTCCCCCCCCCCCCCACGCATTCCGTGCCAGCCTTTCAAATCCGTATCTCTCTTTCTTGGTCTTTTTTTTATTCTGAGGTCCGCCTTACTCTAGAGAGAGAGAGAGAGAGTGTGTGTGCTGCAATTTGATATTTGAGATCCTCTGTGTTCATATTATCAGTTTTGGGCCACCCTCTGTGAGAAAAAAAAACAGAAATAAAAAAAAAAGGTGCGCCCTCTCCACCTTGCCTCTGTTCTTTCGATTTTCCTTGTTACCAGCAACTCTTGTTACATGTTTGGCACTATCTTTCAACTTTGCATTATTGTTTGATTGTGCTAATCCTTCATTTGAGTGCAGCCTTCCCAGAACTCCACATAGTTCTACGACGAGCATATTTTGTTTCTCCAGGCAATCGCTCCTCCAATCTTTCGTGAGTTCCACCGGTTGGTTGCAATTCGCCCCTGTGTGCGTGGTAAGAACGGATAAGAATTTGATAACAGCACTAGTGTGAGCGCCTTGTGAGCTGTTACACCCCTATTTTGTCGTCGCTTGTGTTCTTGTCTTTGCGCTAACCATGGCAGATGATGTCGACGCGGGGGCTAACCAGCTGCAGGGCATACGGGCGCAAGTTGAAGGGCTTGTCACCGACATTCAGACGATTCATGAATGGCTGGACTCGACGATCTCCTCGACGACCGAGCGGTGTGATCAGCTCGACCTTGCACAGACGGCCGCTAAGGCCACACTCGACTCAGTGGTGGCAAGACTCGATGCATTGCACACTACAGTCGCAGAGTTGCAACAGGGTTATGGTGGTGACTCGGACCAGGACGATGGCGACCGCCGAGGCCGTGCCCGCCGCGTGCCACGCCGTCCCGGTGGTAATGATTCCTTTTCCAAGATTAAATTTAAAATTCCACCTTCTAATGGCAAATATGATCCTGCTGCATATCTTGATTGGGAATTAGAAGTTGAACAGAAATTTTCATGCCATGATATTCTTGCTAATTCTCAAGTTAAAGCTGCTATTAGTGAATTTACTGATTTTGCTTTAATTTGGTGGCGTGAATATAAACACAAACATCCCAATACCATTCCAACCACTTGGGAGCAATTAAAAACTGCTATGCGCCACAGATTTGTGCCTTCTTATTATGCTCGCGATTTGCTTAATAAAATGCAACGTTTTCAGCAAGGTTCCAAATCTGTTGAGGAATATTTCCAGGAATTACAAATAGGCATGATTCGTTGTGGGTTATTGGAGGAAAACGACGCTGCTATGGCACGTTTTCGTGGTGGTTTGAACCGCGAAATTCAGGATATACTTGATTATAAGGACTACACAGATATGACAACATTATTTGAATATGCTTGCAAAGCTGAACGTGAAGTGCAGGGACGCCGCTCGAAGACATATTCTAACTCTTTTGCAGGAAGAAGCTCGACATCCAACTCCGCACCCGCTCTTCCTGCGCCACCCACGCCCACCACTACACCGCGCGAGCGAACGGTCAAACCTGCAAGCGCTGCCCCTTCCACAGGCGCCGCCCCTCCCACAGGCCGTACACGGGATATTCAGTGTCATCGTTGCAAAGGATTTGGCCATGTGATTCGGGACTGTCCGAACAAGCGCACTTTGCTCCTTCGTGACGATGGTGAGTACTCTTCCGCTAGTGATTCTGAAGATACTCGACATGCGATGCTTGCCACTGACCTTGCAGCTATGGAGGTACATGTCAACCCGGGCGACGCCGATAGGTATGAAAGTCTTGTTGTGCAGCGTGTTCTTAGTACACAGGTCGCCCCGTCCGAGAAGAATCAGCGACACACTCTTTTCCATACCAAGGGCGTTGTGCAGGAGCGGTCAATTCGCATCATCATCGACAGCGGCAGCTGCAACAATTTGGCGAGTACCACGCTGGTTGAAAAGTTGTCTTTACCCACTCGTAAGCATCCACATCCATATCACATTCAATGGCTTAATGATGGTGGGAAAATTAGAATTACTCGATCAGTCCGTGTTCCTTTCTCCATGGGTGCTTATTCTGATTTTGTCGATTGTGATGTTATTCCCATGGAAGCATGCTCTCTATTACTTGGGCGACCTTGGCAATATGATACTGATAGCTTGCATCATGGTCGTTCAAATCACTATTCTTTCATGTTTAAGGGTCAGAAAATAATTATACATCCAATGACACCTGAACAAATTCTTAAAGATGATCTTGCTAGAGCTGCTAAAACTGCTAAACAACTTGAACCATCGACATCTATTAATTCTGAAATCAAGTTGAATGCTCCTATTTTGCTTGCCACACGTGCTGATTTTGATGAGTTACGCGATGCTCCTTTGCCATGCTATGCCCTTATATGCTCTAGTGTGCTCGTTTCACTTGATGATGCACCATCTTTGGATATTCCCCCTGCGGTTGCTAACATTTTGCAGGAGTACGCTGATGTCTTTCCAAAAGATTTGCCACCGGGACTTCCACCACTTCGTGGCATTGAGCACCAGATCGACCTCATTCCCGGCGCACAGCTTCCGAACCGCGCACCGTACCGTACAAATCCGGATGAGACGAAGGAAATCCAGCGCCAGGTACAGGCGTTGCTTGACAAGGGTTATATTCGTGAGTCTCTTAGCCCTTGCTCCGTTCCTGTGTTACTTGTTCCAAAGAAAGATGGCTCATGGCGTATGTGTGTAGACTGTCGTGCTATTAATAACATTACCATTCGCTACCGATACCCTATACCACGCCTTGATGATATGCTAGATGAGCTTAGTGGTGCCATTATTTTCACTAAGATTGATTTGCGTAGTGGCTACCATCAGATTCGCATGAAATTAGGTGATGAATGGAAAACGGCTTTTAAAACGAAATTTGGGTTATATGAATGGTTGGTTATGCCGTTTGGTTTGACAAATGCTCCCAGCACATTTATGCGTTTGATGAATGAAGTTCTGAGGCCCTTCATAGGAATGTTTGTAGTTGTCTATTTTGATGATATCCTCATTTACAGCAAGTCTATGGAAGAGCATTTAGAACATTTGCGTGCTGTTTTTGATGCATTGCGTGCGGCCCATTTATTTGCTAACCTCGAAAAATGCATGTTTTGCACACAACGTGTCTCGTTTCTTGGCTATGTTGTTACTCCACAGGGCATTGAGGTGGATAGCAGCAAGATTGATGCCATTCGGGAGTGGCCTACACCGACAACGGTCACACAAATTCGAAGCTTTCTTGGCCTTGCAGGTTTCTACCGCCGGTTTGTTCGTGATTTTAGCTCCATTGCAGCGCCTCTACATGAGCTTACAAAGAAGGATGTTCCCTTTGCTTGGAGTGATTCGCAAGAGGTTGCATTCAGCACCTTGAAAGATAAGTTAACCAATGCTCCTCTCTTGCAGTTGCCTGATTTTACTAAAGTGTTTGAGCTTGAATGCGATGCTAGCGGTATTGGGCTAGGTGCTGTTTTGTTACAAGAAGGAAAACCGGTTGCTTACTTTAGTGAGAAATTAAGTGGTGCTAGCTTGAATTATTCTACTTATGATAAGGAGCTTTATGCTTTAGTGCGCACTTTGCATACTTGGCAGCACTACCTTTGGCATCGCGAGTTTATAATTCATTCTGATCATGAGGCTTTAAAACATATTCGTACCCAAACAAACCTGAACCGTCATCATGCTAAATGGGTAGAATTCATTGAGTCTTTCCCTTACATTATTAAACACAAGAGCGGGAAGGAAAATGTCATTGCTGATGCTTTGTCTCGTCGCTATACCATGCTGTCACAGTTAGATTTTAAAATCTTTGGCTTGCAAACTGTGAAGGATCAATATGTGGATGATGCTGATTTTAAAGATGCTTTCGCCCACTGTATTCATGGCAAACCATGGGGCAAATTTCACATACAGGACGGGTTCCTGTTTCGCGCTAACAAGCTGTGTGTTCCAGCTAGCTCGGTTCGTCGTTTGTTGTTACAGGAAGCACATGGAGGCGGTCTCATGGGGCACTTTGGCGTCTACAAGACGCATGAAGTGCTGGCTGCCCACTTCTTTTGGCCCCGGATGCGCGCTGATGTTGAGCGCCTTGTTGCCCGCTGCACTACTTGCCAGAAAGCTAAGTCACGATTAAACAACCATGGTTTGTACATGCCTTTGCCTGTTCCTACTTCCCCTTGGCTTGATATTTCTATGGACTTTGTTTTGGGATTGCCTAGAACTAAGAAGGGGAGGGACAGTATTTTTGTGGTTGTTGATCGTTTCTCCAAAATGGCTCATTTTATACCTTGTCATAAGACTGATGATGCTAGCAATGTTGCTGAATTGTTCTTTCGCGAGATTATTCGTTTGCATGGTATTCCAAATACAATAGTCTCTGATCGTGATGCTAAGTTTCTCAGTCATTTTTGGAGATCACTATGGAATAAAATGGGAACTAAATTGCTGTTTAGCACCACTTGTCACCCTCAGACTGATGGACAAACTGAGGTGGTTAATCGAACCTTGTCCACTATGCTTAGGGCTGTTTTAGATAAACACTTGAAACGTTGGGAAGATTGCTTGCCTCATGTTGAGTTTGCTTATAATCATGCAACGCATTCTTCTACAAAGATGTGTCCTTTTCAAGTTGTTTATGGTTATATTCCTCGGGCGCCTATTGATTTGTTTGCACTTGATGCCGAGGACACCCCACACATAGATGTCGCTGCACATGTTGATCAAATGATTCGCTTGCATGAGCAAACTCAACAAAACATTGCTGCTGCTAATGATAAATATCAGGTTGCGGGTAGTAAAGGGAGAAAACATGTTACTTTTGCACCGGGTGATCTGGTTTGGTTGCATTTGAGGAAGGATCGTTTTCCTACCTTACGTCGTTCTAAATTGATGCCACGTGCTGCTGGTCCTTTTAAAGTGCTAACCAAGATTAATGATAATGCTTATATCCTTGACCTGCCTGCGGAGTTTGGTGTTTCCACGAGTTTTAATGTTGCAGATTTGAAACCGTATGTGGGCGAAGATGAGGAGTTGCCGTCGAGGACGACTTCAGTTCAAGAAGGGGAGGATGATGAGGACACCACGAGTACATCTACACCAGCAGCACCTCAGGCGCCTCCAGTTGCTCCTCCACCTCAGGCGCCTACAGTTGCTCATCCAGTTGGGCCAATCACTCGAGCCCGTGCGAGAGAATTAAACTTCATCATGCTGTTAAGGAACGAAGGCCCATCGGAATAAGAAGATGGCCCAACAGGGCAGCCCAGGTGGGGCGCCTAGGGTTGGGCGCTGTGACCCCTTCGGACTCCAGGGGCTGCGCCCCCTTTATTTAGTCCGAGTCCTTTTTGTTTACGACTTGAGTTTTGTTTTACATCTAGCTTTAGCTACTCTTGAACACGCGCAAATACGCGCTGTCCTTGTGATTTAGAACTCCACCTTCGAGTGATATTTAGATTGCTCGCCTCTCTTTCTTGTTCGTTCTTCGATTGCAGACAGGAATCGATCTTCGTGATCAGGCTGATCTCGCACCGGCGAGGTTGGTAACCATCGGGAGTTGGTTCAGCGATTGCATTGGCGCTTCGGGTTCGCTCGTCGTAGTCGGATCGTGAGGGTCTACTTCCACCAAGTCGAATTTATCTCCACTCACCGAAAGATCGGGCACTCCGACTCTATCAGTATCCATCATCGATGTAGTCGTCCGTGTCATCTTCTTCATCTTCATTTGCTAAGTCAATAGTTGTTGGTTCGGGTACAGACTCAGCAAGAGCCTTTTCAATAACAAATGCGTCACTGGTGACACCTTCAACGCCAGTCCTAGTCCAGTTTGTCAAATCTTCATGTGTGCCCGATTCAATCATATCTCCGACTCCGACATCGATTGAATCAACATCAATTTCTTTCGGGTTATCTAATTTGGGCATGAAGAACACATTTCTGGGGTTCATTCTAATAACAGTGCTCCAATCTTGTTTCTTTGAACCTTTCACATAAAACCTAAAATGTAAGGTTCATTTAAATATTGCAATCGAGTTGTATCGATATCTATAATACCATACTGATCCTTGTTGAATCCTCTACCTTTGCTCCTACTGGCAGCAGGCACATCGTACCATTCACATTGACCACACCATACCAGTCGATGTTGCCAGTACTAGGATCACCATTCACAGCAACACCAGAATTTTGTGTAGTCAGATTCTTCTCTACATGAGCAGTTCTGAACAGAAATCCATTGATGAAGCACATATTGAAAACACGTGCCTGATGGTCTGGTCCCTGAGAAAGTGCATGCATGGCATCACTTGTTTTTCTTTCTGCATAAAGTATGTTCATCTACAAGAAGTATAAAAGAACAATGTATGAGTACCTGAGCACTACAAGCAATAAAACCTATGAGGAAATTGTACTTCACCTTATGCTCGAACCAGCCTACAAATTGTTCTCTATGACGTTGTTCAACATTCCTGACACACTGTTTTCTGAGTAAATCCTTATGCATACTACAGTAACGGGCAAAAAGGGGGGAATACAAAGTCAAAAAAAACATGTAGGTGCATACTCCAATGTAAGTAAATTAAAGTTACTACTTACTTGGCCCATGGAATAACCTCATCACAATTTGTTAATATCCAGTGCCTCATCTGCTGCATATCTAGCCTAGTAAGTTGCTCAATTGCAAATCCTTTCTTAGTATAATCAATGTTGCTGAATATGCTTAAACCTGCTGGTGGTTCATTCATTGCAGCCCTTTCATGACGGTCTGGACGATTAATCTTTGTGTCCATGTCATCCAAAAAGCGAGAGCAAAAAGTCATGCACTCCTCTAGTATATATCCCTCTGCTATTGAACCTTCAAGATAGGCTTTATTCCGCACATAGCCTTTCAACGTACGTAGATACCTCTCTATTGGATACATCCATCTATAGCATACAGGTCCTCCTAGTTTAGCCTCTTCAGCAAGATGAACTGGCAAATGCATCATGATATCAAAAAAAGCTAGTTGGAAGATCATCTCCATACGACAAAGAGTCTCTCTAATCGAAATGTTCAATTTTTCTAACTCTTCGGTGCTCAACTCCTTAAAACATATTGCATTGAAGAACCTACTAAGCTCAATCAGTGGTTTAACAACCTCTTGTGGCAGTATGTGACGAACCACAATGGGTAATAGTTTCTAAAATATAACATGGTAGTCATGAGTTCTAAGTCTAGAGAGCTTACACCTAGGCACATCCACACATCTCTTGATATTAGACGCATAACCATCAGGCATCTTGACACCTTGCAGAAATTTGCATAGATATACCTTGTCATCTTGACCCAAACTGTACAACGCTGGAGACAAAGTGTATTTGTCATTCATCACCAAAGGATGTTGATCCTTCCTCATGCCCAAATGTTGCATGTCCAGACGAGCCTTCTCGCTATCCTTGGATTTTCCTACCATGTCAAGCAAGGTCCCCAGTATGCTCTCACATAAATTTTTTTCAATGTGCATCACATCCAAATTATGCCTTACAAGCAACTTTTCCCAGTAAGACAGTTCAAAAAAAATACTCTTCTTCCTCCAATTGTGCCATCTAGTGTCCTCTTCACGCTGCTTCATCTTTTTAGTCGTGTTCCCAAATGTCACTTGCTCAAAGCTTTCATACTGGTTCAGCACACCTTCCCCATCCAGTGGCACTGGAGGCTCCCTCTTTTCCACCTGGTTATTAAAGCTAATCTTGTTGCGGCGTCACCTATGATCCATTGGTAAAAAGCGGTGATGACCCATGTAGCAATGCTTTGAACCAAATTTCAGCCAAGATAGCATGCCGTATGCTGGGAAGTCATTAATTGTCCAAAGTAGAACAGCACGCAGAGTGAAATTCTTCTTTACCTTTGCATCCCATGTCTGAACACCGTTGAGCCAAAGATCTTTAAGCTCATCAATAAGGGGCTGCAAATAAACATCAATGTTATTTCCTGGAGATTTTGGCCCGGTATCAACATTGACATCATCCAGAATGGTTGTTTCAAACACAACCAAGGAGGCAAATTGTAAGGGATTAGGATCACAGGTCATGTAGTGTATGTCACGTTCCACATCCCAAATGGATTGAAACCATCGGATGCAAGACCCATCCTAACATTACAAGGATCCAAAGCAAATTCCTTATAAATTTCATCGACGTGTTTCCATGCCATGGAATTAGTAGGGTGCCGCATTTTTCCATCTTGAACAAGTCCCTCCTTATGCCAACGCATATATTCAGATGTGGTCGCTCTCATGTATAACCTTTGCAGATGAGGGGTCACTGGAAAATACCTTAGGATTTTCTGTGGAACACGCTTCTTAGGTGCAGCATCACCACTAGCTGCCTCCTTCTCACTTGAACCAACAGGTTTCCATCTACTCTCTCCACATGTTGGACATTTATCCAAGTCAGCATATTGTTTTCTAAATAAAACACAATCATTGATACATGCATGTATCTTTTCGTAGTCCAGCCCAAGATCACGAACTACCCTTTACACTTTATCCAAACTATCTAGAACACAATGAGCTTCAGGGAGCACAAGCGAGAATAGCTGAAGCACAGCCTCCAGAGCACTGTTACTGAGACCAAACATGCACTTAATCTGAAATAGCCTAACAATGAATGAGACCTTAGTAGCCTCCTTGCAACCTGGATATAGTTCTTTCTGTGCCTCAGTTAATAACTTAAAGAATTTCTTAGCGCTTTCATTTGGCTCTTCAGTTCGGATTTCACCACGTATTGCACCACTGATTAGTGAGGAAACCAAATCATTCATAGACGGACCATCCCCTGATTCACCATCATTGCCAACTCCTTCAGTGATGCTCGCATATGAATCCTTTTCTTCTCCTTCCCTTTGGATGAAACATTCAGAAAATCCCCTAAAAAGCAAATGATTTCTAATTTCCTCAACTGTTCTGTATGACATGGAACAGCATCTTGTACATGGACATGGTGTCGTATCTCCTTTACAAGTGCCTGCAAATCTAGTCTCCATAAATTTCTTCAATCCTTTTTGCCACTGATCTGATACTTGTGGCAGCCGCATCCAACTCCGATCAACATTATGCGACATTAAAGTCCTGCATATACAGTTAGTTGCTCATTTGAGTACGCTAATAAGTCCCTGCTGCTTTCTCCATCTATATATAATTACCTCCACATCGTCCGACGTCCGGCCGTCGCCGCCCTACTGCCGCCGCAACCAGACCTGGTGCCTTCGCAACCAGACCCTGCTGCCGTCGCCGCCCTACTGCCGTCGCACCCAGTTCCTGGTGCCGTCGCAACAAGACCCTAGTGCCGTCGCCACCATGTAATTACCCTAGGGCAACGACAACGGTAGTGACGCCAAATATTAGGCACGAATGCAATGACCAGGGTAATAAGATTAAGCAAAGCCCAGCACCATGAAAAAACTAAAGCCCAACCCAATCGTTTTTCCTCTTACGCCTCCCCTCCCGTCCTCGTGCAGTCCGCCTCCTCTCGTCGAGCCCAAACCTCCTCCCCATCCTCCAATCATCCTCCGCCAAGATTCGCACACCTCCCCCTAGATCCGGTCCCCTCCCAAGTCCCCGCTGCTCCCCATCCGCACCGCCCGGGTCAATGAGGGAGTACCATCGCGACGCTAGGGGTCATTTTGCCCAGGGCAACAAGCTTATAAAGTTGGAGACACCGTCGAAGGCCCGCACCGCAAGAGTTCGGGGCCACCGTGGCGACGCTTCTTCCTCACGTCGTCAACAATTACACAGCGGCGTCAATAGGCGGCCTACCACGCGGTCGGTTTCAAGGGGGTTGACCCTGGGGAAATCTTTTCAGGTGAAGATAACTGTCGACTCCGACTACGAAACTGAGTCCGACACAAAGACGGATGACGATATTGACCACATGTGCGAGCAGTGCATCGATGGAATCGTAATGTTCTTACTTTCTTATACGTTTTTATCTATGTATCCCTCATTTGTACTACAATTCAAAGATGGTTAAGATAGTCATTGAACATGACAGGAATGACTGTTTCTTCAAAAAAACATGATAGGAATGTGAACAGGGGAATGTCTATGTTTTTACCTATGTATCTATGTCTGATTGTCGATGATGCATAAACCCCAGAAACATTAGTCATTGAACATTAAAATAATCTGAACATTGAATGTCAGAATGTATTGCAGACTAATTTTATTTAACTGTTTGATGTATTGCAGACTGATTTTGATGAGTTGAAATCTGCTTTCAAGAAGTACGCGAATCATGCCAACGAAAAGTACAACAAAGTGGTGCGGGAGCGCCATGACCTTGCCAAGAAGCTTGACATAACTAAAGAGAAGGCAAAAACATTAGTTGCAGCAGTTAAGAGGCTTGGCAAGAAGAAGGTAGACATTAAGTAGGTCTTGGTTCACAAAGTGTTTAGTTTCGTCTGTAACATAACCTCTAGTGCCATGATCCCCATCTGTCATGTTCTTTTGAACTGCCTGTGTGCATGGTGGAAAAACGTTGCTTGATAAGCCTCATTTTGATCAATGTCTTTGCTATGATCCCCATCTGTCATGTTACATTTCATCAATCTGTTGGTCTAGCTGACAAATACATTTACAGTATTAAATTACTGATTGAATGAGGTTACTGGAGTAATTGTCAAAGCCTTGCAACATTGCCTACCTATTGCAACGAATTTTTATAGAATTTATTTCTATAACTCACATAAAATTTATTTCTTTTACTTCGGCTCCTATCCATCACCCAACTATTGTGTAGCGTGGTGGTGAGGTGCTCGAGTCCCAACTCCGGAGACCCTGGTTCGATTCCCTCATTGCGCATCTTTTAATTTTTCCATTAAGTAAAACTCGCAACCATTTTTCAACTCGTGGCGACAACACTAATCTATTGCAACAAATTACTTGTTGTTGCCATGGGCTATGTGGCAACGTAACAAATTCGTTGCAATATTGCTTCCTACTTGCAACATTACGTATTTCGTGGCAATAACCCTTACATATTGCAACGCAAAACAAAACTTTATAACAACGCAAAAAAACCGTGGCAATTTGTTCAGCAACTCGCAACCATCTTCCACTCGTTGCGACAACACCCACCTATTGCAACAGATATTCCATTGTTGCCTTGGGCTATGTGGCAACGTGAAAAATTCATTGCAAAAATGTCAAAGCCTTGCAACATTGCGTATTTCGTGGCAATAACCTGTCAATATTGCAACGAAAACAATTAATTATTGCAACGAAAAACAGACGTGGCAATATCGCCTACCTATTGCAACGAATTTTCAAATGGTGGCAGTAACGCCTACCGGTTGCAACAAAAACTCAAAATCGTTGCAATAACCCCTCCCTGTTGCAATGAAATTTGAGTTGATGGGCTGATGGCCATGGCAATAGCACTAAAATCTAGTAGTGTGTGTTGCAAATATCAGTCCTAGGAGGCTGATAGCACATTTATTCAACAAATAATTCAGTTACCGTACAACTCCCGAGGGAGTGGGCGTGAAAGCCACGCAGCGATAAGAAGCAAATAAATAACAGCGGCTAACCAAGCGACTGCCAAAAGACAGCACTCGGGACTACACGGCAGCAGAAGCATCTTGTGAAGGCCAACACCACAGGCAGCGTTGGGTACGGACACAACCTCCTACTTAAACTCCTCGGCGATGAAGTCCGGTCTTCCTCTGTAGCAACGAAGCAAGGGTGAGTACAAAAGTACTCAACAAGTCAAACCCCATCCACGGAGGGGGATACAATCAAGTATATGCACAGGATATAACAAGGATAGGCTAAGGTTCATTTGCAATAAAGCTAGATTTTCAACACATGCACGGGTTTGTTTTCAAGAGAGTTTTTGTAAAGCTTTTCTTTAGTAACCGAAACATTGAGTGGGGTTGATCCTACACAAAGGATCCAATTTTTATTACTATCGGACTCCCCGTCCGCCATAGCTCATGGCACAACTGCCGGACACTTCCAAAATCCAACACACACACCATGAAACCACCCATTCCCAAGTGCTAGTTATGTGACCAAGTTGTAACTCGTCCAATGCCATGGACACGGCTACCCGGATAGGTTTCAACTCTGTAGAGGTTGTACACTTTTCCCACAAGTAGGGTACCGCAGCACGATCACCTTAGTGCCGGTGCAGATCCTAACAAAGCCATTACCCACTTAGTTAAGACTGACTAGTCCACACGGAAGCACCCAAGGGGTTAACGGCTCATCCACGATGCCATAACCGGGACCTAAGTCACCAAGATCTTACTCCGTTTCCATGGGCTCCCGTTGCTCACCAGCACGCCTGAAGACCATCAGTTTAGCCAGTGGGATTTATGCTAAGCCGTTGCCTATACAACGGTCGAGTGGTTGCACGATGGTTGAATTAGGCAAGATGACACATCAACTCGGTCCTTAATCATGACAAGATGGATATCTCCCAATCTTGCTCAACCACTAAGGTACGAGCTCAACAATCTGGCATTTCACACAAGAAACACCCATCCATCTCATCTACACACTCCTTTTCTTTGAACCCGGAAACCCATTTTCCCATTTGAACACACACACGCATTCATTCTCCAAATAAACCATTATAATCATAATTGAAGTTGAGGGACGAATTCCTAAGCATTCTAGCAGTAGTTATCATCTAAACAGAGTGAGTCATATTTAGATATAAACATAGGACAACAAGGAATAATCATAACAATCAAGAGGTGGCTATCCAACCATGTCTTGCAATAAAACAATATGCATTTTATAAAACAGACCGATAGGTTGTGTTTGAAAAACTAGGTATTAAGTATGCATCAAAGGGTGAGTACAAAAGTACTCAACAAGTCTAACCCCATCCACGGAGGGGGGTACAAACAAGTATATGCACAAGATATAACAAGGATAGGCCAAGGTTCATTTGCAATAAAGCTAGATTTTCAACACATGCACGGGTTTATTTTCAAAAGAGTTTCTTTAGTAACCTAAACATTGAGTGGGGTTGATCCTACACAAAGGATCCAAATTTTATTGCTATCGGACTCCCCGTCCACCATAGCTCATGGCACAACTGCCGGACACTTCCAAAATCCAACACACACACCACATGAAACCATCCCTTCCCAAGTGCTAGTTATGTGACCAAGCCGTAACTTGTCCTATGCCGTGGACACGGCTACCCGAATAGGTTTTAACTCTGCAGAGGTTGTACACTTTTCCCACAAGTAGGGTACCGCAGCACGATCACCTTAGTGCTGGTGCGGATCCTAACAAAGCCATTACCCACCTTAGCTAAGACTGACTAGTCCACACAGAAGCACCCAAGGGGTTAACGACTCATCCACGAGGCCGTAATCGGGACCTAAGTCACCAAGATCTTACTCCTTTTCCATGGGCTCCCATTGCTCACCAGCACGCCTGAAGACTATCAGTTTAGGTAGTGGGATTTATGTTAAGCCGTTGCCCATACAACGGTCGAGTGGTTGCACGATGGTTGAATTAGGCAAGATGACACATCAACTCGGTCCTTAACCATGACAAGATGGATATCTCCCGACTTTGCTCAACCACTAACGTACGAGCACAACATCCTGGCATTTCACACAAGAAACACCCATCCATCTCATCTACACATTCCTTGCCTTTGAACCCGGAAACCCATTTTCCCATTTGAACACACTGACGCATTTATTCTCCAAATAAGTCATTGTAATCATGATTGAAGTTGAGTAACGAATTCCTAAGCATTCTAGCAGTAGTTATCATATAAACAGCGCAAGTCATATTTAGAGACAAACATAGGATATCAAGGATTATTCGTAACAATCAAGGGGTGGCTATCCAACCATGTCTTGCAATAAAACAATATGCATTTTATAAAATAGGCCGATAGGTTGTGTTTGAAAAACTAGGTATTGAATATGCATCAAAGGGTGAGATTGGACTTTCCGTCTTCAAAGCCTTCTGGGAGTTCCAGCTCGTGCTGCTGGTCCTCGGGCTTGGGCTCGCGGTCAAACTCCTCCTCGTGCTCCTCCTCGGGTACTCCGCCATCTACGGCACACACAAACGGGCACACAAATAAATAAAAGAAAATCGGTTTTTACCCGTTGAGCTCCGAACAGAAAACACGAACGAAAAATAGGTAGAAAGAGTATTTTTGGGAAATTTGGATATGGATCAGCGGAAGTATACTGGAGGATGACGTGGTCGAATTTGGGATTAATTGGAGGAAATTTCGTGCATGAAATGACGAGTTAAACATGAATTAGGGGCTTAAAAAGGAGGTTTAGGACTGATTTGCGAGGAACCAGGGACCTATTTGTAAATATTTTTGGGAGTGGGAGGGCAGATCTGCGAAAAGGGGTATGAGAGTGGTGGAAGGGCTTATTTGTAAATTGGGGAAAGGTGGGGGTTAGATCAGAATTTTGGGGAATTTTCCCTTCTTCTTTCTTGGGCCGGTCAGGAGGTTGAGGAGGGGTGGAGGGTCGACGGCGGCCGGCCGGCCGGCCTCATCGGCGGCGAGCCGTGGGGCGGAGGAGGTGGAGGAAGGGAAGAGGATCCCATTTTGGCTCCTTTACCGTGGGTGGCGGCACCGGGGAAGGGGCGCCTGGCAAGAGGTTGGGGGCGGCACACGGCACGGCGGCGGCGCACTGGCGGCGGCGGTGGCTGGGCGCAGGGAGGAGGGCGGCTGCTCGGTGGAGTGGTGGTGGGACGACGAGACAAGGCCGGCGGCTTTTATAGGCAGCGGGGAGGGCGCCGACGGTAGGGCCTCGACGGAGTGTCGCGGAAGGTAGGCGCGGTCGGTGGTGCCGCGGCCGGCACAATGATGGCGCGGGGGCCGGGGCGGAGCTGAGCAACCGCGGTGGAGGGGAGTGGTGCCGGCGATGGGGCACGGGTGCTGGGGAGGAGGCGATGCCATGGCAGGGCCGGCGGGGCCGGACCGGGTGAGGCTGGCGTCGGGGCGCAGGCACGGGGCCCAGGGTGGCCGGGCGCCAAGGGCCGAGCTCCAGGGGCCGGAGAGGCCGGGGGGGCGGCGCTTGGATTAATGGTGCTAGGTGCCAGGAAGATGGGAGGATAAGGAAAGAGAAGAAGGAAGGAGGAAGAAGAAGGAGGAAGGAGAAGGAAAAAGAAAGAGAGGGAGAGAGAGAAAAAGGGAAAATTAAGGAAAAAGGGGGCAAAAGAGAAAACGAAGGGGGGTGCCGGCAGCGATTACGGCACGCGGTCGGGGCATGCGCGGCGGTCTATTGACCGGCACACGGCGAGAATCACGGGAGAAGATAAAATTATGGTGTCGGCTTGGGTGCCGGGACGGCGAAAGCGCCAGGAAGAGTTTGGATTTTCGGGAGCTCAACGATAAAAAGATTTTGAAAGTGATTTTTAATGGGTGATTTTAGGTGGTAATTTTTTGCGGATGTTACATTACCACTATGACTACTACCACTAATTCTTCTTCTTCTACTACTACCACTAATTCTTATTCTTCTTCTACTACTACTACTAATTCTTCTTATTCTTCTACCACTAATTCTTCTTCTTCTTCCATCACTAATTCTTCTTCTACTTCCACCACTAATTCTTCTTCTTCTTCTTCTACTACTACCAGTGCTACTACTACTGCTTTTTCTACTAGTAACACTAATCGAGGCAACACTTCTTGGTTGATGGTGTGCCTGGGGCCTTGATGCAGCTGCCCGACGATGAGGCCATCCCTCCATTGACATCGTCCGTGGAAGATCGCAGACCTCCTTGCCTGCCACCCGCAGATGAGGCAGTCCCTCCATTGCGCCACCCGCGGATGATGGCGCTGCTCCATGGCCGCCGATCGAGGACCATGATGGAGGTCCATGGCTGCTGCTCAATGAGGATGGTAGAGATCGACTGCCGCCGACCGACGAGGATAGTGGCGATCCCTTCCTGCCTCCTCGAGCTCCGCGCATGAGGACGGTGGTGCCCCAGGGAGTGGCGGTGCTTCTGCGCCCCTGACCACGGCCACCTCTGGCTAAATTGCGGATGGTGCGACATCGGAGAGGAACCTGGTTGGTGATTTCGATTTGTTCCACCAACTCCGAATCATCAGAGGATATGTCCACTGTCGCTTGAGGAGACAACAAATCGCTCGACTCCGAATCCGTCAGCCCTGGAGCTTTCTCCTCTTTATCAGAGGATGTGACATACGTCGTTGCTCTAGGAGACGATGGCACCATGGGGAGAGGAAGAGGCACGCTACCAGACTGGGGTTTTTTTAGTGGTTGCAAGAATGAAAAAGTAGCTTACTCAACAAGGGAAGAGAATGGAATAATAATATAATATGATGCTGCCCTTATTGACAACTAGCCCCCGCAAAGTAATGTCAAATCATAAAGCGGTCCTCCAATCTCTCCATGAGTGCCACATCATTGCACAATTTCCAATACATTAATTTCATTTCACAGTTTCTTTAGAGGTGTGGCTTCATTAGTGATAGAAATACATAATTTTATTCCACGGATTCAAATACATAATGTCATTTCAAATACATATAGGCCATAGCATTTAAACAAGTGATACATACACTGGAAGGTCTGGACTGTTAAATAGTAGTTAAACAAGATGATTCGGTCAACATGAACAGACAGATGCAGTTGTTAGTATTGGTACTCAGGAAGTTCCTTTCTACAAAACATCTATACACTGGAACTTTGCTAACTGGTTTCACTCCCTCATCATTACTCTGTCTTGAAAATGCAATCTCTGTCTCATCCATAACTTTCCCCTTCTCTATCTATTATGAGTCCTCCATTGTTCTCCCTCTACTTTCTTCTTTGATTGTCCAGTCAATCTCTCCTCAAACATGGGTCCTTCCTGGGCAAATCTTATGCCAGATCTTGTTGTGAGCATCGCCAATAAGATCAGTGATGCAAAAGATTTTATTAGGTTCAAAGCAGTCTATAAGAGTTGGAATTGCGCTTGTTTAGGCGAGGTACGCCCATTTGACCCTTGGATTCTGAAATCCAAACATATCGGTGAATCTGGAGCCATGACATTCGCATCCGTCGTGGATTACAAGCTTTTTGAGGTCTCATTTCCAGGATTAGCTGGGAAAAGGCATAAGCTGATTGGTTCTGGCGGATCTGGATGCTTTGTTGCCGTAGATGACAGAGATGAGAGCATCGCGTTCCTGCTGAATCCTTTATCTTATCGGGAGCACATTATCCTTCCTCGACTTCCAGCATGGTGCCATATGGGTTCTCTTGATGCTTGTATCTTGGGCTTGGAAACACCTACTGGTGCAGAGTCATTTCTTGTGTTAACCAATTTGTGGCCCCTAAAATCTACTCCAGCGCTAGGGTCATTGCCCGTATGCATCTAGCATTTGGGAATTTAATCCGACTGGACTACAATTCCCTCGAAAGATTTCTAGCACAGTTCTCCTAAACACATGTGGATCTACTTGGGGCATCATCTTTCAGCACCTCCTCGAGCCATTGGACTCCGGTTACCATGGGTTCTTAGCATAAGCAACTCTTCTCTACTTCTAGGTCAAGACCAATCGTTTTTTATTGTTCGGGAGAAGAGGATGCACAGCTCCTGCAGCTGGGACATCAATGAGAGAGATGTTGTGGTGGTGGAATTTACTCTGCATTCATTTGCCGGTGACATTTGGCAGCCTATTCCCTGGGAGACAGCTCCAGAGTTCTAGAATAAGATCATCCTATTTGGACCTAGCAAGTGCATTGTTGTAGAAGAGCTTGCCTAACCTGAAGAGAAATCACATTTACTTCCTAGGAACTGATCGGCATGATGAAGAGTCGCAATACTAGCTCTACCAGCAGGGACTAGGACATGTGGCAGGCGTCAACAATGATCCTGTAATGTGCATTACACAGGTTCCTGGGAACTCGATTTGGTCGCGAGGAATATGGTTGTTGCCTATCTATGAGTAGATCAATGATCTTTCATTTTGTAATAATTGTGCTGCCCGTTGTATCATCAGACCACGCGTTTGTATATATAGTACCAATATCTATATTATTAGTGTTCCTTAATTATGCAGCGTATCTGAATTCTGAATGGTAAATATGCTAGAATCAAATTAAAAGTAGATTAAACAAAAGCGGCATAATGAGATGGCATGTCATAGCCATTCATCACTACAAAGGACACAACAGCAACAAGGAGCAAATATCACAGTAGCAACAAGTTTCATAAGATGGCATGTCATAGCCATTCATCATTACAAGTTTCATAATAATCATTAATAGCTATAATCGTTAATAATCTGCTGCATCAATTGCTTGGCCCGGTTTAGGTGTCCCTTCAGCTTCTGCAGCTCAGCGGCAGTCTCTTGAAGCTCCATGTTAGCCTTGCGCATTCTTCCTTCCACATCCTTGCTTCATTTTCATCTTTAAATTCTTATTACCATTTCCCATTTTTAGCTGAGGTATCAATGCATTGTGTCTAATTTTCATCCTAGTGTTCATCAGCTTAAGGGTGGTCTCCCCAAAGTACCGTTTCACCTTCTCCAGCTCATAGATTGTGTCATTGAGCTCCTTCCTAGCAATTCTCTATTCTTCTTTAGTTTTTTCCTTCATCTTCATCAGCTTCACCAGAATACCTTTAGTCCTAGCATCCCATTGAGGATCAACCCACTTAAACGCCGCGCATTTAACCCCTTCAGGCTGCAGACACCAATTACGTTGATACAATTCGCCATTTACAACACTAACATCAAGAGTACAAGCAAGGTTTATTAGAATTGAAATAAGTTATCATTTACCTTACAGCAGGATGCATACTGGCGCCCAGGGTTATCAAATGTCCAGTCATACCCCACATGGAGAGCATACCCGTGCTCGCAGTTGTTTTCAAGATGCACAACGATAACATCAGACGACGGCGATCTAGTGCTATCAGTGACTGCAAGTTCATCTAGAAGCTAATAAAATACAAGAACCTATCAAATTATAAACTAACTTCATCACCAAAGTCATCGTAACTTGAAATCAATGTTTAGCTTTGCACTTCATAAACTATAGCCTATCAACTTCTAACACCAATCGGAATACAAATCTAAGGGTACGACGAAATCAGAATCTAGTCTCTTCAACCCAGATCCCCAAATCCAAAAATCCCCTTCCCTAGGACGATAGGGGAAAGTAGCGGCACATACCAGGGACTGACCTGCCATACCTCCTCCTCCTTCCATCACTGCTAGGAGCCACCACTCTGTGGCAGAACTGCCCAAACTAACTTGGCTAAAATGCACTTAAGTCGCCTGACACGCGATCATGCACTTTAAGCAAGTCAACTCGGTCATCCGTCGGATTTCATCCGATAAACCACTTACACAGGATCGAGAAGCATTGCTCACACGAAGGTGAGTAGCACAGAGGTTACAACATTCCCATCACATTAACATAGTTCAATATTTATTACATCAGAGTTTTCGAAATTCAAACAAGTTTGCAAGGTTCAACCAGATGAGGCAAACAAGCGAAAGCTAAACGACGATACACGATATCATGATGAAGCCGATCATGACATCAATAATCCCTACCCTCACCGTCCGAGGAGGGATCCCACTCGACTGTCCAACCCGGAGGGAGCTGGGTAGGCCAAGTGGTGCCAGCAGCCAAACTATTAACACCACCTGAAAAGTTAAGCCACAACAAGGCTGAGCAACTAATACTCAGCAAGACTGACCCGATAGGTGATAACTACTGCCACCAAAACCTAGACATGCAAGGCTTTTTGGCTTTGGGTTTGCTTTACCAAAAGCGTCTATAGTCAGTCCTTACTTTCAATACTTTAGCTCAAGTTCTACATTCTTTAACCAGTCTAGATTAGCAACTTATACTAAGTAAGCATAGTTTCCAAACAATTAAAGAACAAGCATCAAGATTAAAGTCATCATCATGTTCCATCTTTACTCAGTACAGAATAGCGATCAAGCAGTCTCAAACTGTAAGAGGCAGACGAATCAATTCGAATTTATTAACCATGCATGGCGAACCTAATCTCACGACATCCGCACACCACAAAGGGTCGCTTCATTTGTCAGCTGTCCCCATCGATCCCCAGGCATGTGTCAGGGCCAAACTTTCCTTGGCATGCAATGCTCCACAGTCCCGGCCTCTTGCTGCACTGTGACCGCACTTGCACCCACATGATGCACCATGGGAACCTCGTTCTAGGGACAGCAGGAGTATAAGCCACACCCTAGTTCAATCAGGTACTAGGCTTCCCTATCCCATACTAGGTATGAGATTAGTACTTTCAAACACTTGATCACGAACGCCGACACATTTCGACCTTAGTCCATTTTCATTTAGACAGACGGGGCAATCCACCGACCACCAAAACAGTTCACAAGGCCCTGCCCTGCCCATCGTCCTTATGGTTGTAACATAAGTAAACAAACAACTCCTATAACTCGCGAGTGACAGGAAATCACTTGACTTTTACCGTGCCCTATTAAGCATTGCATCTACGTGACTTATCATGCTAGCGTTTAGATCAGAAGGGTGCTAAGTTCATGGATCTAAGGTGTCATTCAACTCCATAAACATAAATGCACAATCATAAGCATCAACATATTGCATAGTTTAAAAACAGGGAAGCATGCACCGGGGCTTGCCTTCAGGAAAGGTCAGCGGTTCCTCGGGGTCTTGATCTAGCTCGGGCTCGCCCTTCAAATGATGAAGTTCCATAGCAGGTTCTTCCTCCGGTGCAGGGTGGAGCTCGTAGGTTCTGTTGGAGAGATTATCTTCTACACGACATGCACATGCAGGAGTTTAGTTTCAACCAGACGTGAACACGAACAATGCACGGCATGGATTACGGTAGAAAGGAAGTTGCCTATAGGCCACATTCACCACAGAGTTGGATTTATCTATTTAGCACTTTTCTTCTATTTACTATGATTTAAAAGGCCTAAACAAGGGATAAAACCGTAAGATATTATTTACAATAGTAACATGAGCAAACTTACTTTTGTAAGAAACTAGACAGAACAAGGATTCCAACAAAAGTGATTTGGTATTTTTCTGATTTTTCCTCAGTCTCTTGCGGTAGCGTACGCCGTGTCGAGAAATGAAATATCTAGCCGATGCTTGGGCCTGCAACTGTGGACCATACTTATTAGAAGCAAGATGTACAAAATTTATCCTATCTAAAAAAATATACATAGTTCATGTCTCAGTGGTAGTGTTGTCTTAGCACAATCAAGAGGTCACAGGTTCGAGCTTTGCTATAGACACTCATTCTTTTTAATTTTCCTTCCCTTTTTTCATCTCAAACTAACATAACTTACCAAAACTTCTGCCACCAACTCACCTGAAACTTATATGCAGGACTCGGTTGAAACTTACATGTGGGACCCGGTTGCGGTAATGAATTCCCATTCGATCGGTAACAGGTTCAACCCACAGGAGGAGCACGTTTTTCATTTTATTTTACCATCCTATTTATCAGCTTAAACTTACATGTGGGATCCTAATTGGTTTATGATATTTTCGTGGACCTTATATCGTCACAAAACCACCATGAAACAGCGAGTGGCATTTTCTTTCTGGCTTGGGTGGCAACTTTTATGACGTTCTGTAACTTTATCACTAAATTTGTTCAGATGTGAAACTTTATGATGTTTTCAGCCAGAAACATCATAAATCTATGACAAGAACAAATATGTCATAAAATTTTCATTACAGATCAACACATTTCTTGTAGTGTTACTGTAAGCTATAAAATTATAATCAAAACACTTATGTTAAGGTTTGAAAATTGCATGGGCAAAATAATTAATAGATACCAAACAACTTTTATAAAAGGGAGAAATATGGATGCGGTTACGAGCCTACATGAGATATTGCATGATACAAAAAGTAAAATAAAGGATGGATTAATACTAAAATTAAATTTTGAAAAAGCGTATGACAAGATAAGTTGGGACTTCCTTTTTGAATGCCCAGAACAAGGAGGTTTTTGTGAGACCTGGTGCAAATGGATCAAGGAGGTAGTGACAAGCGGGACTTTAAGTGTGAAAGCAAATGACTTGGTGGAAGGATACTTTAAAAGTAGCAAAGGGGTAAGACAAAGGGACCTTATGTCTCCCCTTCTCTTCAATCTAGCAGCAGATACTCTGGCTAAAATGATTCATCAAGCACAAGAAAATAGATTGATAAAAGGTCTGGTCCCGGAATATGTCCCCAATGGAATGGCAACCCTTCAATATGCACATGACACAATTTTGTGTATGCAAGATAATGAAGAAATAGCAGAGAATACGAAGTTACTTTTATACATATATGAAAAGATGTCATATCTTAAAATTAATTTCAATAAAAGTGAAGTCATTATGATCTCGCGGGATGAAAAAAAACATTAGCATACTCTGAAATGCTAAATTGTGCTATAGGAATATGGCGCATTAAATACCTTGGAGTTCCTGTATCTAGGTCTAGACTTCACATCATTGATTGGCTTTTGTTGGATGAGAAATTAAAAAAAGATTAGATGAGTGGGAAGGTAGCTCCTTATCCATTAGTGGGGAGTAACCCTGATAAATGCTTGCTTCAGCAGTATCCCAATCTATTGTATGTCCATGCACCTTCTACCAAAAACAATCATAAAAAGAATGGATAAAATCAGGAAAAGATTTTTCTAGCAAGGTGAGGGAACAAAGAGGAAATATCATCTAGTAAAGTGGGTTAAAATTACCGGTCCTAAAAAGAAAGGTGGTTTGGGCATAAAACATCTAAGAAAGATGAACTAGCCTTTTATGAAGATGGTGGTGGAAACTTGAAATGAGGGAAGTTTGTGGCAAGAGATTGTCAAGAAGTACATGACTGGAGGGGGATATCACAATTAAAACATAAACCAACTAATTCCTCCGTGTGGAATGATCTTTAAAAGTTAAAGATACATATTTGAAGGGAAGAGTAGTTAAAAGCCGCAATGGGTTAGATACTGACTTTTGGAAGGACCCTTGGTGCGGGTCCATCTCCCTTAAAGATAAATTTCAGGAATTGTTTGCTATCTGTAAGGAATAAACAGGAGTGTAGCAAATATGACGTCGAGAGGATGGAGACTAACCTTCACACGATGGTTAGATGAAAGAGCGCAAACTCAGTTAAGGCAATTGCGGGACCTACTCACATCATGTGCACTTTCAAATGGAAAAGATGTCCCTAACTGAACATGGGAACAATCTGGAATATGCTGTGTGCCCCTCTACTGGAGGCCTCTTTTGCAGTTGTTAGCTGATGACATTTTCGGTTCTTAAAATGATCAAAACTCTGTAATTTCATTGCTGTTCTAGTAATGAAATTCGGGCGTGGCCCTTAGTGGAAAAATATAACATAGACAACGACAAGCAGCTGCACAACCTACACACTGATCTTTCAGTTCTGGTGGACGGTGAAAACTAAAAAACACAACCAAAGGAAAGCAGATCACTTCTCTGTTGCTTACATACATAGACAATATAACTTCCGAATAGTATGACAGGTGGTTGCATATGTCTCAGCCACAGACACTTAATACACTCTGTTTGGCTTCCCCATGGTGCTCTTGATGTACATGCACCTCACCTGCAAAAATAAACATCAAATCACAAGTCAACTTGTCTTTGAGAATGGTCTTCTGCTCAGTCAGCTCATATCACACTCCAGAAGATGCAACCAAAGAAACATGGGTGCAGAGTATATGTAAAACAGGAGTCATGTTCCGACAGTTCTTCAATAACAAAAGCAGCAAAGAAACATTACAGAAGCAGAAGTTTGCATGATTGCTTAACCTTGCATTCTAAATTTATATTTTAGTAAGCTGAACTTCAAAAACAGAACCTTATAGTTTCAGATTAAGTCCGCATGAGGCAAAGTTCAAACACTTGGTGGCTGTCCCAGACTCCTAGCTTAAAAACCATCACCATCAACTATTTACTCCTCTTCGGCACATATCAACTATCAGATATATGCATGAGGTCTTCAGCACATATCAACTATCAGATACATGCAAGATCAAGCATGAGGGTTCAGTCAGTGAGTGAGGTGCAATAAGTACCCATATCTACTGAAAATTCTTAAGCAAACATTTTGACAATTCACAGAACATCCTGTCCTATACCTTTTTCTAAAATTACTGAAATACTCGGCTGAAACAAACAAACATGTGGGCATACACAAACACAATACAGGGCTTCCAGTTTTCCATGTCATTTGAGTCTTTGCAGCTTATCCAATTTACACAGATGGCCTAAATACCTTAAATGTCAGACTCCGATCAGCAGGCAATCAAACATGCACATAAGGGTGGGCACAACTGGTAGAGGCAAAAATTGGCGTGATGTGTCCTTGCCTGACCTGTAAAGGGATAAAACATCTGAAGCATGTCACTTGGTACTGTAATAACGTCATGCAAAGGACTTATTAGTGAGACTTCGTATGGAACATAAGAAGAGAAGCAAAGAAGAATCACAAAAATAAATAAGACAACAGGTTAACCTACTACCCAGGGCCTTCAGGACAGCAAAGCAAAACACATAAGGGCATTCAGGAAGCACATAAACTTGGCATAAGTAAAACCGTACCAAGCAGGGAGACCGAACTTACCTCTTGGAAAAAAAGGAAGCAGAAGATTATCTACTATCCTAGTCAACTTTAAGACATGGGCGCACGGGGGAAATTCAGAGAGGATGTATATCAGTTAATTTCATTCAAGAAAAAACTATCAGTTCAAAGACAGCAGAACCAAAAGGAGAAAGGGAAGATAAATCCCACTGATGCAAAGGAAATCATATATAGATAGTGCCAATTCCATTTCAGATTATGAATCATAAAGCAAGGTTTACCCTCAAGTTGAATACACCTGAGTTGTCAATTGAATGGGTTAAACTCAACACAAATATCCAAGCTAGATCCTAAACTGGGTGCATTCTAGTGCACCTAATCAAACAAACATTAAACATCTTGGAGGAACATACATTTTAACTTTCTTTAACATTCCACACTCACATGTGATTTCGAGCCTTCTCCAATCTGAACTGAATCAATCTGAGACAAAAAAACATTAAGATATATGATATTATCATGTATCCAGATCCACCAAGTAGCAAAGAGGGGAGTGGCTTACCTAGGGAGACTGCGGGGTGTGTGCTGGCGGTGGTGGCCCACCCTGCAAATGGTTTGGGCTGAAATAACTTTAACAGTTTGGATTTTACTTTGGGCTTCCTTAGCTTGGGTGCTAATGGGCCAACACTGCTAACAAATTCACTTGGTTTGGGCTCCACCTCCCTAGCAGTTTGATGTGGTGTGGTGAGGGATAGTTATTATTGGAGTTCTAATGGGTTGAACCCGTGGGTTCCAACTGCTAAAAGATCCGCCGGCCTCCGCCTCCGCCTGACCGCCTCCAGCCTCCCTCTCCCGAGATCCCGCCGCCACCACCTCCGCCTCGCCTCCCTCCCTCCCCATCCCGAGATCCCGCCGCCACCACCGCCGTCTCGCCTCCCTCCCTCCCCATCCCGAGATCCCGGCCAAGGACCCGGCAGGGGCGTCGTCGTCGTCGGCAGGGGCGTCGGCAACTTCGACCCGGCCAAGGACCCCGCCAAGTACAACCTCGTCGACCCGCCGGAGAGGAACACCGTCGGCGTGCTCGCCGGTGGGTGGACGGCGATCCGGTTCAGGGCGACGACAGGGCGCTTCGCCGGTGACGAAAATCCGACAGGGTTATGCCTGCCTATTCCCCTCCCTTCCCATCCTGCTGCGCGAAATCAAACACCCAAACCCCTAACGTATGGTATTTGTATTCGGATCTGACCATGATTTTACCTACTAAATTCGATCTTTTTGCAACGTTGGTCCAGTATGCTAATCCACCGATCAATGTGAAGGCTGACTTCACTTCTGTGACCGATCAATGTTGGTCCAGTATGCCTGCCTATTCCCCTCCCTTCCCATCAATGTGTAGTCTCTAGAAAATGATTCACCCCCCTGGTCCTATTCTGTTAGAATTATTGTCTGTAGCTAATCTTGGCTCTAGAAATTGTGCAGCTTTTGTAGCTAAGTTTATTATACGAAACTGGTCAATTATTCCACAATTATCTTGTGATTTCACTTTGCATCAGTGGAAAAGTGATGTGCTTTCCTTTATGTCAAGCAGAGGCTGCAGGATTTCAGAAGTTCTGCTGACCTGCTTCAGTCTTTCGTTGGCGCAACTGCTATATTTTGGATATAATTAACTCATTTTCCAAACATAATTAAGCTGCAAATTGGCAGGCCATTGCTACTTGCTAGTTTAATACGGAGTAGTTTGGTTCAGCTTCCTATAGTCCTATTGCTTAGTTTGGTTGGATTACTGCTGAAAATCTAAGATATGTTACTGAACCATTGCCAATTGTCCTAGAGTACAGCACTCATGTAACACCCTGATCTTTCCTAAATGACCTCCTCGAATAAGACCTTGGAGATGTGGCTGTCAATTGTTTCAGGTGAACAATGAGCGACGTAGCAGTAGCTCCTAGCAACATGGAGAAATGTTTGCTTGGTCACCCTGTTCATAGGGTCGCTCTTCTAATTATAGGTCGAAGTGGATAGAGCTATTCCTTGTACTTTTAACTGTATCATGTAATATGAATAATAAATTATGGTCAAAGTGTTTGAATGAATAAATGTTTGGAATGGCCAATGCTGGATTGTGCTGTTTTGCAACTTCTGTGTAGTTTTCACTGAGCTTAGGCGATCCATATTGCCAACATTTAAACTAATCAATGGAATTTACCAAGTAGTATGATTTCTTTTTTGTTGCTTTCAGCAGTCACAAGAGAATTCCAGTCTAAATCCAGTTATTGTAGTCACCGTGCTCAGTGGCATACCTGACACTTGTGTATCAAAATAGTTCAGACTATTAGTTCTACGTGTTATTCCAGGACCATAGCTAAATACCGAAAATCCTAATGTGTGTGATGATCTTTGCCTGCTTTATAGGAGATTGTTTTAGAAGTTTATTTTGTAGTGATCTGCTGGTGTCATTTGCTGGAGCCTTTGCTGGTGATCTGCTTTATAGGAGATTGTTTTAGAATGGAATAACATTTGATGGACCTTACTCTTATATGCTTAATTTCAGTTCTAACGGCTGCTAGATCTCATCCTTTGTTAGGGATTCTTCAACATGTCTCTTAACACATCGGAAAGCTCTGATGACTCTAATTCAACTCAAACACGTGCAAAAAGGTCCAAGGTGTGGGAACATTTTGAGCAGAATCTTGTGGAAGTGGATAATTGTTTTAGAGCTGTTTGCAAGTATTGTCGAATGCAGTTAAGCACCAAATCTGGAACTAGTAGCCTTAGAACCCACATTTCTCAATATTGTCATGCAATTGGGGAAGCCGAGAGGAACAGATTCATAGCAACCTTAAAGAAGCCCATAGAGAACTTTGTGTTTGACCCTCAGTTTAGTCGTGAGCGTATGATAGAGTTTGTCATACATGCTGAAATCCCATTTAACAAGTTTGAGGATCCATACTTCGAACCATGGGTTCAGTCCATGCAGCCAACTCTAAGTGTTGTGGGACGACAAACTGTTCGCCATGATTGTCTAAAGAAGTACTAGAGAATGAAGCAAGATATTCAGAATGAACTTGAAAGCCTAGACTCCCATGTGTGCTTGACATCGGATTTGTGGACATCAATCCAAAATTTAGGCTACATGGTTGTAACAGCTCACTATATCACTCCTGACTTCAAGATCAAGAAGAAGATAATAAGTTTCAAAGAGGTCAAATATCCACACTCAGGGTTTGCTATCGAAGAAGCACTTGTTAGCTGCTTGACTGAGCGGGGCATACGAAACAAATTGTTTACTCTCACAGTGGACAATGCTAGTAACAACAACACTGCATGTGACCTGTTGGTAGATACTCACAAGTATGAGTTGATGCTTGAGGGTGCACATTTGCATGTGAGATGTTGTGCGCATATCCTGAATATTTTGGTTCAAGATGGGATGAAAATTATTCATGAGGGGATAAAGAAGATTCGGGAGCTCTTGAAGCACATTGTCTCTTCGCCCTCAAGAATGCAAGCTTTTAATGAAATTGCAGTGGTGAATGGTCTTCCAATAAAACGTGGTATTACTCTTGACATACCCAACCGTTGGAATTCCACCTTCAAGATGGTTGCAGAAGCAATCAAGTACAAGACCGTCCTGAATAGCTATGCAAATCAACATGCAGAAATTCCTCCAAATGAACAAGAATGGAGCACAGCTGATTCAATCTGTAAGTTTCTTAAAACTTTTGAAGAGGCTACAAAAGCAATATCGGCTCATAGGAAACCAACTTCATACATGTTCTTGCCTTTAATTGTTTCAATTCGGGATGCCTTGGATAACCCTTCTTGGCAGACAAGTGTGGCACTACAAGACCTGGCTGCAGCCATGAGGATCAAGTTTGAAAAGTATTGGGGTAGAGATTTTGATGAGTCAAACCAGCCTATTCCTCGCAGAAATAAAAAGGATTATGATGTCAACCTTGGAATTGTTATTGCAACAATGTTAGATCCGAGGGGAAAAGCAGAATATGCAGAGTTCTTCTACCAGAAGATTTGTAGCAATATAGATCAGATTGATTCAAGTGTTGATGCTGCTCTAGTTTGGGTGAAAAAATACTTCCTGGAGTATGAGCAACGCTTGAGGAGAGTTAATGCATACTCTGTTACATATTCAAGTGAGGGCAGCATTTGTGTGGGCTCACCGGTGCTTACGAAAAGGCAGCTAGGATCAGAATTTGCAAACTTCAAGTCAAGTCGAAGAAAGACTCGTCCACCAAAATCTGAATTTGACATCTACTTTGAAGAAGATTGTGTGGAAGATATTGAAAACTTTGACATTTTGGCTTGGTGGAAGGCACATGCTGAGAAGTTCCCGATCTTATCAGTTATGGCACGTGATTTCCTCGCCATTCCTCTTAGTACCGTTTCTTCCGAATCAGCCTTTAGTCTTGGAGGTAGGATTCTTGGGGAGTCAAGAAGCTCACTAACTCCAGAGATGTTAGAAGCCCTTGTGTGTGGGAAAGACTGGTTATTCAAGGAAAAAGATGCAGACAATGAAGGTATACCCTCCTTCTGTTTTGGCATGTGTGCATATTTCCATGTTCATTTACTTACTATATGCTCATTATATTGTAGGTCAACAAATTAGTGAAGATCAGACTAGTGAAATGGTCACCTTTGTCACTCCATCAGACTAGTGAAATGGACAGGTTCTCGGATGCTGTTGCATAGAGGTTTCTCTTTTAAATGCTTTAACTTTTGTATTACCATGTTAGCAGAAAACCTTATTTCTTTGAAGTATTTCAGTTGTATATACTGTTAGAGTCAGTTAATATAACTAAAAATGTATAATCCATTGATCCTAACCTCTTAACCTTTGAATACTTCAAGTTTGTCCTGACTCTCTTTTTTTATCATCTTACAGTAATTCTATCTTGCATCATATTCAGTGTTCATATCATTGTTATTTTCATACAGGCTAAAGATATGGTGGAATTTCTTGTATTGGTAAACCAAATAATCTGCAAATTCAAATCTTCAGCTAGTGCCGTACTAGAAGAAGTCTTTCCCACTATTGCAAGTCATTTGTCTGTGATACTATCACAAGATGCATTTTCAGCTGGTCCTGCAAGCAATACTGAGGTACTCCCTCCGTCCCAAATTACTTTTCGTTTTGGCATGTAGTAATGTTGATTGCATCTGTAAACAAGTTATTTTTGATGTATCTGCTCATATTGCAAGAATGCTAGTGCCTTTGGAATGTACTAGCCTTGGGGATGTAGTTGATATACTGCATCATTTGCTATTTTTTTTCCTGTTATCCTACTTATGACAGTGCAAATCTAGCTGTAAGCCTGTAACACGTGCCTAATCCAGTTTAAGAAAGCAAATAGTTCTTGCACGATTTTATCTATACTCACAAAATGAACCAAGATGACACGATTTTAGCATCATTGTACAATCTTTGACACTCGTCATTTTCTTTTCAGGTCAATGACATTCGGATATATTGTGGTGGATCAGATGTAAACATTAGTCTTGAGATGACTCTAAAATGGACCGGCAGTTAATTCTGAAAATTTCTGAATGTGGAACCAGTTAATTACTAGCCTATGCATTGCCACATGCCTGCGTCTATTGTAACCCGGGGTTTTTCTTGGCAGTTTCTCTGCCACAATGCATCTGGAAATATCTGTAGCCTAAAATGCTGTAACTGAACTGTTGTTTCTTTCCAGTACCACTGCAGTTGTACATTTTAAAAGGATATGCAACCAGGGAGCAACCAAGCACAAGCGTGAACAACCTGTATATATATATATATAACATAGGTCTTTGCAACTTGTTTGACTACTAGTAGCTATCTAATGGATTCTTATTGGGTTGTAACCATATTTGGCAAGCAGTTTGTATAACTTATGCACTGAAAAATTTGGGGTGGTATGGTGTGTGAAGGTGGAAGTTTGATTTGGAGTAGGTTAAATTTATATATTTGTGAGAATGGATTGGTGGGGTTACATTTTGGGTTCCAACCCAATTAACAGGTTGAGTGGTGGCAGCGTCGAGACCCATCTCAGCCCTGGTTTGCTGAGACTTCTCCAAGGCTTGGGCTCACGCCTCCCATCGAGTGCGCGAAGCACCGGCTGTGGACGTCGGCCGCCCGCGGACGCCGTAGCGAGCCCACCTCCATCAATTTCGTGGAGCGCATCTGTGGGGACGCAGCAGCAATGGGCAGCGAGAAGTAGGATGGCAGCGCGGAGGCGCGAGGGTAGAGGAGCAGGAGAGGGCGGCGGCACAGCCATGGACCACGAGGGAGCACGAGGAGGTGCCACGCTAAGCCATGGCCTAGCGTTTCGGATGAGAAGACGGTATATCGTGGGCTGGGCACGCCGTCGCAAACCGGTGGGCCTCTTCCGTGCATCGCCGCCCGCCGTCGCTCGAGATCGCGCAGCATGCTGCCCGCACTGCTCGTGGCGGAGATTGGGAGAGAGATGAAAGGGAAAGAGAGGGGTGCCGGTCCGAGTCATCCGACTGGTGATAGAGAGGCACGGAAAAGATCAGAGGAGTGGAAGAGATAAGGTGCGGGCCACAACCTGCTGCCCGGGTTGGATCGCGATTCGCGAAGCGTTGCGTTCTCGCGAGCTCTCGCGCCTCAGGAGGCGACGTGGCTACGCGCGAAAGGCTCGCCGTACGCATGAAACGCTGTCGTGCGTTGGGGAGCAACCAATCTTTAAGAAACCCGATTTCAGTATTTCCCCATTTCAATTGGGTAATAAGGGTGACTCACTCCATCTTACTTAGCAGCTGCAAGAAATATGAGTGTTTCAATTCAAATTCTGCACAAAATAATCCCCGCATATTCACCAAGTCAATTTGAAATAGATCTATTGATTGATGTGCATTGATATAACATGTTGTTAAGCTTATGTGAATAGTGTATTTGAAGTTTACATGGCCTTTTAGCTTGGCGCAAAATTAGTTTGCATGACTTCCACAATTTTGAGAGGTAGATAGGAGAATAAATAAATACTGTGGCTCTCTGCAGTATGAAGTATGAACTATATTTCAATGAAGCTATCGAAGAACATCAAGTGCTATGACCAAGAAGATATACATGATAGAACAATGAAAAATACCACACCAGAAAACTGAACAAAAACTAAACAGCACCACAGGTCAGAAGAGGAAAAAAATGAAAGTGCACAGAATGTGAAGGAAAAAAATCAACATGCATTCATTAACTGAAAATGTACCAAATGAGAGTCTCTCAGCCGCTATAGAAGGAAATCTTGGATTACTGGAGCTTGAGGTACAATATCAGGCTGAGTACTAGATCTTTCTCTATGCTTATGTTTTCCTTGACGATGTCCACTTCTACCAGAGCTCCTGTGCTTTCTCGATTGTTTGGCGTCACTTTCAGGAGGATTTGTACCTTTCTCCTTATCATGGTTCTGTCTCATACTTGTTCTAGAACTTGATGTAGGATGGCTTCCTAAATACTCTATCTGCTGAGAGCTAGATTCGTTAGTGCCCATTAAGTTTGGAATTGCTTCAGAGTTTACATCTAAAGCCTTCTGTGAAGATGATGCCTTAGCATCTCTACCCAAGAGCACACCACGTAGAGCACCAGACAAGGGGTCTTCTTTCAGAGCATTTGCAGTAGCCATCATAGAACTGAGGAAGTCCTCACCATCCAATTTAACTACTTTTGGTCTGGACTTTGTGGACTTAGACTTTTTCCCAGCAAATACAGGCTCAATGGTCTTGGAATTATCACCATAAACAGTTGCATTGCTACAAGATGGTAGAGTATCATTGACATGGGGATAATCACTTTGCTCGTCCTCAGTATTTCCTGTTGGGAGATAAAAGATCCCATGCCTTTTGCGATGCTCAGAAAGAGAAGATGAACCAATTGACACTGCAGGCTCATCTCTAGTCTCTACAGAATCACGGCTGCGAGGATAGAAAAAGATTGAAGTTGAAGGAGTAGTATCATCTTCACTCACAACGTCAGCGAGTTCAACAAGATTCTCATTCAGGTCAAGACCATCTGGGGAGGCTACTTTCATCTGTGCAGTCACAGAAACAGGACCAAGTTCTTGACAAAATACTGTCCGCATAGTTTTGACAAGCTCCTTTACCCTGCTTTGCTTGTCATCATCAGCAACCTTCTTTTGGTTTAACTCTTGAATATCTCTTACCAAATGGACAAAACCAATCAGGTTGTGTGCTCTCTCCTGGACTTCTACTTCATTGCACTCAACAAGCGGACCAACTGTTGTTTCAATCAAGTTAATCATGTAAAGCATAGATTCATGTGAAAATGGGTCCTTTCGCACTGCGCTTGCCCTAATATCTTGCTCTTCAGCAGACCCAAGTGTAACCTTGCTTTCCCCGCTAGCAGTTTGATCAATAGCCAACCCATCAAACACTACATCCACTTCCTTGTTTGAATCACCCAATTTCTCAACATATACACTCAAACAGAACGTAAGCACCTTAAACACTGCATGGACGTAGACTGCTCTCACTGACATAGGCAGGAGGCTGGTCCTTGGTTGCAGGAGTGCTTCAACAAGCTCGACAGGATCCTTCGTGAGCTCCGCATACTCACCAGAAATCCATGCAGCAGCTGAAAGAACAGGGCAGAGGAAGTGGTTGCCAAGCAAAGCAGGGTCAATCAGGAGTGTTCGAGCTGCACGGACAAGCTCTGACCGTGCATCTTGCACCCTCAGTCCCACATCAACAAGCTGCCGACCAATCTCATCTCCCTGGGCACAATGCAAGCTCCTTGCCATATCTGTAAGGAGTAAAGCATACCAATCAAAGTCCGCCACCAACTCATACACATTACGCCCACATGCTGCTAGAACAACCCCGAGAATGTCATTTGCAAACTCTGGGTCTGACTTAGCAGCATGACTGACCAGCATACTTGCAATGTCCATTATGTTGTTTTCATCAACCATCCCCATCATGAGGTGCAATGCCTCCCGGCGAATGTTCGAGTCAGCATCACCCAGTGACTGTGCAATAACATCCCGGCAATCATTCACTGCCGTTGCATATGCAGGGCCAAGCATCCCAAGCGCCAGAAGCCCAAGGTACCGGAGGTTGGGATCATCAGCAGCAGCAAGGAACTCCTTCGCTTTTCCAATGGCAAGGCGAACAGCAGCGTCGTGTGCTGGCAGCGCAGTGAGCACTGTACGGATGCACTCAAAGGTCAGTGACATGGCTGCAGAGCGGGTCAGGAGCTGGCAGACTGGGTCGACAATTCGAGCTGCCAGGCGGGACTCTAGAGGAGCCAGCCGTGCAAACAGCTTGAGCACCTTGATGAGCGCCCAGTTGGAGCGGGAAGTGGTGAGCAGGGTGTAGAGGTCGGGCGCCAGCGGCAGGAAAGGGGCCGCGTCAGCAGGCGGCGCCGCTAGGTCACAGAACGCTGCCGCAGCCGCCGTCGACGCCCGCGGATCAGGGGAGGCGAGACACGCTGCCAGCGGCTTGAAGAGGACCGGCACGGCCGCGGACGGCGCGCCGGCTATGACACGCGCGGCGGCTGCGATGGCGCGGGGGCTGCCGCGGGAAAGGTGTGGCACGAGGTCGTGCGCGAGGTGAACGGCTAGGTCCGGCGCGGCGGCCGCGGCGGGGGAGCCAAGGAGCTGGAGCGCGAGCGCGGAGACGTGCCGGTGGGCGGCCGCGGCGGAGGCGGAGGGGGAGAGATCCTTGTGGAGCTGGTGCGTGGCGAGCGGGAGCAGGGAGAGCGAGGCCGGGTGGAGTGAGAGCGAGGCCGCGAGGTAGGCGAGGCGCTTGTGGGGGAGGCTCGGCGAGGCAAGGAGCTCGATGGCGGGGAAGGCGAGCGGGTGGGAGGCGACGGGGGCGAAGTGGAGCGAGGAGAGGTAGGTGAGCTTCTGCAGCGCGACGGCCTTGGTGGCGGCGTCGGGGGCGCGGATCTCACGGTGGATCTCGGAGAGCGCGCGGGCGACGGCGGCGGACTCGCCGGCGGCCGACGGGTCGGAGCGGAGGGACTTGACAAGGTCGTCCAGGGAGCGCTGGAAGAGGGTGTCCACCAGCGACGGCCCCGCTGTGTGCGCCGGCGCCGGCGCCGGCGGGGCGGATGCCATCGGCTGTGGCGGAAGGGTAAAGAGGCTGGATCCGTGTGGTTTTGGGGGTAACTGGGGTCTGGGGAACGTGCCGGCGCGGCCGAGATGGTAGGCAGGCGCGGCCGGGTTGCTGTTTGGGTTGGAAAGCATCCAGACGGGTTCACATGTCAGGTGCCAACATTTTTCTTTTCAGATCAAAACGAGTCTGGATCATGAATCAAATTTCAAATATCAACTCTATGTTCGTTTGTATATACTAGTATGGACGCCGTAATGCTGATTTTGCAGGTGGCTGTACGCACGCTTGCGAGCGGTCGAGTCCCCACGAGCCTTATCACTCTACCACTTCCATTTTTTCATTCCTTTTCCCTTTTTTTTTCTTCTTCCGAGATGGCGAGATCCACTCCTCCTCGAGTGCTCCTCCTCCTCCTCCTCACCCGTCCTTCCTCTCTCAAATCTGGCGGGCCGGTGAGTGCCCGACACGGGTGGCGTCCCATCCGGCGCGTTGCTCGCCAGTGCCGCTCCGTGGGAGCGACGGTGCTCGGGGTGACCTCCTTGCACCGGTAGGAGCCGCTGCCCGATGACGAGCTCCGACGGGAGGTGGGCAGAGGCCTGAAAGCGCTCCTGCGTGGGAGCCGTGGCGTGGCCGCGACGCGCTCCTAGCGGCGCGTGGGGCTGAGCCCAGCGCTCCCGGTGGCGTGTGGAGGCGGGCGTCCGAGCCGGGCCAAGCCTAGCGCTCCCAACGGCGCAACGGCAGTGGGGCCGTGACGAGCGACTACGGTGACGGCCGCCGGCAGCCGCCTGCAACCGCTGCGCCACTAGGGAGCAACGGCGGGTGCGTCAGTGAGGCTCCGCCCACCCCTGGCATTTTTTCCCCCAAAAGTTTTGTATAACTTTTTGTTAAAAAATTCCAATTTTTCGCGAGATTTTTGTTTCAAAAACTTTGTTCCTGAACGCTCCAAAAAATTTTGGATAACTTTCAATTTAAATTTTTGCCACAAAACTTTTTCATTCAGAAAATTTTGTTCTCTAATTTTTTTTAATTTAAATTTTTGCTTAAAAATTATGTTCTCTTATTTTTTTGAAAATTTTGATGCATAAAGTTTGATTTTACTTTTCCTTCAAATATTTTTTCCCAGATCTTTTGTTTGAATAGTTTGTTCTGACTTTCTTTCCCCTAATTTTTTTAAAATTTTATTTCCAAATTATTTCGTTACAATTTTTGTCTCAAAATTGAAGTGGGTGCAGTGCACGTGGTGGGGGAGCTAAACTGGTGAGTTGTGCGCAGGGTAGTGGTTCAGTAGATTCCTAAAAAGGAATGATGCGGCAGAAGCTGTCACTATCGGAGATCGTCTGTAAGAGGGCTCCTTAAGGTCGCCCGTAAACTTGCCATGCCCCATGGACGCAGTACGGCACGCACATGGTTATAAAATAAGAGCAATTTCTGTCGAGATAGATTCCCAGTACCTGCAAAGAGAAAGATGGACTCCTATTAGTATTCCCCTGTAATTCTACTATGACTTATACCTTGTAATCATACTAGAACTCCTACCTTGTAACCGACTAACCCCCTGAAGTATATAAAGAATGGTAGGGGTACCTAGATCAGCACATCCTAAGAACCACCTCAAGCCTAAATGAAGGCAAAACAACACCCAAACGTAGGGCGCAATATACTCTAACTAAACAAAATGTAGGGTATTACGCTACTCTGGCAGTGCGAACCTGTATAGATCCGAGTTTTGTGTTCTCGCTTTTACCATCCATTCCAGATCCGGCGATCCCCACCAACTAATCTACTATCTCGGGATACCCCTCGATAGGCTGCCGGGTATAAAATACTGACATCTGACGTCAGGTAGGAGTGATCATCAGCTGAGTTTGACCTCATCATCAAGAAATACCATCAAGGTCGATGGTTCTAGGCACACGCATATGTGCGTCGAATCCAAGAAGAATTGAAGACGCTCCGACTAGCAATTCGAGTCCGTGTCATCCCTCAGCATGTCGCAGCTGTCCAGACGGAACCGTCTTGATTTGCCGAGTTCTTTTCCGAGTCAAAGATTGAAGCGCTGACGTTCCCATCTAAAAAAGCTGCGTCAGGTTGGTACTGCCGTTGGATGAATCAAGATCGTTGTTTGATTCTCACAATTGGAAATCCAAGCGAAGTCCAGCAACAATCCCTAAGGGGAAAAAGCATATTATGGTCTGGTTTGGTTTCTCCTGCTTATTTTTAGCACCCGTCACATCAAATGTTTAGATAATAATTAGAAGTATTAAACGTAGACTATTTACAAAACCAATTACATAAGTGGAGGCTAAACGGCGAGACGAATCTATTAAGCCTAATTAGTCCATGATTTGACAATGTGTTGCTACAGTAAATATTTGCTAATGATGGATTAATTACCCTTAATTAGGTTTAATACATTTGTCTCGCCGGTTAGCCTCTCCTTATTAATGGGTTTTGTAAATAGTCTATCGTTTAATACTCCTAATTAGTATCTAAACATTCGATGTGACACGTGCTAAAAATAAGCGTAACCAAACAGGGCCTCTATTTCGAAGCAAAGCAAGCGTACCGAGGCAAGCTGAAAATCAATTTGGTGGATGCACCTACGTACACTCAAAGACTCCAACGAAGACCTCCGATCATCCGGCCGCATAGACTCGTGGACGACTACTTCAACTACTCTTCTTGACTAGAAACTAATTCGGGACGGACATCACATCATCAACAACTAGTTGGAATTGACTCCGACAAGTTGACTTCATCAACAATTGTCATGGCTACATCAATGACCGCCACGGCTTCATCGGCCATTGCCTACGAATCAAGCTAGTTTTCAGCGTGATTGGCCAATGCGTCGACTACATATTTGTGTACGCCTCTCGATGGGAATTACCTCCTGAGCTACACTTCACTGACTGCTCCTAGGGTATGTTGACCGACAGCCATGGGCTTCATATATCGAATTATGGAGGCTATAGCCATGGGTTTGGTGCACTGAGTTTCGGGGCGCCATGAGCTTGGTACGTCCAATTACGAAGGCTATAGCCACGGGTTTGATGCATTGAGTGTTGTAGGCTCACAGCGGCTACACCCTATGAACGCACCAATTCTTTGCGCGGAAATACACGCTCTCCTTGCCAAAAGGCAGAAAAGTCTCAACGACTACTTTACGTGCAATCGTGCAGTTTTTTTGTCGCAATGTCGACTACTTATTTTAGTTGTCTCCTCTTAGCGGTTGTTAATCTACCCGAGCAGAACACGCCTTAATCCGTGAAAGCCTCGGATCTTCTGTCATGCCTAAACGCTAGCACACGTACACGAGTTAAAGATCTCATATGTGCATCGGCAATGCCAGTACGCGTACATGAGGCAAAGATCTCACACGCAGTGAAAAACGGCTAAATAGGGACTAAGAGTCTAAACGTAACAGGCTAATTACTCGGGAGAAATATGGCCAAAACAGGAGCACGACATGAAACATTTACATTCACTGAATAAATTTCAGTAGTATCTTTAAAATTCTACAATATGGTACATAATGTATGCATATCTTTTTACAGGTCAAGCTTCGGCAATAACTCTCCAGAATGCTCAGCATACCTCCAATGGCTCCGCTAGCTCTCAAACTCGGGGGCTAAGCATCAATAACTACTCGGAATATCTCCAATGGCTTAGCTCGCTTCCAAGCTTGGGACTAAGCGTCAATAACTATTCGACGTGGCTCCTATGGCTGTCCTGGCTCCAAAGCTCGGGGGCTAAATGCCGCAAAACTACTTGGATGATGACTTGCATGAAGATTAAGCTCGCTAAAGACCCTCGGATCGACTATTTAATTATTCCAAGGCTCGGGGACTGATACACCTAACAATTGATTTTTTCAAGATGAAAGAATAAGATTCAAGATTTTATTAACCCTCAACCTTATTCTTCGATTCAACCTAAGGCTCGGGGGCTACTCCATATGGAGTACGACTTTCACCGCCCTCCATATCACATTTCGAAAGATGAAGATTACAAAATTAAGATGATCAAGGGCTTGAGCACATCACAGCCTCGTGACATCCTTGAAGCACTTTGAAGATTTAAACAGACAAAGCACTCAAAGAGCATCAAAACTAGTCGGTGAGGATCTGAAAAGTACTCGAGGGTTGTGGCACTCGACTACGAAGTGCTCGGGGGCTTGTCGGGGATAGATCCCTACCCACAAGGAAGGAGGAAGACGGACTCCTACTAGGATTCCCCTGTAATCCTACTATGACTCATACCTTATAATCCTACTAGAACTCTTACCTTGTAACTAACTAGTAATCCCACCCCTGGAGTATATAAAGGAGGGCAGAGGTACCTAGATCGGCACATCCTAAGAACCACCTCAAGTCTAAAACAAGGCAAAATAACACCCAAGCGCAGGGCACAATATACTCCACCCAAACAGGATGTAGGGTATTACGCTATTTTTGTAGCCTGAACCTGTATAAATCCGTGTCTTGTGTCCTCGTTTTTACCATTAAGTTCCAGGTCCAACGACCCCCCACCAACCAATCTACTACCTCGGGAATCGGGATACCCCTCGGTAGGTTGTCGGGTATAAAACAACGACAATTCCAACAGACCCTCTAAATAGCCCCCTACTCCAAGTTTAGAGGGTCAAATCAAATAAACAAACTCCAATAGATCCTCTACTTGCCTCACCTTTAGTCCGGATTTGTAACATTGTGTTACAAACCAGGACTAAAGGGGTTTCCACGGGTTACTTCAAAAAGAAAGTATGTTTAACCCCATCACATGTTTTATGTAGGTGAGATGGTAAGGAAGGATTGCGCGAGGCTTGAGGTCATAGGTTCGAATCCCACGCACGACGGGGACTAAAGATGGGGACCCAATTTTGTTAGTCCCGGTTAGAAATTCGAGCTCTTTGCGCGTTTCCAACAGGGACTAGGCCTGGGCATTCGGTTTTACCGAACCGATCGGTTCTTTGATTCTTCAGTGCTCGGTTCCTAGGAAAATCGGTACCAGTCGGTTCTTCAAAAAAATCAGTACCGACCGATTTCGGTTTCGATTAGTTCGGTTCGATTTTGGTTCCGACCGAACTAACCGACTTTGTTCCAAGAAAACAGCTATTGCTCCAAGACCTGCTTTGCCAACGGACCTGCTTTGCGACCGAACCACGGATCAACCAAAGACCTCACCTGGGACTGGAGGCTGGGAACCGGATCGATCTCCCTGAGTAGGCCAAGGGTGAGGAGGTAGACGTTGGCAATCAGGGTAGGGCGACGTCGGTGCAGGTGGGGAGGCAGCGGCGCCGATGCGGGTGAGGAGGCGGCGTCGGTGCGGGTGAGGAGGCGGTGTCGGTGCGGGTGGGGAGGAGGTGGCGCTGGTGCGGGTGAGGAGGTGGCAGCGCCTATGCTGGAGAGGCAGCGACGCTGGTGCGGGTGGGGAGGAGGCCGCACTGGTGCAGGTGGAGAGGCGGTGGCACCGGTGCGGGTGGGACTGGGAAGGCGATGCCGGTGCTGGGGAGGCGGCGGAGCCGGTGCGGTTGGGGTGCCGAGAGGTGGGGGACTGGGGAGGCGGCGCGGGTGGGAAGGCTAGGAGGCGCGGGTGCCGGGTGGGAAGTTTTTGAGTGAGCGAGTGCCTAGGGTTACTCAGGGTAAGGCTCTCAAGCTGGGCTGATGGGCCTTACTGGGCCTCCTTGGTACCTCGGTTATTTCGGTTAACCGAGGTCCGGAACTGAATTAACCAATAAAGTTCGGTTCCTAGGAACTGGGAACCGAATAGGGAACCAAAATTTCGGTTCCCGGTTAGTTCGGTTCGATTCTCGATAAATTAAATTCGATTCTTGGTTCTCGGTTAAATTTGCCTAAACCGGGACTAAAAGCCTATTTCTCTACTAGTGTGATGTGATATTTTGTGTTTTAGTTAAGTTGGGCTTCAAAAAACACAAACCCTTATTTTTCACAAATTCAACACTTTTATAAGCATAAAGATACATTAACTTCACAAATTTATATTACTTTTATATTTATCGTAGATTTATTAAATATTTTATTGAAGTTAGAATTTAAACCCAGTTCCTTATTTGAACTTATAATGAAATGAAAACAATAAATATTCTCTACTTAAACCATTAGTTGGGATTATGGGTATTTTGGCGCTCCTAGTGCCCGAATGTTCGATATGAATTTTGTTATTGGAGGCTACATTGCAACATTAAAATAAAATATCTGCAACATAAAAAATTTATGATTGCAACATTTAAAAATATGTAGAAATATAGCTCAATGTAAGCATCCTATTCTACGAGAAAAATTCCCACCGAAACATCACACATGTTTCAAGCAACATTATGGAAAAAATTATCAACAGATGATGCATTAAAAGCCAGACATTGCAACGTTGATAAATCTCAAAAATTCAATCATACAACTACATTTGCAACATAGATAGCATTTTTGCAACATCCAAAAAAAATTCTAGTACAACAACATGGGTCACCTATTGCAACATGGCTGTCGAGAAGTGTCTTCACCTATCCGGAAACATGCTGCTTCTTTAGTCATTCCATTGCCATCGATGAGAATGAAGCAGGAGTGGCGGGAGAGCTACCGCCGCTGCAGGGACGGCATCCACCAGCTTTGGGAATGTCGATGGTGCCTCCAACATCGCCCCTGCTACCATCTCCCGCATTCAGGCTGCCGTCTCCTCCATGATCGCCAGCCCCCTTCTGGACCCACATCTGATACTTCCACCGGCCATCGGACGACCGGGTTAATAAGAGCATTATTGGTGGGTATTCAATCCAACTATCCATGTGGTGGAGCACCTCGGATTAACTTAGCTAAAGCACGGTTAAGTCGTCTAACACGCGAATCACATGCTTTAATCAAGTTAATTCGACGATCCGTCGGATTTCATCCGATAAAACCACTTAGACAGGACCGAGTTAGCATAGCTCACACGAAGGTGAGTGGTTCCAGAGAATACAACAGATCAATCAAACCGTTCAATGATTTATTACACACTGGTTCGAAAAACAGAGTTTTTACAAGATTCAAAAGTAGCAGAAAGATAAAATACGGAAGCTAGCGCCGGGGTCGGATATCCCTGATGAGGCCGATCAGGACATCAATGATCCCTTTCCTCTCCGTCCGAGGAGGGATCCCACTCGACCATCCACCCAGGAGGAAGCTGGGGCGGCCAAGTGCCAACAACAGCACACTCAGAAGCTTCAACTTCACCTGAAAAGAGATGCCACAACAAGGCTGAGCTTCTAAGCTCAAGAAGACTTAACCGACCCGTGGGAAAAACTACTCCACCACTCCTAGACATGCAAGGCTCTTTGGCTGAGGGGTTTGTTTTGCCAAAAACGACTACAGTAGGTCCTTACTTTTAGTATTTTAGCTCCGATTCTAAGTTCATTAACCAGCCTATTTTTGCAACTTATGCTAAGCAAGCACAGTTCCAACCAATATGTGTATAACTCAAGCATCAAATTCATATCATCATCATGTTCATCTTTACTCAGTGTAGCATAGCGATCAAGCAGTTTCAAACTGTGAGAGGCAGACGAATCGATTCGAGTTTCCTTAACCATGCATGGTGAACCTAATCTCATGACATCCGCGCACCACCGAGGGTCGCTGTGACATCCTAGCCCAAGGCTTAATAGGATTGATAGAATACTCATACCAACAAGTTGCAACTTCTTTTCCGGAAGCTCATCCTCAAAGAACTCCGGGGTTAAGCGTGCTTGGCCCGGAGCAATTTCGGGATGGGTGGCCGACTGGGTAGTTCTTCCCGGGTGCGCACGAGTGAAGACAAAGTGCGCAGAAAAGACTTGTGTTGGTCTGTGAGGGAATTCTTGATATCCTAGGGAGCTGCCAGGTGTAAGCGGGCTTGGCCCCGGGGGGTGGGACGCCACAGTTGGTATCAGAGCCGACTCTCGCGGTTTCACGGGCGCGTGCGGTCGTAGTTGCGCAGGCATGGTGTGCATGGCTGGTATGGGCCCAGAGTGGTAACACAGCATGGCACATGCACTGGCACCGGACACACGGACGTGGCCAAGAGGGGACGTTTCTGGCTTGGGGTTGACCGACGAGGGCGTCGGTCTTCTAAGGAGGTGAGTATGTGACATCCTAGCCCAAGGCTTAATAGGATTGATAGAATACTCATACCAATAAGTTGCAACTTCTTTTCCGAAAGCTCATTCTCAAAGAACTCCGGGGTTAAGCGTGCTTAGCCCGGAGCAATTTCGGGATAGGTGACCGACTGGGAAGTTCTTCCCGGGTGTGCACGAGTGAGGACAAAGTGCGCAGAAAAGACTTGTGTTGGTCTGTGAGGGAATTCTTGATATCCTAGAGAGCTGCCAGGTGTAAGCGGGCCCGGCCCCGGGGGGGGGGGGGGACGCCACAGTCGCTTCCTGTGTCGGTCGTCCCCATCAATCCCTGACCCGTGTCGGGCCTACTTCTCTTGGTGCAATGTTCCGCAGACCCGACCTCTACCGTTCTATGACCACACTTGCCACCACATGCGGCCGTAGGGGAATCTCTATTCCAGAGACAGTGGATCGAATCGCTCACATCCAGGTTCAATCAGGTACTAGGCTTCCCCATCCCATACTGGGTATGAGATTAGTACTTTCAAACACTTGATCACGAACACCACCACTATCAGACCTTAATCAGATTCAAGTAGACAGACGGGGCGATCCACCGACCACCAAAAGAGTTCACCAGGCCCTGCCTCGTCCACCGTCCTTATAGTTGTAACCAGAAGGAGAACAATCAACTCCTATAACTCGTGAGTGATAGGAAATCACTCGACTTTTACCGAGTCCTATTAAGCGTTGCAACTACTCGGACTTATCAGACTAGTGTTCAGATCAAGGGAACTAAGTCATGCATCTATGGTTTTTCAAACAACTCCTATAATGTAAATGCACATACATACGAAGGAAGGCATGTGCAAGTTTAGAAAGTTGGGGTCATGCTCCGGGGCTTGCCTTCGAGCGGGGTGGAGGCAAACTGGTCTTCCACGGGTTCTGCTTTAGTTCCTGCGGTCGGTAGCTCAGCTACTGCTCCATCTTCTGGCACCGGATGTAGCTCGTATGTGCCGTCGGCGAGATTCAGCTCTACACGGAAGTGCAAATGCATGGGTTGAACATTTAGTCCCAGGTTGCTTCCTCCTTCGTGTGGTTGCTCCATAGTATCTTGTACATCTTCTTTGCTGCATGTTGAGGTTGGCTTGAGTGAAGATGTACTTGAGGCTCTTGTGATCGGTGTAGATGTTATAGTGGGTGCCCATCAAATAGTGTCTCCATATCTTTAAGACATGAATCACTGCTGCTAACTCAAGATCATGGGTCGGATAGTTCATATCATGAGGTCGCAACGCCCGCGAGGCATAGGCAATGACTCGGTTGTCTTGCATAAGAACACACCCAAGTCCAGTGCCAGAGGCGTCACAGTACACGTCAAACGACCTGGAAGGGTCGGGTTGAGCTAAAACTGGGGTAGAAGTCAGCAAACGTTTCGAGGTATGGAAAGTTTCTTCGCACTTGTGGCTCCACACAAACTTGACTTCCTTTTTCAGTAGCTCGGTTATCGGCTTAGCTATTTTTGAGAAATCCGGAATGAAACGCCGATAGTAGCCTGCTAGCCCAAGAAAATTGCGGATCTGCTAAACCGAAGTGGGTGGCCTCCAGTTCATGACCTCCTGTACCTTGCTGGGGTCCACTGCTATGCCGTTCTGAGAGATTGTGTCTCAAGAATTTGACATTCTCTAACCAGAATTCACACTTGGAGAACTTGGCATAAAGCTGATGATCCCTCAACCGCTGAAGAACCACATGAAGATGCTCGGTATGTTCTTCTTTGTTCTTCAAGTATACCAGAATATCATCAATGAACGCCACTACGAACTTGTCCAGCTCGGGCATTAACACCAAATTCATGAGATACATGAAATAAGCGGGTGCATTGGTGAGTCCAAAGGACATAACCAGGTACTCGTAGAGTCCATATCTTGTGGAGAAGGCAGTTTTGGGAATGTCACAGGGTCTGATCTTGTTTTGGTGGTAACCGGAACGAAGATCAATCTTGGAGAACACTCTAGCTCTAGCTAACTGGTCAAACAGAACATCAATGCGCGGAAGAGGATACTTGTTCTTGATAGTCACCGCATTGAGGGGTCGGTAGTCCACACACATGCGTAGACTTTCATCCTTCTTCTTCACAAACAGGGCTGGGCAACCCCAGGGTGAAGTGCTGGGTCGGATAAAGCCTTTCTCCAACAGGTCATGCAATTGGGTTTTCAACTCGGCCAGCTCGGCGGGTGGCATCCGATAAGGTCTTTTTGATATTGGGACGGTGCCTGGCTGTAGTTCAATGGCAAACTCGATATCCCTATCTGGTGGCATGCCAGACAAGTCATCCGGAAACACATCGAGGTACTCACGGACAACATGAAGGTCTTCTATCCGGGCTTCTGTTACAGGATACGCACAAGGATTTGCGTACTCAGGGTGGTTCAAGTGTACGGTAGTGTTGGAGGTATGCCCTAGAGGCAATCATAGAGATGATGATATTCCATTTGTATCCATGATTTGTATGTTTGTTCATTGAATATCCATTGAAGGCTACTTGAATTGATTTGCAATTATGTGAATTGTATGTGAAACTCTTTACTTGTATGGTTATTCTAAAGTTGTCCCTAGTCGGAGTTCATGTGAGGACACACATGAATATTAGACTAGCACATGTATTAGTTGATGACTATGTTTCACAAGTCATGGACATGGAGATGTTGAACTAATAATGTGGACACATGTGGAGACATGTGTTAGGACTGACCCAACACGAGAAGTAGTTCTCTCTTTAAACAACATACACGCTTTGTCCTTAGACCTGAGATTGTCGCATGTATTCTAGATGTGGATTGACCTACTTAGGGGCTATCAAACGCTACGCCGTAACAGGGTAGTTACAAAGGTAGCTTTCGGGTTTGTCAAGAAGCATGCTATGAGACATGGTCAATCAAGATGGGATTTGCCCCTCTCTGATTGAGAGCGATATCTCTGGGCCCCTCGAGTGATCGGATCCGAAAATGCATGGCCATGCTACGTACGGTTCAGAGTTAACCTACAAAGGGATTCCGAATCACAGGATCGAGAAAGAGCGGTCGGCTTGAAGCTAGACCAAATATCGTGAGGCAAAGGGAATAGCATGTATATTATGTTGTGATGGTTCGTCTGATATGATCTTCGTGTGCGTATAGGAGTTGGCACGTCTTGCTAGAGGCCGCTACCGACTATTGGGCCGAGTAGGAGTACTCGGGCCATGTCTATACGTATCCGAACCCATAGGGTCACACACTTAAGGGGTGGAAGCCCAATTCGGATCTGATCCGAGTTGGATTAGATTTAGGAGTACTAATGGGCCTCGGATCCAGAGGCCCATCAGGAACCTCTATAAATAGAGGGGTGGGGGCGCCCTAGGGTTTACACCTTTTTGGCGAAACACACTTGTCGCGCCTCCCACGCCCTCGCCTGTTGCAACTCGCGGATCTAGCAATCCGGCTTGCGATGCTTCCTCCCTGCACGTGTGGATACCTTGGAGGTGTTGCGCCTGCAGCACTTGAACGAGCCATCGACGAGCCGCCGACGAGCCACGACGAGCCGACGACGAGCCGCGGCACCGGAGGCGATCTTGCTGCACGTGGACGAGCTGCTGAGGAGCTGCTGGACGTGATCGACTACGTACGACTACGTGATCGTCTTCACTGCACCGACGCATATCTACATCTTCCGCACCAGTAGTGCGTCGAGTGGTAATCCCGTGATCCTTATACGGCAGTTCTTCCTGGTTATACGCGGTAGAAATTTTGATTTGCGCTAGTGTAGCCTACCTCGTATCCCAACAGGTAGAGTTGCCATGCAAAGGTGAGTTTATGTGGATAGCTCGGGCAGATACGTCCAGAACCACCTGATGTCGGGTCATCCAATCCATCCCCAAGATGATATCTATTCCTTCTAGATCAAGGATGATGAGATTTTCCCTAAAAAGAATCTGGCCTAACTTGATAGGAACAAGGTTAACTATCTTGTCTGAAGCTATTTTCCCTCCCGGGGTGGAGATCATATATGACCCTTTTGTGTGACCAACGCTCAGTTTACATCTCTCACCAGTCTTATTTCTGATGAAGCTATGGGATGCTCCTGAATCAAACAAAACAATAACAGTTTGATTATGGACAAGGAAGGTACCCGTCATCACCGGCGCACCTTCGGGGAGCTCGGTTAGGCTGGTGTAGTTGAGCCGACCCTGGCGAACCTGCACCTTGGGTTTCCTTCTCCTGTTGGCTGTGGGGTTTTAACCAGGCCGCTGATTCTTATTTCTGGGGCAGTCCTTGACAACATGCCCTTCGTTGCCGCAAGTGAAGCAACGGTTACCATTCACAGGCGCGGTGGCGGTGAAGAGGTCGGCCGTGGTGCCTACGGGTGGAAACCGGGTAATCGAGGTGCTACCAGTGGTGGAGGGCGAGCAACCCATCGTCCCAACTGCTGTGGCCTGTGGGGCACCTGAGGGGGAACCATTCTGAATCTCCGAGCGGGCGGGCTCGGCAATGCCATTGAGGCCTTCCGCTTCTGGTCGGCCTTGTGGGCCTGCATACAGTCCACTCGAGAGATGGCCAGATTTACCAGCTCATTATAGGTATCCACCTTGATAAGGTTCAACCTCTCCTTGAGCTCCAGGCTTAAACCTCTGCGGAACCTATCCCTCTTCTTCTCGTCGGTATCCGCGTGATAGCCGGCGTAGCAGCACAGGTGGTTGAAGGCCTGCGCGTAGTGCAGAACGTCGCGGCTTCCCTGGGTAAGAGCCAGGAACTCGTTGAGTTTACGCTCTAGGAGGCCTTCTGGAATATGGTGCCCTCTGAAGGCGGTCTTGAACTCGTTCCAGCTGACAACATGGTCGGTCGACAACATGGTGTGGTAGTGGTCCCACCAAAGCCGGGCGGAACCACACAGTTGTTGAGCTGCGAACCGGGCCTTGTTCTGGTCGGGGCACAGGGCGGTGAGGAGTTCAAATTTTGATTCGATCGTGCGAACCCATGTGTCGGCGTCGAGAGGGTCCTCTGTCTTGTGGAAGGTCAGGGGCTGCATGCCCAAAAAGTCTTCATAGCGAGCAACCTGAGGTTGCTGATGAGCCCTCCCTCCATGGGGCTGTTGCTGTTGTCCTTGGGCAATGTGCCTCAACAGCTCAGTTTGAGATGCTAAGATTGCCTCCAGCGAAGGCGGGGGCGGAGGCGGGGGAAGATCCTGCCTCTGCTCACTGCCACTGGGCACAGAGCCGGAACGGGTGCGATGCGCCATCTACAAGAGTCAGTGTTCCATTAGTTACATAATCCCAGAAGTATTCCAATCATCCGGGAACTTATGTGCTGAATCCTTAAATGCGACTCTTGCCGATAGTGCAACATAATAACATATCTTTTATTAAGGAGGTGCACATCTCTCTTTGCCATCTTAGTTAACAACTAGCTCATTTCTGCACGGTCGTCTTATTTTTGCTAACCGAATGCAAAGGTGTTTTGATCCACGCTCAGTGGGGTCCACAAGATCCGTGTTCTCATCGGCTGGTCTGCACACAACCTCGGGCGAGTCAAAACCTTAGCCGGTGGGTCCCACTATGTTCGATCTTAAGTGTCCGGGTCGGGCGAAGCGGAACCGTGCAACAAGGGGTCGGGCGAAGCGGAACCGTGCAACAAGGGGTCGGGCGAGGCGGGGACCTGCCGCGAGGTGTCGGGCGCATCCGACCTCATGACCCTAGGTCGGCCACGCTTTGGGACAGGCCCAAAGGAACAGAAACCTACGTGCGGTCACAGCACAAAAACTCACACAACTTTGGCATCCAAGGCGTGTCCCAAAAAAGAACTGATTTTACCAAGATCCTTACATTGCTGGTCCTTTAACACAGAGGGAGTACTCAACTCAAGGCTAACTCATTACATTGCTACCCAAAATTTAGGTTGCCGAGGAGTACAACAAAAGATTAGCTTTCTACAGCCTTCAACCTAAAAGTCATCTAGGTTGCCTACTGAGGGAACACTATGCGTCGGAGAAGGGGCGTCGCCATCTTCAATGTCCATACTGGAGACTCCCACTACCTCCTCAGGGTCTTTCTCCTCCTCCGGGGCAATTTGCTCATCCAGCTGCATTTCCAAAGCATGGATGGCATCGAGCTTGGCGTGGTGCTCATCCAAGTGTGCATTAGCAACCGCGAGCTCCATCTCAACCTCCAACTTCTCTTCAGCAAGCTAAGTCATGTCATGCTCCATGTCCGTCACTTCTTCTTCGAGCTCGGAAATCCTGGCCTGCATGTCGGAGACCTGTATGCTCCTTTGGATAAGCTGATACAATTTTTCCACCAAGTCTCTCTTGGCGGTGTTGAAATGCTCCTGGGTGTCTACAGCTATCTGAGCCAAGACAGCCATAGCCCGTCCTTGAAGCTCAATCAGTCGGTACAAGGCTGACATGCACCTCGTTGTGGTAGAGAAGGTGACCAACGAGTGTGAGGCTGCCAACACCTCCATGTTGTTGACGCGGTCAAGCAAAGCCGGGTCTAGCCGATCCCTGGCGGGAAACAAACCGATCGGGTCCAAAAGGACCTCAAACGGGTGTAGCCGGCAAAACTGGGTGAGAGCCTGTAAGGCAGCTGACTCCCAAGTGTCCTCAAGGGTGTGACCGTAGATCGAGACCTCGAGCTGGGGCCACTCGGGCTGTACAGGGGGTGGAGGTACAACCACTTGCACGTTGCACCGCTGCACTCCGTGCTCCTGGTACTCCCGCCCCGCGTAAAGAGGCGGTGACTGGTAACCAAACCACCTCAAGGTATCCCACAAAATAGTAGGAAAGCCCTCTAAGTGTAGGCATGTGGAGTGGGAAGTGCCATTAGTGCTGCGAAACACATGTCCGGGAGCAGCCATCTGGAACCAAGAACTGAAACAAGCGTGAGATAGAAGCCCCAAGGAGAACAGATCGGGCAGGGAAAAGCACTCGGATTTCTAACCATATTGCAAACTGAAAAGGTAGCTAGAACTCCTTAAAGCGAAGAAGAGCCTTAAACCAAGGCAAGGTTGTTTTAGGGAGGAGGTTTCACAGATTTTAGTTCATGACGCATGCACGACTTACCTCGTCCTCTCAACCAAAATAACTGCCAAAAGCATTGGTTTTACGCTGTTAGTGCCGGTGGCAGGGAAACAAGTACGTCGCTCCCTATAGTAGCTAGTCGGTTTCTAGCATCATTTCCCTAAGCGAACGCGGTTAGTGTACCTGCAGAAAACACAACCACATGAACCTTTCGTGCCAGCACTCACGAAAGCGTCCCCAAGCATTACCGTTCGCTATAGAAACAGTACCCATGCATTTAACGCTGCATGGACAGCACAACAACCGTGGAAATAGGTCCCCTTTGTATAGAACCATATAACCCTTCGCATGCTCGCAATGCAGAATCTGCGCACGTATAATAGACATGGGCGAACAACCGTGATGATAGGCTTGTTGGAATCAAACCATACCACCCTTCACATGAGTTAACATGCGGAACCTGCGCACGTATGATAAACGTGAGCGAAACAACCGCGATGATAGGGTCCTTTGAATAGAACTCCCTATCAACCCTCGCATACTCGCGATGTGGAACTCGGCACACGTATGATACACATGGCGAAGTGCTGGAGGTTAGCAAAATAACCAATAAGTAATAGCCACCTAAAAATAACCCCAAAATCCCCTAGGGCCTCTCGTACTAAGGTCATCCTTAACGATCGTACGAGATTTTTCAACACCCTTCTTGCAAATTTTATTTAAAAAGGAAGTGTTTTAGGACCTATTGTGTTCTCTGTCCTGCTAAACCAGCTCTGGTACCAGCTGTGGTGGAGCACCTCGGATTAACTTAGCTAAAGCACGGTTAAGTCGCCTAACACGCGAATCACATGCTTTAATCAAGTTAATTCGACGATCCGTCGGATTTCATCCGATAAAACCACTTAGACAGGACCGAGTTAGCATAGCTCACACGAAGGTGAGTGGTTCCAAAGAATACAACAGATCAATCAAACTATTCAACGATTTATTACACACTGGTTCAAAAATCAGAGTTTTTACAAGATTCAAAAGCAGTAGAAAGATAAAATAGCGGAAGCTAGAGCCGGGATCGGATGTCCCTGATGAGGCCGATCAAGACATCAATGATCCCTCTCCTCGCCATCCGAGGAGAGATCGCACTCGACCGTCCACCCAGGAGGAAGCTGGGGCGGCCAAGTGCCAACAGCAGCACACTCAGAAGCTTCAACTTCACCTAAAAAGAGATGCCACAACAAGGCTGAGCTTCTAAGCTCAACAAGACTTAACCGATCAGTGGGAAAAACTACTCCACCACTCCTAGACATGCAAGGCTCTTTGGCTGAGGGGTTTGTTTTGCCAAAAACGATTATAGTAGGTCCTTACTTTCAATATTTTAGCTCCGATTCTAAGTTCATTAACGAGCCTATTTTTGCAACTTATGCTAAGCAAGCACAGTTCCAACCAATATATGTATAACTCAAGCATAAAATTCATATCATCATCATGTTCATCTTTACTCAGTGTAGCATAGCGATCGAGCAATCTCAAACTGTAAGAGGCAGACAAATCGATTCAAGTTTCCTTAACCATGCTTGGTGAACCTAATCTCACGACATCCGCGCACCACTGAGGGTCGCTTCCTGTGTCGGTCGTCCCCATCAATCCCCTGACCCGTGTCGGGCCCACTTCTCTTGGTGCAATGTTCCGCAGACCTGGCCTCTGCCGTTCTGTGACCACACTTGCCACCACATGCGGCCGCAGAGGAAACTCTATTCCAGAGACAGTGGATCGAACCGCTCACATCCATGTTCAATCAGGTACTAGGCTTCCCCATCCCATACTGGGTATGAGATTAGTACTTTCAAACACTTGATCACGAACACCACCACTGTCAGACCTTAATCAGATTCAAGTAGACAGACGGAGCGATCCACCGACCACCAAAAGAGTTCACCAGGCCCTGCCTCATCCACCGTCCTTATAGTTGTAACCAGAAGGAGAACAATCAACTCCTATAACTCGTGAGTGATAGGAAATCAATCGACTTTTACCGAGTCCTATTAAGCGTTGCAACTACTCGGACTTATCAGACTAGTGTTCAGATCAAGGGAACTAAGTCATGCATCTATGGTTTCAAACAACTCGTATAATGTAAATGCACATACATACGAAGGAAGGCATGTGCAAGTTTAGTAAGTTGGGGTCATGCTTCGGGGCTTGCCTTCGAGCGGGGTGGAGGCAAACTGGTCTTCCACGGGTTCTGCTTCAGTTCCTGCGGTCGGCGGCTCAGCTATTGCTCCGTCTTCTGGCACTGAATACAGCTTGTTTGTGCCGTTGGCAAGATTCAGCTCTACAAGGAAGTGCAAATGCAGGGGTTAAACATTTAGTCGGTTATTTCAACAACACTTGCAAGATTTCGCTCAAAAACTTGTAGCAAGGCTACAGGAAAAGGTGTGGAAGTCCAAGCTTCAATTGATGGAGAACAGGACAAAGGGTCGGGTTGTGAGAAACTTATGATCTGACCCTCAGACCTAAGGAATAACTGTACCGGGGACCTCAGACTTAACACAGAGAAGTCCCTGAAATTTTACACAGATACCCTCGGGTCAAAGAAAAAGATATAGCCGAGCCCTCGGGCGAAGCGGACAAGGGTCGGCGAAACAGACAAGGTCGGGCGGGACGGAAAAAGGGGTCGGGCGAATCGGAAAGGGGTCAGCAGCTTACCTTTAGGCCTACTGGTGAAGTCTTGGGGTCGGGAAGGAACAGACTTAGGTGGAAGGACTAAGGCGCTAAGGCTTGGACGGCGGCGAGGTTCGACGGTGCTCCGGCGGCGGCAGTGCTTCTTGTGGACAACAAGCAAGCTCTAGCACCGTGCGGAGGAAACAGGTGGCTAGGGAGGGTTGGGAAAAGCGGTTTTGAGCAGAGAGGGGAAGTTCCTTAAGAGCTTAAGCGGCAGCGCTCAAGTGCGAGCAGAGCAAGGTGCGGCGAGGCAGCGATGGCGAAGGAAACTCCGGTAGGGGCTCTGGTACTCCCTTTTATAGTTGCGCGGAAGAGAGAGAGTTTGAGCAGCGCGAAGATCAGGTCGAAAGGGATGGAGTGCTCTGCCGTGGCGGCGATTGGGCGGCGGATTGGGTGCGGCGGCTCGACTAGCGTGTGACAGGAAGGAAGGAAGGGCACGATAGGTGAGGTCGCTGCAGATGAGGTGACAGGGCGAGCGGCGATGCTAGCAAGCGCAGATCAGCGGCTTTGCCGGGGCACGTTACTGGTAAGGTGGAAAAAGGAGCTGTCTCTGCCAGAGCCGGGGTTGGCGAGGGCGGTAACGTCGTGGGGCGCGCGCGTGGGCAGTGCAACTGTGGGGGAGACGAAAAAGCCGGAAGACATAGGGGCGCGCGGGCGGGGATCTGGACGAGATGATGGGTGCAGGAGGCGAGGCGGTGTGGCGCGGCAGCGGCAAATCCGCTGTCGCAGCGGCGACAGGGCACCTTGGCGCGGCCGGCGAGGGTGCGAGCGAGACGAGGCGAGGCAGAAAGGGCTGCAGGGGCTTCCGCGCGTGATTGGGAAGGAGGCGCGCTGATCTATCTTGTCGCGGCCGGCGACTGGGCGAGGCGGCGCTCGTCAGGGAGGTTGAGCCACGCGGCGGAGAAGCTCTGAAGCGGGGCGCACGCGGGCTCTGGCGCGTCTAACTTGAGAGATCTGTGGGATCTGATTTTAGGTCCACCATCCAGTCTCTGGCTCTCCCGCAGCTCCAAAATTTTGAAGGAACACTGGTTTCGGGACCTAAAGAAGAGCTGTAAACGTTTACTGGGTTTGTGCGATTTGTTGGGTTTCCAGAGGTCGGGGTGATGTAAACTGCAGATTTAGGATTTATTTTGAGATTAACTCGGTTGATTAAACCAAGTTCGTTACAATCCATTCGGATAGTCATGCAGATTCTGCAATTCTTATATTCAAACCTGACATCCGAAATACGGCTCCCAATCGGCATGTGGCCTTCTTCCGTCGATTTGACAGTTCAAAAGTTCTTTCGATTGAACGATATTGCGTTTCTTTTAACATCTAATACTAATAGTATTAAAATGACATCCGACAAAACTATCTGAATTGGTATTTAACATCCGAAAAATGACTCCCAATCGAATTCAGATGGTGGAAAATATTCGCACCGTTTACACCCTACAGCTACGGACTGCAAGAACAGAAGTCTGCAACAAGTTGGATGGCCATCATGGTACTTCCGAGACACTAACCCTTATGAGTTACTCCCCCCGTTCCAAATTTAGATAGTTTTAACTTTTCTAAATTTTATATTATTATGCAGATAAACATATGCTATATCTAGTGCATAACAAAAATTATGCGCATAGAAAAATGAAAATAACCTACAATTTGTGACGGAGCTATATCTAGTGCATAACAAAAATTATGCGCATAGAAAAATAAAAATAATCTACAATTTGTGACAGATAGAGTACAAGATCAGTGGCCATCACTGCACCAGCCCATGAGCTACAAGATCAGTGGCCACAACAAAAGCAGTGGCAGCTTGTTCTACAGCAGTCTCTTTCCTGATAACTTTACTACTAGACTTTATTTAATTTCTTATTGACATAGTTATAAAGGTGTAGCATTTGAAAAGAAAATGCTGAAGGAGGTAACTGCCAGTAACTTGGCAGGCGGATACACAGATTCGGACGCTTAACACCAATGCAACTTTGCAAAAGAACGGGGAGACATGGGATAATGGATGGACTTAAAGATGAGAATACATGATATTAAAATGCTGTACCCAAAACTCCTATATGCTACAAAACTCCCAAAGAATTGGTAACCAAACAGCTCATAAGGCATGAATACAATAGTGTTTCCGAAATGTACAACAAAGTGAAAACACATGCCATTTCCAGCAAAAGACCCTTCAAGCTTTCTTGTCAGATCTATTAAGGTTGAGATTAAACCACTTTTTTTTGCCAGATTTGTCTCTGCCATCTACGCTACCATTCTCGGGGCTCTCAGGGATGCTATGCTCTGTTGTATACCTACTGCTGCTGCTACCAGCACCAACAGGGTTTACCAAAGTTCGTTCAGTTGTGAATGAGCAATGGATATTATCCCTCTCTCGCAGCATATCATCAACCTGCAGATATGCAACTCTTTAGCAACATTTTCAAACAGTTCTTCAGATTAATGATCAGAAAGAGCTTAATTTGCCACTCATGTCTAGTGAAATGTTCTGGCAAAATGTCAGTCGGACAGCCTAATGTCTATGTCTATGTCTATGTCTATTCATATTCAGGTATCACTAAATTAATACAAGTTCATAAGCAACTGCACATCTAATAAGATTTAACAAATTAACTCCCGATAATTATTATTTAGAAATTCATGTGGTCTTATTCAGTCATGTGCAAGCATGCATGATTGACCATGCAAGCCTCATTTTAACTCCAGTGAATGACCAGATTTGAACACAGCATGAGACTAGGTCCCTTGCAGGTACATCAACAATGAGAATGACAGAAGTAACAGAAATGCACATAATAGGGGGCGGATCCAGGGCCCGGGCTGAGGGGCTGCACCCCGGGTCCAGCCCAAGTAAGAGTACCCCTATGTAATTTCAGCCCACCAGCCCCAGGCGCATAGGCAGCACAACAGCCTCACTGCTTCATCTTTTTCGAGTTGCATCCTGCGGCACCCTCCCAATTCCCAATGCCATCCGCAGATCCTCCCAACCTGCCCCACAGCCCCCATCCTGGCCATCCACCGAGATGCCCGGCAGCCGGCGGCCCCCAGTGGTCCAGCAGGTACGCAGTGTTCTGGCTGCAGCCTGTGCAGGCACAGGTGACCAGCATATGCAGCGAGTCAACAGTGAGCTTGCCGGTTTCCGATGAGGCTGGTTCATGGGAGGGGAGGGGCATCGTATCTCTGTCTTCAGTGAGACCACACCACAAGCAGATTTCTGGGACAGCGGTAAACTTGCCGTGCCTTGCTCCAGCTTCTTAACAGCTTCAAATGATTGTTCATTTTTTAAGTACTTTGACATTCTCCTCAGATAGCTTACAACATCAAATTTTGCTAAGGCCAGTAGCTGTTAATTGGAAAATTGCAGTTGTAGTTTTGGCCTAGCCTTTTAATTGATGCTTCCTGTTATGCTACAATGTGTTTAGACTTTAGAGTGATCTGCTCTTGTTAATCTAAGTTGTGATCAATACTGGTATAGTACAATACCATAAATTATTTCTGATTGAACTAGCACATACTTCTCTTGTGAATTCTGTTACTTGTTCGAATAAGCAGTGAGGCTTGACTCTTGGTACATGCCTGTATGAGTTCGGAAGGGAAGGCTTCAAGGCTTTATTTACTAAGTTAATTGTTTAATTCAACTTGTGCTAAGGTTTAATCCTGGGCGTCTCAACATCTTGTGGTGAGATGTTTTAAATGCAGTCAGTCACTTGAGAGCTCATATTGAACATGAGCTATTATTTAGCCCCATCCCCCATTTGCTCCGTTTCTGGGTCCGCCACTGCACATGATGCAATTTCTTGTGCACATCCAAATCACAAAACTAGCACACATGGCAAGATATATCCAAAAAGAAAGGAAAACACATGATTGTTGCAAACATCCACGCTATACACCTCATTATAGAATGATATGCCCTTGAAAGAGCTGGCAATAATAGGTATAATATAATGCAATGACGCATGGCTTTACTGTGAGTTTATTAAGTCAATATGTTACTGCATCCAGAGACTCATTTCAATCAGACAAGTTGTTAAACAGAAATGTACATGTAACTATACTTATGCATTCTATAAATCGTGATTAAAAATATATGCCATGGAAACTATTCTACACAATTGATCTCATACAGAACAATTAGTTTTCTAAATTTTATCAGAGTGAAACGGCATAATATCTTTTCATATTTTTTATCAGAGTGCAATATTATAATACCTACAAGAATCATATATACACAGGTTTGAACCAGAACACAAAGGGTAGAACACTATCCATCACAGCAAGGACAAGGGGATATTATTTCTGAGTTTCTGTGCACAATAAGTCGAAATGCCTGAAGGAGGTGGCACGTTTGCTAAACACTTTCAAGTAAAGTTTGAGCTGTAGAAGGAGCTATATTAGCTCTACCTATCTGTGCTCTCACTACAGAGGCTTAGCTATGTTTTAGTGTGATTTACCCCTACAGTTTATCGCCGAGACCCCTAAGCTATAGCGATGGCATAATCACCTACATTACTCTTATAACCAGATGTAGTCTGGACGTCTTCCACAGGTGGTGTGACTATATTAGACCAATTTTTTTAAGGACAGCAGTACTTGTCCTCGACTCATCACAATGTCCACAGACCGTTTGTACAGGAAGGAGGGGGCAATATGCATACCGCTTCTCTCTCTTGCGTATATCTGTTGGTGACTTCTTGAAATCGTGCCAAAGCCTGAAAGCCATATTATTCAATCCAATCATTATTCAAATGGAGAAACAGCCTAAAAATATGACTGATAACAAAACGAAAACATAGTTACTGACTTTTCTGTACTCAGTTTCAAATTGACGCAGATCATTTCTCTTTGCTAGAATTTTAGATTCTATTTCCTTCAGCCTCTCTGTTGTGTCTTCGTAACTTTTTGCACACATTGCTTCAATCATATAGCTAGCTGGCTTGAAAAAATTATCACCTACACAAATCAATTAGGATGGCTCAGTGAAAAGGAATGATATCACAATACAAAGGGAGACGGCAAGAATGCAGACCATATACAGCAAATATATGAGTTCCAGGTTTGAGAGCCGACACTTCGCAAGGTTGAAGACCTTCCAATCTTTTAAAGAAGGCAGCCTCAGGATCTTTGGCCATTGCCAACTGCAGTTGTAAGAAACAAAATATCAAAATCAGTTACAATACACAGAAAAACTAACAACGGACAATAGAATTACATACCGCATTCACTGTTGAGTCCATACGGTAAACCTGGAAATGCAAGAAATACATGCCTGCAGATGTCACCTTGCCAGTCTTCTGACTATCTTCCTGAAGGTCAAAGGGAAAACTGAAGATAATATTAAACTAGACCTCTGGATGCATGTCTTCTCTAAACTCTTATCTGAAATGTACCATGAGCATACACAGAACGCAGAATTGGAGACTAACTGAGCAAATATCAGCTATTCCATTATCCATTTGTACTACATAACCACACCATGATCTTAGAAATACTAATGCAAAATTAGGAGCAGCACATCACTTCCTTTAGAAACAATGTACTGCCTCCGATTTCCAATGATGTGACGTTAGGACAACTTAATTAGTTCTGAAGTTGCCCTAATGTCATACATCTAAAACCAGAGGGAGTACAATGTACATTGAAAAGATCTCCCAGAAGGCCAAAAACACCCTTCACCTACCTCACTAAGTGAGGGATAAGGGTACCCACGGGTCCCCACTGCCTAGGATACTGGTCGGCCCTGATAAGTGGGCCCACCCAACCATGCCGTGCGGGTCAAGGCATAAAGATACGTGGAACACAAGTCTGGAGGCCAAGCGAACGGATTCTGCCTAAATATCACGGGATACTTGTTGTAAACCAACTAAGATTGCTTTCCATGTAACAACCGACTAGGATTAGATCCTATCCGATTGTAACCCTAGGTCGTCAGCCTATATAAGGCGGCTAGGGACACCCCCCGAGAGTAACTCATCCCACCTCAGATCAACTCTTCGCACCTGCAATACGATCCACCAGAACACAAGACGTAGGGTATTACTCTCCGGAGACCCGAACCTGTCTAAACCTTTCGCTCCTGTGTTACCATTCGAGTTCTTGGTCTCACAATATCCCCCACCTACAAATCTACCACCTGGGTAACCCCTTGGTGGACTATCAGTCACTGAATCCGACAGTTGGCGCACCAGGTAGGGGTGATTGTGAAATCCTCCCCAGCGAGCTCAATGGCATCTTGCCCCGGCGTCATCTTCTCCGAGAGTATGAAGGACTTCCTCGCGCTCGCCCACCCACCCACGCCCTCCAACCAGATCGTGGGATCCTCTTAGCGATCTTGATGGCATAATCACTAGCGACATCCATTTGCAACCAGGCCACTACGCGCGCGAAGCTAGGTCGCTGTCATGATCTAATCGTTACTGGCAGCCTGCATACAAGGCGGATTAGTCGTACACGTGCTGCACACAAAGCAAGGTGCAGAGGAGCCGGAGCCTCTTCCACCTGCGAGCGACGCTAACATCAAGGGGCACATGTACACCGCCGGCCCTGGCCACTACGCGCGGGAGGAAGGAGCCTGCCTTGTCCTGGTTGCCACTGGCATGTGCGCCGAGCAGATTAGCGTGCATGTTTTACATGCATACAGGAAGGATCCTGTTATTTCTTTTTATAATTTTCTTTCTATATATCCGACCATGTTTCTTTGTTTTCCATGGTCAACATGATTACTTTAATCGGTTTTTCCTCTAACGCGAGATATGCACCGAGCGAATATGGATGTTGGCCTAGGCCCTTCACCGCTTCATGCCGTTGCAGTGGAGCCGTGTGCATGCATGGCACGGAACGACTTCAAAGCAAAAATCAGCAACATTGCCAGGCATCGCCATGCCAACACATCAACGACGATGACACCTTCGCCCACTAGGACCTAACCCAGAGATATATAGTCGGCTGTGAGTTCCGATTGATCAGCCTCATCGACAATAGTCTGCCGACCATGACGACCAAATGGCGCTCGGGGGCTTCTAAAGCCCAAGCGCGAGGACGACAGGCTGATCTCCAACTCGGCCACAAATCAAGCTAAGTCCTATTTTCAATTAAATATTTTATGGCTTCCGTATACCTCCGTACACCTTGGCTCCTTTGTCTCTGTGACTTTCGCCAACCACCCTGGTCACACCATACAGCGTGGTCCGTCCACTACACAGGCAGTCAGGGGGTTGTGCCCTATGAGTGCCCAACGCACGTTCTTGCTTTTCCGCACAGTTCCGACTGCTTTGTGGCTTGTCCATCTCTCTTAACGATTGCTAATGTACTCGAGTAGCACACGCCTTAATCCGTGAAGCCTGGCCCTCATGCATCGCTTCCTGCTAAGCATGCTCAAGCCCGCTCTCGGCAACACCCCGGCAGGGTCAGGTGCTTAAACGTAACGGGCTAACTACTCGAGGAAATTACATGGCCTACAAGAGCAAAACGCACAAGAACTTACTTTTACGCAGAATAAAACCCTAAGTTATTCAATTATTAAATGTTCTACATTATGCAACATAATCTTTGTATTGTCCTTTTACAGCTCCGAAACTACTCGGCGTGCCTCTTGCAACCCAGCCAACCTCCGAGGTTTGGGGGCTGGGTGCGGGAGGTGACTTGGCATGCTTCCGCGGCTCGTCCAGGTCTCAAGCTTAGGGGCTAGGTGCCACAGACGACTCGACGTGCCTCCAGTTGCCCGGCGACCTCTTTGGCTCAAGGCAGGAGGCGACTCGGCGTGCTTCCGTGGCTTGACTAGCTCCCAAGCTCAGGGGCTGGGTGCCACATATGACTCGGCGTGCCTCCCATTGCCCGGCCGACTTCTCTGGCTCGGGGTGGGAGGCAACTCGACGTGCCTATTGAGTTGCATGCACCAACCAGTTCAACCCAAAAGCTTAACCTGATAGGGAAAGGTGGGCAATTCACTTATACTGTAACACTCTCCCTCACGTGCAGGCTCCCTCACGTCGCATATGGAAATTGGAGTAGGCTGCAATATAATCGCGCCCGCTAGGATTCGAACTCGAGACCTCTGGCTCTGATACTAAATTGAGTTGCATGCACCAACCAGTTCAACCCAAAAGCTTAAGCTGACAGGGAAATGTGGGCAATTCACTTATACTCTAACAGTGACTCCGTGGCTCCGCCAGTCCTCACTCTCGAGGGCTAGGCGCCTATTTCATGTCGGCGTGCCTCCGTGGCTCCGCCAGTCCTTGCGCTCGGGGGCTGGGCGCCTACTTCAGGTCGGCGTGCCGGGGCTAGGCGCCTATTTCAGATCAGTGTGCCTCTATGACACCGCCAGTCCTTATGCTCGGGGGCTGGGCGCGATATTTGGATCCCTTTTACGATGGAAACAATACAACTGATCCTTGACCATTGGACCGATTACTTTAATCGCTTCAATGCTCGGGGGCTACTCCATATGGAGTGCGCCTTGCGACGCCCTCCATGTACTTCCCTTCGATCTACAGGATGCCAGACATCCCGAAGCTCGGCAGTCGCATAGCCATGCGCATTTGGTCATACGCATGTGGAAGCTTCAATTTTTCTTCCTTTTTTGAGCACTATGCAGCCTCTCCATCACTATGACGACACCGCACCTTCAGCCGAGTACATTACAAGCTTCGTTGTGCATCCGTCAGGTTCCTGTTCGACTCCACATCGCTCAGGGGGCTGGAGGGATAAGGGTACTCAAGGGTCCCCACCGACCAGGCAATTGGGCCTGCCCGACCATGCCATGCGGACCAAGGCATAAAGATACGTGGAGCACAAGTTCGGAGGTTGGGTGAACGGATTCTGCCTGGATATCACGGGATATTTGTTGTAAACCGACTCAAATTGCTTTCCATGTAACAACCGACTAGGATTAGACCCTATCTGATTGTAACCCTAGGTCGTCAGCCTATATAAGGCGGCTAGAGACACCCCCCGAGGGTAACTCATCCCACCTCAGATCAACTCTTCGCACCTGCGATCAGCAATACAATCCACCAAAACACAGGATGTAGGGTATAACTCTCCAGAGGCCCGAACCTGTCTAAACCTTGCGCCCCTGTGTTACCATTCGAGTTCTTGGTCTCACAATCTCCCCCGCCTACAAATCTACCACCTAGATAACCCCCTAGTGGACTGCCGGTCACTAAATCCGACACTAAGCAAATAATTTCTCTAATCGCACTTTCCCCGCAACATCCAGCACATAAGAAATGGAAATGGAATGAAACAAAAGATCCCAAAACTCTAAAACAAAGGCAAAACAAATAGACCATATGACCTGTCCATGAATGAAGACATATAAGCTAAGTAAAATAGTTATCCATTATACATTCAGTTGCCTTTCAAGAGAGAAAATGTTGATTTTTGTTCTTAAGCTAGATCCATGTCAATTAGATTAAGGATTACATGTGTCTCAGTATCAAAAACAGGTATCATAACAGAATACCAGCTAGAATTCAGAAAGTTGGCATATAACAACATATCTAGAGGAATACAAATGATGTGCCCAGTGGTAATTTAATGACAGGATTAGTTTAGCTGGCTTGAAGATGACAGGCTATGTAGCATTTTCTTTAATGCATTTAAACATATCAAAATCACTTGGGTAACACTAACAATGATACCAATTGCAAGTTCTCTAAAAAGCTATATATTAAACAAATGCTGGAAGAGGCTATGAATATTAACAACAGAGCATATTAACAACACAGTAGCACACTTAGAAATTACCTGCAAAGCGAGTCCATAACCTCCATTAACTTCTTGCTCGAAGTATAGAAGCTGTATATATTAAACAAATGAGAAAATTGAAGGAAACACAAAAGAAAGCAACATAGAAAGGCTCTAGTTCCAGAGCAAATGAATTTTATAAAGAAAAATCCACCTCATACCTTAAATTTACTTTGTGCAGGTGAAGTGACTCTGACTACTATTCCAGAATGAGCTTGTTCTTCACTTATTGTTACACCAAAAAAATGAGCACATTGCTTATCAACCTATAGATACAAGATATAAGTTAGCAATCATATTATAAATATTACCACAAGGATGGTAGCATTCACCTTTCCGGTAGCTGATGTTCCAACAGGGAGTGGTCTCACTGTAACTGTGCCATTCATAGCCTCTTCCAGCACGGTGGGAGATATTGTGGTCTTGATAGGAACACCAAGCTTGCTATAAGTCATAAAATTTATTAGAAAAGTGAAAATGGAGGTTTTAAATTACTTCTAGAAATAATTTTAATTGATTCTACAGTTACCTAAAAAGTGCTGCAAACATTGTGTTGACAGTTCCAAGATTGGACAAATCAATCTCCATATCCATCCCTTCATTTTCTAATGCCTGATAAAAATGTAGCAAAAGTATCTCATGCATAACTTGATCTTCCAACAAGATTTAGGCAAGATGTCACGTAGGAATCACATAGAAAATTTACATATCATCACATATTGAATTTACATGTCACCAAAATAACAAGCACCAATGTCAATTATCATGTCTAGTGGTACATCAAGATGCCATAATTTCAACTTAACGCATCGCTTATGGCCTGAATTACTAGTTTAAGAAAGATTCAGTCTCCAAGCAACTTGGAACAATCGTTACCGATGCATAATTTATCCATAAATGGTAAATGGTATTTGGTCAGGTAATGGTACCAAGCTGCCTAAGTACCAATTTTCCATTGTTGGTACAGTAAGATGGCTCTCAATCAAAGATTATCCCACTAAATAAAAATATTGTAACAGGATTATATTTAAGACAGGACATGTCATATTCAAGTAATCCAGTACTCCAAAATCTTACCCCAACAGTGAACGACATACAGAGCTCATGGCCCAACCAGTACCTACTTACTCTCCTCCCTACACTCTCCATTAATCTTCAGCCTTTTCTTTCATATTTATTACTCCGCACCTTGTCTCCATCTCCTTTCCATCTACCAAATGGCAACAGTGGAGCACCTGCGGTGCTCTTCTGTTGCCCAATTTGCCCTCACTCTTATCCTCCCTTTGGTGAGAACTACAAGGCTAGAAAAATAGCAAGAGGGCTTTCTCGTCGGACTAGCCCACAAACAGCTATACATGACAATTGCTGACGATATCTGCTTGGTTTTCCTTCCAACTTACACTATTCCAACACCTCCAGTGAAATATAGAATGTCATAATCAAGGAAAAAATGGATTTATTAGAGACAACAGTTCAATTGCCATGAATTGGAGCTAACATTTCTCATTATGAACCTAGTAATTACACCTAAATAGATAATAGCCACATCGCCCTGTGCTAACATTGTGCCATGTAAAAAGACAAGCCTCAACAGAAGAGCAACTGATTCACTTACACAAAGAATCATTAATGAACCACAAAAAGTCATAATTTTATACAAAAGCATATTCCTCCTAACAAAACATGGCTGAAACTAAAAATATATTAAAAGATGATTAAAGAGTTCCAGCACCCTAAGATGCAGGAGTATATCTAACAAACAAAATAATCATTGTTAAGTAAATGTTAGAAATTTTGACACACTTGGGTTAAAACAACAGTAAAACAAAGGGTTTAGCATCTAGCAATTTTGATCAGATAGATCCCAGAATGTGAGAAAATGCAGAAGCATAGGAGAGAATAAAAAATAATTGTAGTATGGTATGGTAGATTCAACAAGATAAAACAGCACCTCAAAACCAGCAGTATCATATTGCCTCCTTTTCTCAGGATCCGACAAGATGCTATAAGAATATGCAACTTCTTTGAAGAGTTCTGACGCTTCTGGGTTGCTTGCATTCTTGTCAGGATGGTACCTATCAACAATGATAAGGCTTATTATGATCATTCTACAGTACGGCAGGATCTCATCAACATTGTAGAGTACAGGCATAATGAAATCTACACAAACAGCAGAAATTATTTCATAATGAGCTGGATGCAACCGTATGACAGTATCTTATATTTTAAGTTACCGTAGAAATACCTCATAACTAAAGAATAATCATTTTGCCACAAAAGGACAGTAACATTAAAAATCTTGCAGGCAATGCAGACCAGACACTATTCCAACGGACATGAATACCTTCCTCCAATATGATAGAGTTACTGCTCTAGAAACAGGTCATATGAAAATAGAAGCTCAATTTCTGCTGCTACGTACAGTTTTTTTCTAGTCACTATGTAGTTAGTAGGATGATTGCTATTGTCTGCAATGTACACGAGTATACATATATAAATCCATAATTTAATAAGAAAACATCAGTTACAAGTGTACTGCAATATAATGTCAACACAGCTTGAATACCAAAAGAGTAGCTGTTACTAAGGTTTAGGACCTTGAATGGAAACAAGATATTTGCACTGATTTTTATCGAACTGTGCGTAGTGTTATTGCTTTTTCCTTGCAATTCTTTTCATGTTGTAGGTTCTACAATGATTTAGGAAAAGCAAAACCTCAACTAGTGCACACGACTTTTCAGGAATATTCATTTACAAAGACAGATAAAAGTATAATACTAACATTTACTGGAAACAACACGGTGGTTTTCAACTGAAACAAACACAGATTATTAGAGGAGGGTCTTTCAAATGATATGGAACCTATTCAACACAATAAAAATGCATTATTGAATGCTATGAAACATATACATCTGAAGCCCGAAGAAAGTTCTTTGTATTGACTTGGAAGAATGTCATTGTTATATTTTCCACTACTTTCTCATCAAGAAGCAGACGGGAGCTACACTATCATCATTTGAGTGTACCTCACATGAGTATTATTTCCAGAGAAATGTAACTTCATTTCAGAATTGCTAACAGCTGGATGAAAAGAATTTAGAATAATGAGAGAATAGAATTTTCCAACATTGTAGCCGACAAATTGACTTGCCTAGTTGACAGCTACCAAATCTGAGCTAATTCATTCATTGTTCAGGACTTCAAGATCAAGAGTCCATTTCCGGATACCAAGAATCAAGTACAAGTGCAGCATATGCTAATATGACATATCTAGTGTCCCGATGGTATTTGCATATACAAGCCACGTGAGTTCCCCTGCTGCAATGCAAACAAACTCAGATAACGCATTCTGCTAAACTAAGGGAGTGGCATCTTGTTTTTCCTCTCTTCCGCGGCAGAAATCAAAATAGTATATCAGGATGAACAAGAGCATGGAGGAGAAGGGGGCACCGACTTGAGTGCGAGCTTGCGGTAGGCGGACTTGATCTCCTGGTCGGAGGAGTCCCTGGGCACGCTGAGCACCTCATAGGGATCCCGGCGCACCGCCGGCGCCGATGGCCCCTCCATCTTCCCCGACGACGCCATCCCGGACTAAAACCCTAACAACAGATGGAATACCAAGCCGTCACAAACGGAAACACTCGGCCTCTGCCCAAATCGACATGAGGTCGGGGTGAGGAATGAGCTCACCTCACCTCGGCGCTGGCGCGGGCAGATCTCACCGCCTCCTCCCGGGGTGGGCGAGACGGCGACGGGGGCAGAAAGGGCTGAGAGGCCTCGGGGGAGCAAGAGCACGAGCCGCAACTTGCTGCAAAGGGGGAATTTCGAAAATATTTTCTGGTTTTGTTTGGGCCTTCCTTCGCCTCGACCTTGGATTCGGTGCTCCTCTTCCTCCGAGGAAGGGGAAGGCGAGCGAGGCGAGCACGCAGCTTTGAGGAGCGAGGACTCCTTTGAAAGAACTCTTTTTCTTTGCCGATCCGGGGTCCAAGATTTCGTCCAGCATGGAATTGGGGGGCCGTTTTCTTTACGATGAAAACTTCAGCTGGAACCCCGTGACGCCCTCAACAGAACTCCGTAGTGATTTTTGCGCGAGCCGAACCCCCAACGGTTGTTAAGAAAGGGATCTAGGCGAAATCTATAAAATAACGAAATTACTAAAATATAAAAATGGAATCATATTTAGAAATATTTTGAAGTAGTTTTGGAAATTTTTTTGAGAGATTTATCTTAAGCAGTTCAGTTAAAGATTTCTGCATCAGCAGGAGTCCGATTTTAGTCCTCCAACTCTATAAGCAGATAGTTTTGACTACCCAACCATCAAAATTAGACAGATTTCGCCATTATCAAAGGTGGTTTCACTCACTTGGAAGACAAATGGCAGTGGAGGCTACCCGTTAGCCATCCTCGTTGACAAGGTTCGGTTGTGTCAGCAAAAAATAATTAAGAATACATTCTTATTTAGCAAATAAATGATAAAATATAGTGGCTCCTATGTACGAGCCCATATTCATTCATCTTCTTCTTCCGTGCATCCATCCTCTCATTCCCTATATTTGTCCATCGAAAGCATCTCGATCTCATTATGATTGTGTCGAGGCTTAGGGCCCCGTAGAGGTGTGGGGCGGCCATAAGAGGGTGGGAGATGTCACCAGTGAGGTAGGTTAGCCAGATGCGTGCAGCGATGACGACGACTTGGGAAGATGTAGAACTGGCAAGGTAGTCGCACAGTGGAGCACAAAATGAGCTTAAAGAAGATGCATCGAGGCTTGGCAACACGTGATCTGCACCCTAGAATAACGGATAGAGCACATAGAGGCGGCATGGAGGGCTCCATTCATGGTAAGTATTGACGGCAGTTAGCACGCGTAAACTGCAAGCACACGGATCAGTTGTAGCTTTTCCTTTAGAGATTCCCCCAAGATTTATCAATCCACAGAACAAGAAATTTGCACACATAACTAAGCACTAATCGATGTAACCGAAAACTCTTTATATAGGATATGATTATGCTAACAAAAGAACTAAGCAATCTAGATTAAGATGGATAGAAAGTAAAGGTTGTGAATAAGATAGGGGGTTTTCTCCTCCCCTAATGCTCCACTTCGCGTGGCCTCCTCTGAATCCAATCTTCTCTCCGTATTTCCTACTTGTAGCGGTGGTGGATGGTGTTTTCGTGGTAATTTCCTCTTTTCTCCAACTCTCCTTCCTTGAAGTCCAGGAGGGGGTATTTATAGTCTCCAATAGGTGGTAGCTCCGGATCAATGTTGGTGAAAAAACCCTACAGATCATCGTAGACTTCACGTTGAAGAAACGGGAGGTTGATCGGGTCCTGGAATGGGCCTGATCGATCAGCTCAGAGGGTCTCGACCGATCGGCCTAGGCCCTTCCTAGCCCTTTTGGTCCTCTCCTTCCTCGTGCTGGCTTCCCTCGACGACCCACGTCCAAATATTCATTAAGTTCTTTATATAAACCCCCTTGATTATGTTGTATTTCCTGTCAAAATACAACATGCTCCAAAATACAACACATATGCAATAATGGGGTTATTTCAGGTGCCAAGTAGCGGGTTAGTATAATAATAAGCATGAAAACACTAGTTAAATAGCACTAAAAGTGTGTCAATAACGAGCATCAACAATCCCCCCACGTTTAGCTCTTCCTCATCCTCGAGCAAGTTAGGCGACTATAAACTTCTCCAACAGGGTTGAACAAAGATCTTGAACTAAATCTGAGCAAGTGAGTCAAGTACCTAGCCTTCAAACAAAAGATTAGAGGAGCAGCAAAGATAACCAAAGCCTTCAAACAAAAGATTAGAGGAGCAGCAAAGATAACCAAAGTATGGGTGTTTAAAGATTTATCTAAGCAAAGATTCCCCCACGGCTATTATTCAGAACCAAGTAACTTCAAGAATCAACTACACTTACTTTCTAGCTTTCTTTAGAGGGTTTTTCTTTCGTTGTAAAACAATCTCCCTACAACAAAAATTGAAACAAGATTTCTTTTCCAGGTGCTCACATGTCACTAAATAAAAGGTGGCTATCCTATTTTCTTTCAACCTCTCATCTCTCAAAGGTCACTCAATTATATGGTGGAGCTTGGGTATGGCTAGCTAGAATCAACACTTATATTATCAAATTAAGAAAACTCTCTAATGGTTGCCTTCCTTCCTAGCCAATGATCATAAGAATATCTACATAATGTGAGGTTTTCAAGGGTGAGAAGATATAGAATGGTGGACATATGCAAAGGCAAATAAAATAGTGACTCTGAGGCACAAGCGATGTCCTCGTCGTCGGATTGCACATGATTGGAATGAAAATCCATTCCGTAAACAAGGTCATCTTTCTTTGCACTTTTCTTGATCTTCATGATAATAAACTCCTCCTTTATTTCTTTCTTCCTTTTCACTTATTATTTCTGTTTCTTTTTCTCAATAATTTTTCTCTTTCTTTCCTTTCTTTCTTTCTTTTGTTTTTCATCTTTTTCTCCGAACCTCCTCTGAACACCACACCATAAAAATTAGTTTTTAGATCCTTCCAAATGCTCTCCACAATTTTTCTCATGCGAACCAAGGCAAAGAAGCCCTAGGCCGATCGGCCTGGCCTCTCCTTTCCTCCCCACTGGCTCTTCTTTCTGGTGACGCTTCCTTATCTTGTATCTTTCCTTACTTTTCATAAAACTCGACCAGAAATGGAATAGATCTGCATATATTGGGTTATGTTCAAGGAATAGGTAATAAAAATTGGAAAATTTATGATTTGGGTTTAAGAATTCAGTAGAAAATATGATTGTTCCAGTGAAGCACTCTCATTACTGAATATTGATGAGGCTAGCAATCAGAGTATGATCAATGCTCAGAATTAAAACAAACCAAGAGAGAGTGATCCTAACTCAATTCAAAGAGTCAATTTTTGCTTATGGTGGTACGAATAAATCTTTTTAAGTATTAGGTAGGATAAATAATAACTCTCAACCTAGTTGAAAGATCTTGATTAATCTTGTTTTTGTAGAGGTTTTAGATATTAAATCACCTCCAATTGAAGCGTTACTCATAAAGTATAATCAAAACCAAAGTACTAGATCATCATGAAGCATGTGTATTGCATAAACAAACCGATTACTAAACTCCACAACAAAGATTTAGAATTCAAGACAATGCTCATGATCCAAAGTTGCAAAGACAAAATAAAAGACAAGCAAGCCAAGGTAGACACTAAAAACACTCGCACGATCCACGAATTTTATTCATGCTTCTTCTCACAAACACACTAAAGTAGTGATCTAGACCTAAGTCTTCCTAGAAGCTTAAGAAGACTACTACTTTATCTACTTTTGATTGAAATAAAAATACTAATTTAGACTCTCACACGACTCAACTCAACTCAACTCGACCAAACTAGATCCAAAAACTCATACGAGCGACGATCCCCCCCGAACGCTTAAAATCTACGATGTCCTCATCATAACCACATGAAGTACAAAGGGAAAGACACTCGTAAACGCACTAGTGACGCTGCCCACACCGCTTGCATATGGGATGATTGCTGCTTCCTTCGCCTTGAGCTCTATTCTTCCTCATGTTGCCACACATCCCAAAGAGCTTCCTCATGTTCCTCTGCAAGAACTTGAAGTCATCCTCCTGACGGTGATAATTGTCTTCTACCTTCTGATACAAAGCTTGCAAGGCTTGCATGATGTCGTCGACGGTGTCGAAGAGGTAATGGATGTTCTTCTTGCAAGTGGTGCAACATGTACGATCATGCTCCTCCGGTTCTGATCCGTCGTCTCCTAGATCCTTTTCTTTGCCCTTGTCTTGATGGTGGCCATCTTGCTCCTTACTCTCCTTCTTGTCTTCATCCCAATCCCAGTACGTGGTGTCATCTTCTTCATCGTCACGGTTTGCAGCACCCCACAATCCGGGGCTCCTATCATCCTCCCAATTGCTATCACCTCCATAGTCAGCCGGTGAGTACTCGGGCATCTTCTCCACATAGCTCTTGCGCTTGATCCTAAGGAGCCTTGTTGAACGCCTTGTGGGAACTACGATGGCCTCCTTCTTCTTCTTGGTTGCTTCATCATCACTTGAGAGCATGATGAACTTGTGATCTGCGAGCTTTCCAGATGGCGCCTTGCCTCCAACGCTGATGCGAGCGTTACGAGCGGTTCTTGGGGAAGTTTTGGGACCCCACTTGCACCTCTTGGCTTCCATGTGAAGGGCGAAGACGGCGGCCAAAGGAGGGGGTGTTACCGATCGGCTTGGGGAGGTCAGGCCGATCGGCCTGGCCTCCTCCTTCACCGACTGCTGCCCTCTCTCATCTCCCGAGCTCTTGCATGTCGCCATTGCACTTTTTTTTCTAGTTTGGTGGATTTGAATTGCTTGTGTAGATGCGAAACTCGAGCTCCAATTGGCCTCATTATATACTCTTGAAATCTTGATCAAGGATCCACACATTTCCAAAAACTTCCTCACCCCTTCCCGCAAAAATCCACTTCCATATTCTATCGTTACCAAAGATGGGAAAGGAGGAACCGAATTGGAGGCAAAAACCTCCCTTGCCGATCGGCCTGGGGCAACTGGGCCGATCGGCCCAGGGGGTTTTTAGCCCCTCTATCTCCCAATTTTTCATGGCAGTACGTATGTTTAAAAATATATCTAATTTTTCAAGTCCCACACAAAATTCAAAAGAAAATAAAAGAATTTAAGATAGAGTATGTACAAGGTACCTATTTTAGTGTCATCAGGCTTGACGTGGCCATTCTTCCTCCATGATATAGACGTCAACATAATTGATAGGCACGACGTCAGGTTCCAAGAATACCTTTAGCCACTTTCCATTCACAATATATTGATCTCCCTTGATGTCCATGATTATTACTGCTTCGGTTGGTGACACAAAATGAACCACATATGGTCCGTCCCACTTGCTCATCAATTTTCCCTTATCGAAGAGTTTAAATCCGAAGTTGAACAATAACACTTTATCCCCTTCTTTGAATTCCTTCTTGTGAAGCCTTTTATCGAACCATCTCTTGATTCTTTCCTTGTAAATGTTTGCATTGTGATAAGCTTTAAGCCTCATCTCTTCCAATTCACTTATTTTAATCCTTCTTTTTACTCTCGCAGCATCAACATCAAGATTCATCTCTTTTATTACCCAATAAGCTTTATGTTCAAGTTCAACGAGAAGATGACATGTTTTTTCCATAGACGAATTGATACAGGGTCATACCTATAGGTGTTTTATGAGCTGTCATGTATGCCTATAGTGGTCCGTCCAGTTTCTTCGACCAATCCTTCCCTCCTTTGACTACGGTTTTTTTTCAATATATCTTTGAGCTGCTTATTTGAAGTTTCTGCTTGGCCATTTGCTTGAGGATGATAAACTATAAACACTCTATGTTAAAGCCCCAATTTCTTCAAACATTTGCCAAAATATTTTCCCGTGAAATACGATCCTCCGTCGCTTATCAATATCCTGGGCACTCCATACCTAAGAAATATCATCAACTTGATCATGTGAATTGATTCCTCTGTTGGTGCCTTGCGACATGGAATAACTTCCACCCATTTAGACACATAATCAACCATAATCAGGATGTGCTCATACCCATGTGAATTTTAGAATGGTCCCATGAAGTCTATACCCCAAACATCGAATAGATCCACTTGCAAATTATAGTTTAAGGGCATAGAGTTTCTAGATGAAATATTTCCTGTTCTTTGGCATCTGAGCAAGTAGCAACGAACCTCTTTGCGTCTTCATGCATCTTCGCCCAATAAAATCCACCTGCTCATACTTTTGCTTGAGTTCTGAAGTATCCATAGTGTCCTCCATATTCCGATGAATGGCACTTTCTAAGTACCACATCTCTTTGTTATCTACGAATGCATCTTCTCAATACTCCATCTACTCCATATCTATATAGAAAAGGTAAAGACCAATAGTATTTCTTACTTTCAGCAATAACTTTTCTTCTTTTATTCATATCCAAGTGATGCAAAGACGTTCTTTTTATTGCTCTAATAATGCCATGCATCCAATCATCCTTGTCAAGTATTCTGTATAAATGGTCATCTCTCATTCGATCTTCAATAGGCTCCTTTCCATCATCTTGTTGATACATCCTTGACAAGTGATCAGCTATCACATTTTCTAATCCCTTTTATCTCTGATTTCCACATCAAACTCTTGTAGTAACAATATCCAACAAATCAAACATGGTTTAGTATCTTTCTTGGATAAAAGATATTTAATTGCAGCATGGTCGATGTACACAATCACTTTAGAATTTACAATATATGATCTGAATTTTTCAAAAGCAAGTACTACGACAAGCAATTCGTTTTCTGTAGTTGCATAATTTATTTGAGCCTCATTTAAAGTCTTGCTGGTATAGTAAATTGCATGAGCCTTTTCTTCTTTTCTTTATCCAAGAACTACTCCAACAGCATAATCACTCGCATCGCACATTATCTCAAAAGGTAGATTCCAATCCGGAGGTTAAATAATGGGCACGCTGATAACCGATTGCTTTAAAGTTCTGAAAGCATGGAGATAGTCTTCATTAAATTTGAATCTCATGTCTTTCTACAGAAGTTGTGTTAATGGTTTTGTTATCTTTGAGAAATTCTTAATAAATCTTCTGTAGAATCCGGCATGTCTGAGAAAGCTTCTTAATGACTTGATATCTATTGGAGGAGGTAACTTTTCCACAGTTTCAATCTTTGCTTTATTAATTTCTATCCCCCTCTTTGAGATGACATGCCCCAGCACTATTCCTTGTTTCACCATAAAGTGGCACTTCTCTCGGTTCAAGACTAGATCAACCTTTCCACATCATTTAAGAACTTTATCAAGATTCTCCAAGCAATTATCGAAATTAGTGCCATGTACCGAGAAGTCATCCATAAATACCTCCATAATATTTTCAATAAAATCTGAGAATATAGCCATCATGCAGCGTTGAAATGATGTGGGCGCATTGCATAGACCAAAAGGTATTCTTCTATAAGCGAAAGTTCCATAGGGACAGGTGAACGTGGTCTTATGCTGATCATCCAGATGTATAAGAATTTGAAAGAACCCAGAATATCCATCAAGATAGCAAAAGTGAGAGTGCTTTGCTAACCTTTCAAGCATTTCATCAATAAAAGACAAAGGGAGTGATCCTTCCTAGTTTCCTTGTTCATCTTCCGATAGTCAATACATATCCTCCATCCTGTCACTGTCATCTAGGGAATTAGCTCATTCTTTTCATTTGTCACAACAGTCAATCCTCCTTTCTTTGGCATGCAATGCACTGGGCTCACCCAATCACTATGTGGTACTGGATAGATTATTCCAGCGTTAAGCAATTTGATCACCTCTTTCTTTACTACATCGCGCATAGCATGACTCAATCTTCTCTGGTTCTCCACAACTGGTTTGTATTGATCTTCAAATTGTATTCAATGAGTGTAGAAGGCTAGACTGATTCCTTTCAAGTCTTTGATTGTATATCCAATCACTTTCTGATGTTTTCTTAATAAATTCAGCAGCTTTTCAGTTTCTTCTTTGCTCAACTCGTCACTGACAATAACTAGATACATCTTGTTGTTCCCTAGATATTCATATTTTAATCCCTTGGGTAATGATTTCTGCTCAACATCCGTGCTCCAGGCTCTTGTTGCTCTAATTCTCCAATGTCTTTGAATTTTTCTGCTTCTAAAGTTCCATATTGCGGTGATAACGCTTCAGTTGCTCCCCCAATTCCTCGTTGTTTTCCATCGCTCTTAGTAGAGGATCCCTAAAATTTTTAGCAAAGCATACACTTTCTGCTTCCTCGTTGTTAGGAAGTAGAGGTAGGATTTGTTGAGAAGCAGGCAGAAAATTATAAGTTTATTTGGCACCATCAAAATTAATCATTACTTTGCCCTTTCCAGCATCAAGCACATCATTAACCAAGTTAAGAAAAGGTCTATCAAGGATAATATCATCATGTTCATCATGGCAAGCATCAATAACAAAGAAGTCGGTTGGTATAACTTTACCCGAGATAGCTCTAGATCTCTAAGCACACCTAGAGGTTTGGTTGTTCTACCATCTCGCATGATTAACTTTATCAGGGTTGGAGCAAGGTGTAAAGTTTTACTATAAATCTCATGATAAAGTTTTGAAGACATAACACTTACATGTGCTCCAATATCCCAAAGCGCCTTGTAGATGATCCCCCCATTAATCATGCAATTGATATGTGGTGCAGGCAAAGATTCTCGTTCACTTTGATCAGCCCCAATCGTGTATACTTTTCCCAGTCTAGCAAATGGTGATGCATCGAGCTTCTCTCCCATGATTCTCTTCACCTCGGTGACATAGTTTGGGTCTACTTCTTCTTCACTAAAGAGTTTTTAAATTATCTCTCTAGTTGTCTCCTTATCAAGTACATAGCCAGTGTTTCTCTTCGGTGGAAAATATGTCTCAACAGCTCTAGCCGACCCCTTTTGATTTGGATATGGTCTATGCTTATCAAATATTTCATCGAAGTTAATAGGAATCCAATCCATTTGTTCAAACTCCCACAGGGGCTTTGCATTCCCCAAGCTTCGAGCTTCTGATGTTTCTTGTTTGTCATATTTGATGCACCAAGTGGGTTCCTCTTTTATGTGTGCTGGTTCTTCTTCCTTTTGCACCATAGGTTCTTCTTTTGCATCCTCCTGGAGTTCTTTTCTGACAATTCCAGCAAGCTTATGTTCTTGATTTTCTTGCTCTTGCGCTCCATGAAAATTCCAGCAAGCTTATGTTCTTGATTTTCTTGCTCCTACTCTCCAGATTGATAACTATCCAATTCTCTATTTATGGCTGCTCCTCTGCTGATCTTATGTAACAATTAAGTGGCCTCCCTGAGTGTTTTCTCCATAAGATCTCCTCCTGCACATATTTGAACAAACTCCCGGTATTTTTCAGTTAGTGAGAAATAAAATGTATGCAACAACACATCACCTGAGAATCTAAGCTTAGGTCCTTGTTCGAGTAGTCTGTTAAATTTATTCCAAGCTTGTTCTATTCCTTCATATTCTCCTTGCACGAACATGATCACTTCCTTCTGAAGGTTTTGAACTTTGCTCACAGAGAAAAAATCTCCCAAAGAACTTTGTCATTAGTGTCTCCCAATTCCCCTTCGCATTGAAAGAAACTTCTGTATACCATCGTTTTGCTTCGCTTGCAAGTGAAAATGGGAACAGATTCCATCTGAACCAAGTTGGTAGAATTCCTTCTTGTTGTAGCATGTTGCAAAGCATCGTGAATCGCTCAATGTGTCTGTATCCTAGCCCGCTAACCTCACCCGCTTGCCAGCCCAGCAGGGCTTGCCAGCCCAGGAGGCTGTGCACGCGCCCGCCTTGCCCTTCGCCTAGCCCGCTAGCGCTCGCTTCGTTGACCACGCAGCCGCTGCCCCGCACGCTCGCTCCAGCCACTAGGTCGCTGCCGACCCAGCTCATGCTCGCTCGCGCGCCCGCGCCTTGCCAGCCCAGCAGGCCGCTCGCCTGCTCGTGCTTGCGCCCAGCCTAGCTCGCCTGCGCCCGCGCTTGCCAACCCCTATTCACCTTTGTCCACCTCCTGCCCGTACGAGTCACGCACTCCGTGCATGCGCGTTCACGGGCGGGCAGGAGCGCCGCTTCGGCACGCACGACCGGCTGGGAGGTGCCTCCGTGTCCCCTTCCGAATGCTTCTGTGGAGTGAAAATGCCCTCCATGCCCCTGGAGCACTCGGGCCAACGTGCCCTAACCCTAGAGGCGGGCCGACGGATGGACGCCATGCCATCCTCGGGCGCAGACACCGAGGATGGATGGCAGGGAGAATTTATGCCCCACACCATCTTCTCCGCCTTATAAAAGGAGCCGTGCCCCTACCAACCTCGCCACCCCTTCTAGCTCGGGAGCCGCCCGTCCGCCCGCTGGAGTGAGAAGACAAGTAGAGGGCCACGGGAAAGGAAGGAAGAAGAGGAGAAGGGAAGGAGGAGAAGGAAGAGAAGGAGAGGAGAAGAGGAGAAAGAGGGAGGCCATCCGTGGGGGAGAAGCCGGAGTCGTCCGCGGGAGCGCCACCGACCGAAGCCGTTCGCCCACCGCTCGCCACCATCGCCTCTCTCTTGCTTCACCTCGGTAGAGTAGCAATAGCAGTAGGCCTTCGCCGTCGCCTCCTTGCCGCCAGCTCGGAGCACCAGGACCTCGCGTGCTGCCGCGGCTGTGCTGTGGTCGGGCCAAGCCCCGTGCCCACGCGCACGCGTACACCCTCTCCGCGACCAAAGGCCCTGCCTTTGGCTGGGCACTGGCCACAGCCGTGCCGCTCGTCGTGCGTCGCCTGCCGTGTTGCCCGTGTGTCGTCGTCGCCTGCGTGCGCGCTCGCCACCGCTCACGCGCCGCGCTGTGTCGCGGCGCCGCCGCCGCCGCAGCCCGCGCGGCTGCCACGTAGGCACCACGTGGTGCTGACGTGGCCGGCCGAGCCCACCAGTGGGGCCCATGTTGATCATTGACCGAGTGAGCGTTGACCGTTGACCAGGTCAACGCTGATGTCAGCAGACACGTGGTACCCCCTCGGGCTGCCATGTGGACCAATCCCGTGCTGACATGTGGGCCCCTTTAATAAATGTTTTTCGAAATTATTATATAATTAAATAAATCCTTTAATCTTTAAAAATTCATAACTAATTCATTGTAACTCCGAAAAATATGAAACTAGTTGCATTAAATTCATAAAATCGAGCTTGTGCTGTTTGTAGATAGTTTGTTGTTATTTGGATCTTCTAAATGTGGTCTTTTTGGAGTTTTTGCCTAGATGTAATGCCATTTAATTTACGCTTCGTTGTATCTCATTTTGTTCAGACCCGAGTTACGACCAGGAAGACCTTCAAGATCCCGACTACGTGGAAGAGGACCCAATCAACTAGGGACAAGGTGTCATGTCACTCCCAATCATATAGCTCCTATGCATGCTTAGTTGCTCCTATGCATGCTTAGTTGCTACTTGCTTTACTTATATTGCTTGATGATGATGGATTGCATAGTCGATAATTTTAGCCATGCCTTGATAATTGTATATTATATTTTTCTTGTTTACCTACTTTTATGGACTAGCTACAGACCCTAGCTAGTCCACTGCTCATATATCCATATATATGCTTTTGAGTTATGGATGGGCATTTGCCATGGATTTGGTGATGAGATTCCTTAAACACTCTCGCGTGTGTTTTGGGTGAGTGTGAATCCTTAATGTGTTCTTGGCGGGAGCGAGCCATGGTTGGTACTAAGGAGTGCCTTGTCGGGAGAGAGCTTTCTGGACTCTCTCTATACCCCGTACCTGTGACGGGTACCTTGTTTGTTACTGAGGAGCAGGTGGCATACTTGTACGTTGCAGGTGCTTCAGCACATACTTGTTGGTAGAGTGCTCACTCTCAGTTGCTTAAGGACCGAGTCAATTTACCACCAGTCACAACAGCTACTTTTCATACTTACCGCTCTTTTACGTTATGGGTGGGGTTTGGTCCGCGACTAGTAGTGGATAGTGCTCTGCCTGTAGGTAGATTGGAGGATCGTGTAAGGAGTTTGAGGCATTGGCCTGCTCTGACCAGACTGCATCCCAGCGTGGGTATGTTTCATAGCTTCAAGGTCCTCACTGGTGACGGCGTGCCCTGTAGCTGAGGATGATTCCAGACTCGAGGAAATAGGAGAGAGCTATCCACTTACTAGAGCTCCGACTGTTAGGTGGGGTTTGGACGGCTAGCTACCGTTCAGGCTCCATCCGTGTGGGTACATTTGTATAACCTCTGCAGAGTGTATAAAGCTATAGCTATAGTCCGTGTCCACTGGTTGTGGACAGTGTTGTTGACTACCGCTACTTCCGACTAGACTTTTCTTATGCTTCTACTTCCCCTTTTTAAGATAGACCAGCATTTGCCATTGAGATGTGAGGGAAGGGAGCTCTCACATCGCCTAATGTATTTGGGTACTGGACCATTGGGTGAAGGATCCGGTGATTTGTGCTGACTTCCTTGTTTGAGGTGTTGACCCCGGAGGTGATGTTGCATTGCTGCTTCCTTGATTGCTGCTGCTGCTGCCGCATAAACCCCTACAACCATATATAGGTTTTACTCATGCATATAGTATAATTCCCCCGTTTTCTTGGTTTTGCTACTTTTGGGAGTTGACATGGCCTACCCACTTGTTGGGTAGATGGTGGCTTTTCAAGATCAGAGCCCGACTACGACTTCGACAACGACGGATAGGAAGACTAGGGATCCTTCTTCACTCGAGTCGCCTTTGGAGATGGAGTTCACCATAGCTTTTGTTTCCGCTGCGCAGATGTTTTACCTTTCTTGATTCAGTCCTGATGGACTTGTACCGGCATGTGCCGCTAAGATGTACCCGTACTCATGTTATCTATAATATTTGTACTCTGAGACTCTTTCTATTTCTGTGTTGGTATGGATTTATACTATCTGAGATAGGGATTCGTACGTGATAGCCTTCCTAGGACTATCACCGTGCGGGGGCTTAAATTCTCAGAAATGGGAATTTGGGTCCATTTCAAAAACTGATTTGTTTCCCGACAACGGTGCTAGAAAATCTTGTTGACTTCAGTTAGCATACCAAATTGTGAACCACAAGCGCACGGATCAGTTGTAGTTTTTTCCTTAGTGATTCCCCCAAGGTTTATCAATCCACGGAATAAGGAATTTGCACGCTTAACTAAACACTAATCGATGTAACCGAAAACTCTTTTATAAATGATATGATTATGTAACAAAAGAACTAAGCAATCTACATTAAGATGGATAGAGAGTAAAGGTTGTGAACAAGATAGATTAAACGCTTATCCTAGATATCTAGGATCACTTGTAGATGCAATCGCCATGCATGAACAAATTAGATCTAGGTGTTATTGTGAGTGGTTTTGAACCATGCCCAACACTTTCCCACTCACAATACTGTCACTACACAAGGGTATTCAACTATCGGAACATAAGAACACGTCAAGATGATTATTCTAGGTAATCAAATAAGCAACCCATAGTAGCGCTGGCCAGCCTTTACATGAAAGAGCATCATTAAGACATGATTGATAACAAAACAGATCTTAATCAAAGGTTCAGCAATTACAAATCAAGATCTCCATACAACCCCGAGGACAAATAGAGGTATTACCCCATGATCTTACGCATGTTAACGAATTTTGGGGTAATGGACGCCCTATAGATCAACTAGATAGAAGATGATGACGAACAAGAACAGGGAAGACCCAGACCGATCGGCTTAGAGGGTTTTCTCCTCCCCTGGTCCTCCTCTTCGTGTGGCCACCTCTGGATCCAACCTTCTCTTCGTATGTCCTACTTGTGGTGGCAGTGGATGGTGTTTTTTGGTGATTTCCTCTCTTCTCCAACTCTCCTTGAAGTCCATGAGGGGGTATTTATAGTCTCCAATAGGCGGCGGCTCCGGGTCAATATCGGTGAAAAAACCCAAGAGATCATCATAGACTTCACGCTGAAGAAACAGAAGGTCGACCAGGTCCTAGAATGGCTAGGCCGATCGGCCCAGAGGGTCCCAGGCCGATCGGCCTGAGCTCTTCCTGGTCCTTCTGGTCCTCTCCTTCCTCGTGCTGGCTTCCCTTGACTACCCATGTCCAAATATCCGTTAAGATCTATATATAAACCCCCTTGATTATGTCGTATTTCCTTCCAAAATACAATATGCTCCAAAATATAACACATATGCAATAATGAGATTATTTCAAGTGCCAAGTGGTGGGTTAGTATAAGAATAAGCATGAAAACATTAGTTAAAAAGTACTAAAACTGTGTCAATAATGAGCATCAACAATAGGACGGAATCGCCGCGGCAACTAAGGATTTCTGTTCTAGCCCTGGACTAGTGGCCCTTGCCCTCCCCGTGCCCTGCGCCTCTTATTTGTCACCTGCTCAACTGCTCTTGCTCCAGGGCTTCGCCAGATGCTCGATTCGCTGATAGAGAGAAGAGACGATGCGTCAGATGGAACTAAAAAGGTTACTTGACCATCTAATAAGTGGAGCTCATTGCCATCTTTAGTTAAATGAGGATGATTTTGATCGTACAAGGATTGATTATTTCTGGTTTTAGAGTTGGAGTGAGAAAACCGAACTCGACAATAGTTCAATGGCCAAAATGGATTTCTTCCTAATTTAAAACCTCATAAAATGTTAATTGTTTGGCTTTCTTACCTTTGAAAACTCTAAAATAGTAGGCTAGGGATACATACAAATGCAATAATGTGTTGTCCATAAATACGTAAGCAATTAATGGAGAGAGAGGAACGACAAAGAGACGCTTCAATGCAAGATAAGATAGCGATCACAACCTACAATCCCCGCACAACTAGGACCAACAGAAAAGCTCGAGGCTCGTGAGTCGAGTCAGCTCGTTGATACTTTCAGCTCAGCTTAGCTCGGCTCGACCTCTTAAACGAACCAAGCCAAACTTTGAGCTACTTTGTGAACTGCTCGTGAGATGTTCGATTGACTCATTAGACTCGATAATTATAATAATATCAATCTTTTAATTTTATTAATACAATGATATTATTATTTAGCTAAAATAAACTTGTTATTCAACTTTTAAGTCAAATACGGTACTAATTAAGACTATTTTGAGTCTCCAAACGTGGATGTCATTCTAATTGTTAACTTGTGCTACTTGTTCCCGTAAGCAATTCATTGGTTAATATCTCATATGATCTTACCATTAATGTTGAACAATATTCAGCTTGTTAGCCAACTGAGCGGGCTCAAACTTTACTAACAAATCAAACCAAACTGGATTTTCAAACGAGCTAGCTCATTATCAAACGAGCCATAACGGGCTCGTTAGCCACCTCTACGTACAACCATCTACTGATCTGGTGGCAAAGGAGCTATCACACTCACCGTTGTACGCTAGACAATCTTTGTTTTGAGTGTAAGAAACCAATCTTCAAAGAGTTTTGGACCATGGGGGACAGATCTGGCAAGATCATCTTTGAGACTGACGGGACATGTTCTTGGTGCACTGCAAGAGCAAGTTAACCTTCAGCGTGTTGCTCACGCTTTCCCTTAACTGCTTTGACTTAACAATTATTGGGAACTTTCAAAAACAAAAGGGAAGAAATTGTTTCTATTTTTTATTATTAGTAGTACTAGCAGAGTGCACGACGCACGTGTTTTTAATAAACTTAGTGAACAAAAATTTTATATTCTAAAAAATCTAGTGAATAGCAAAGATAGAAAGGATGTATTTTCTTAAATTTTAATAAAAAAATCACGCATTTTACTCAAAAAATCATGTCATTTGAACAAACACATTATTAAAGAAAAATTTAAATTTGATAGCCTCAGAGCATTACAACCCAATAATACCACTATGTAAGCTTTTGAATTAGGGTTTTGCGAAAGCTTATTTTTAGGTGTTTTGCTTTGCACTGTATTGACTTGTATCTCCCTAAGCCCACTTGAAATAATATAGTATTAATATGATACAAGGAATTGAGTCTAAAATGTTTTGAACCACTAAACTGAATTTACGAGCACTTACTCCTAGTAACAACTCTATTTAATTCCAAAGATGAAACCCGTACATTCTCCACATCACCAATTGAAGGATGACGATTCCTTGGGGCACGTAGAACCCGAAGAAGATGCCATCTAATTGGGTTGATGTGGACGGTGATTAATGATGAGGGAGAAGAGAACCGTCATCGTCGGGGCTCGTGCTCTGAGACGCAATCGACGAGTCAGTATGCGTTGTACGCGTCATCTTCACCTGACGATGGCACCGCCTGATCTACTGTGGCTCTACTCCTCTTGGTGGGGAAAATCACTGATGGTGGAGCAGCCTGCCCATTGAGCGCGCATCGAGCCGCTGGGCGCCTGCTTTGCACGGCCGCCTAATCCGCGCCGCCGACTGTCGTGTGGTGCGTGCAAGCCGAGCCACGTGGTCGCCGCCCGCCTGCTCTGTGCCGCCGCAGTGCACGCAAGCCGGGCTGTCGCGCCACGTTGCCGCCGGATGGCTGCCACTGGCCATCACGACCGCCCAGATCGATTAGGAAAGAGAGAGAGAGTCGAGAGAGATTTACTGTAAAAACCAGGAGTTAAAAATGTGTTAAAAAGGCTTAAGAATGGCTATGATGAGGTTAATGACAAAATTTGGACATTGAGAAGGCATTATGGCCAAAGTCAACTCAAAGTTAAAATTTTGACAAGAATGCAAATTTGAGTTTCAAAACCGAAGAAATTTGACAAAAATGTGAAAACAAGCCTTGAAGGTATTTAGAACTTAGAGAAGGCAAATTGGAAATCAAATTCTAGTCAGAAACCTCCAAAAATTTCAGAGATCAAATTGGTGGCCTGAAGCTACTATGTCATATCTGAAACTTTTTAGTTTGAAAACAGGGACAATCACCCAATTTTAAAAGTGATTTCAGAAGAATTGTCCATCTAAGCTTTGGGAAGCTTTGGGTCACAAGTGGGCTGGGTTGTTCAATGAATCTATTGGACATGTTATTGACCACAGAATTCAAAGGATTCAAATTGTAATGAGAGCTCAAACTTTGAAAGTTCACACTGTTGGAGCTCTCTGTCGAGACAGAATGGCTAGTGCCATTGGACTCTGAATCAGTGCTAAGTGTCCCACTTTAGATCAAGTTTTTGAAGATTTCTATATGTAGAGGTTTGGCAAGATCATGAAAAATAGAATCTCTAATATGAGGTTAATAAGTTTTTAGTAGTCATTGGACAAACAAAACTGAGTTTTGATATTTTATTTGGGGGTTCAAAGTTGGAAGGTGCATTGTCAAACTACTGATGAAACTGAATAGCAAAAGCCATTCAGTTCGGAAAACAGTGATATTTGGCAGTTTTTGGCTTGAATTTCTGAGAGAATTTGAATCTACCAGTTGGATGAGAACATGCCAAATGGAAAATATAACTTGCTTTTGGACAAGGAAGACTGGTTTAAGTATTTTAAGTGGAGCTCAAAGTGTGAAAGATGTGCTGTAAACCTGACTGATAGAACTGAATGGCAAGGGCCATTCAGTTTGTAGAACAGTGGGTTTTAGCAAAGTTGGGCTTGAAGTTTTGAAAAATCTGTTATGTAAGAGTTGTGCTCCAAGATGCAAAATGGAACCCTTGCAAGTGGTTTATGATTGACAGTAGTTGTTGGGCAAAGAAAAGTGAGTTTGTCAATTCGAATTCGAGTGCAAAGTGTGAACCGAGACTGTTTAAAAGTTTCTGACGACACTGAATGAGCTATCAATTGAGCTATGACAGGGCCGAATGGTGGCTCGGGTTTCAGATTAAAATTCATGGTGATAGAGTGGTCATTAGCTTCCGGTGCAAATCAATCAAGTATAGGTCAAAGGATTCTCTACAACTTTGTTTAAAGAATGCCCGAAAGTTGGGATGGAATTTTGGGCTCAAATTGGAGCTGAAATCTCAGGTTTTTGAGAAGAAAGAAGAGAGGAACAGAGGAGGCGCCGGGTGCAGAACAGCTGGGCGCCATTGACGGCCAGCGTGCCGCTGGGAAGAACGAGCTCCCACGGAAGCAGGTAGGCAGGAGGTGGCGTCGCCAGAGGCAATAAACATTTTGTATAAATTACTGCTCCCGCCCGCCGGCTCTATCCTTTTCATCGCATCGCTGTTTTCAGTGTCCTCTGCTCTTCGTCTCGCTCCGGTCGCCGCCGCTCTCCACCACCATTCCACTGCCGCCCAGGTAGTTCACCTTGGCAAGAACTGCTGCCATGAGCTCCTGAGCCCACCCCTACCGCCGCTATCCAGTCTCATCCACCATCACCGCTGTCCGCCGCGCCATCATTCCCTTTACCCTACCCATGAGCAGAGCCGCTGCCGCCCGTTAAATTCCTGAGCCCCGCTGCCTCTCCCTCCTGTTCCTTTCACCCACAGCTCTGCCACAACCCAATCCACACCCCACGCCCTTCTGTTACCGCAGTTCCACGCTGGCGAGCTTGTGTTCGCCAAGGCCGGTCCTAAGATTTAAGAGGTCTGGGACGAAAGTAAAAACTCGGGACCCTTTCGTATAAACATTATAATAAATTGTAACAAATATATATGAAATGCTACCAATAAATACTTAAATGTATCTAAAAGCAATATTCATATCAAATTATTTATCCATATTACCTTAAAAGTTTCTTTTAACATTCCTCGATGCAAAATCACTTATGATAAGGATGATGTCAATCTCATCCAACAAGTTCTTCTCGATGCACAATGTTGTTAAAATCATTTAACCTCTCATGATGCATAATGTGCACCTAATGCATTTACTGTGTTCTTAGAGTCACTTACATTGTTATCATCGACGTTGGTATTAACATTTTCTTCCTAATTTCATTAGTTGGTTCATTCGCAACAACTATTGCCAACTCATTTGGGTTTGTCGAAGCGTCTGTATTACTCTCAGGGCCTGATAACTCTTGCCAAATTTATATATAGCTTCTCCCTGTGATTCTACAACTCATCCACACATCTCTTCCTTTTCCTTTTCTCGCAGCCTGATTCATATTTCCCACAATTGTTATAAATCAGTTGAGATTAAATAACTTGTGATAATGAATTAATAATTAATGATACGGGGAATTAGAAAATCGGCAATCCAGCAGCGTACTTGGGTACCGACACTATCGAACAGGAACAGTCTGATCTCGTCTGGTGCAGTCGAACATGAACAAGGAACAGGGACAACTCGCGCACGATGGCACAACGGGGATCGTGCGCGTATGCAGGCGCAGCACGCGTGCGGCGGCGGCCCTGAGCAGCGCTGCGGTACTCAAGTGCGCGCGTGTGGCGATGGCGCTACGGGAGCGGTACTCTAGTGCGAACAAATGAAGGTAATCGGCAGGTCAATTCGTACCAGCCACTCTATAGAGAGGTCCACGAGAAAAAGTTTTACCAATTGGAGCAGTGTCTTGTTTACTTGTTTAGCCCGGCGATCTAGGTGTTGGCCTTGGCCTTTAGGCCGGCCTAAAGGCACCTGAGTACCTAACGGAGGGCCCTGACCTGAAGTCCTGCTACCTGACATCGGGGCCCCTGGGATTTGGGGGCCCAGGGCAGCCGCCCCCCTACCCCCCCTCAGGGCCGGCCCTGGTGTTCATCGTTCTTCCCATCCTTCGGCCGCCATAGCTGCCCTCTCCGGTGAGCACGTATCCGCCGTCCTTTGCCGCATGGGTTCTCAGTCCAGGAGGCATGTGTAGGTGCCATAGAAGCTCATGAGGAAGCTAGTAGCCAGAGCGCCGCTGTCATTGTCGCTCCGCGCTGGTGACCCGCGGTTGTGTCCGCCGCACACCCCTGTACAACTCACAACACAGGACAAGAACACCACCTGGAGATGCGCGGTAGCCTAGAGTGCGCCCCCAGCTAGGCCTCGTCGTCGGTGAGCTCACCAGCGGCGAGCTAGCGCCGCTACTCGCCGGGGAAGCCGCGGTCAAGGGTGGGGCACAGCGTTTGACCAAACGGGCCTCCGTGTCTGTGGGTAGGGGGAGCGCGGGTGAGAAAAGAGTTTCCAGGGGTTTTTCAGGAAATATGATTTAGGTGTTTTAGAATTAGTTTTAAACTCCTGTTTCAAATTTAATTCACCAAAATTTATAGAAATGTCCAAAAATAATGAAACCAATTTTGTTAGTTTTTTTATTTTTCTTTATGCATTAAAAATTCTTAAACCCTACAAAAAGATAATAAAAATTGGGTACTTATTTAGTACCTTTATTTAAGGTATTTAAATAAATGCTTAATCTTTATAAAATGAATAAAAATTCTGAATAATATTTTATTAATTACAAATAATTATTAATCCATAGGATTTAGTTTTTCAGATTAGAAATTAATTATAATGCTTTTCTAAATGAAAGAAAATGCTCAAGCTAGGTTAGTTAAAGAAGCTAAAATTTTGGGTTAATCTTTATGGGTAATTTTGTGTTGGCTTGCAACTTTATCATGAAGATAAATTGTATAGCCTTTGATTTCAAAAGTTTGTATCTCTAACTAATGCATGCATTCTATCATAGACACTGAAGCTCCAGAAGTGGATTTCTTGGAAGTATCTGAAGAACCTCCGGAGTTTGAAGAGGTGGTTGAATTGATCCCTTGTGAGGGAGGATCTTCTGAAGATACTAACTTTTTTGTGGATCAAGGCAAGCCCCGGTGCATCTAAGCCTATCTAATTTCAGAAATTATTATTCATGAGTCCATCTATTGGTTATTTTTTATGAATGCATTAAGTCTAGCGGATGATTGCAAACCACTCTTATGCATGATCCTACCTTGTTTAAGAGAACATCTTTGCCACGTGTTCAACTAACTAGTAACTATCCTATGCTTAGCAATGCTTAGATACCTATAAGTAACTTTGGTTACTCAACCCTAAGGTTAATTTGGTCATACAGGTTAATCAAAGAAAAATAGCCTGTAATTTAGAAATGTGGACAGAAGCTAGAGATGGTAGTTCTGTCTGCTAAGTTTAATTTGATTAAGGCCCGTCCGTTGTGTCAACCTTTGATCAAGTGATTTTACCTTGTTGCTTGCTGTGCATGGAACCAGTAAAGCCGGGTAGGTTAGTTGGCTCTCTGATCGGAAATATTTCGTACCCCTGCTTGACGTGCTGGAGAATGGCAGGGGCGTAGCCTGAAACTCACATGGAGATCAGGCCAGACGTGGGGTCCCATGTGGGGGTGCATCCCTGGGTTCGGGTAGTCATATTTCTGATCGTTGGGTACAGCTAATCGAAAGGTTGTTATGTGTAACCCGCGCAGTTGTGCATGGCTGGTAGTTGGGTATCTCCTGCAAGATGTAAATCGATCCGGATCATCGCAATTCTCGGTTATGAATGCACATCGCTTAAGCATCATAGTGTAATCAAGTTGAATGAGATGTTTTTCCTGAAATAAATATGTTGTATGACTTAGTTCCACCTGGTTGCTCGAAATGTTTTATCCATCTAGACTGGTTAGGTAAAAACTCAACTGAAATAAAAAAACAAACTAAGGTTCCATTGATAGTAAACTTTTCTGCAAAATGTGAGTAAGCCAGTACACCATAAAGCTATCATACAGTATTTGAAATCTATCTATATCAGTTGGTCGGGTCAGTCTTGCTGAGTACCCTCGTACTCAGGAGATCCTTTGTTGATGTTTTCAGAAACACAGCAGGGGACACTAAAGAAGAAGTCCTGAAGAACTAGGGTATCGTACGAGTCTCATGATACCCTAGAATAAAACCTAGTTATTTAATTATTTGCCTTAGACTGGTTTTGTGTTAAAACTCTTAAAATGATCTAACTTGCACTGTTAAGTTTATTTCAATCTATGGTTTGTAATAATTCGTATCTCCTGTATTTATGTAAAAATATAATATTTGTTGATGCCTTCCCTTCATGGAAGCGATCCTAATGTATGGCTCTGAAACACGTCGTAGATGTTTCGAGGAGTCCTAGGGACACTCGATGGACTACCGGGCTTACACTGTTTTAAGTGTGTTTCGGATAATTGCTGTTCCGACAGTGATTAGGTGCGCTTAAGCCAGTTTAAGTCCTGCAGTTCTACCACATTCACAGGGGAGAGTCAACAGGAGAGATGAAGACGAGACGGTCATGGCAGTTCACAAAAAGATCTTCGCTATTTTACAAAATGACCCTTAATGAAGATAGGAATCATACATAATTCTTTTAGGCACATAATAAGGACATAAAATAAATAAAAAATTCATATTGTAGTCCTTCTAGTAGGACTGTACATTACACCATGTATTATGTCAACAAGCAACAAAACGGTATATAAAGATCATATTCATACTTAATCATTGTGATTTTATGGGGTCATGCATGAATTAAATAGTTAATAGACCACATATAGATGAAGCACTGTATAATCTGTCTGTGTTACTATCTACACGTGACGTGGCAAGTGTTTATAGACAACAACTGTCTGCACTATTGTACAGAAAACAATTGATGCCTTATAAAATGGCACCCCAATACTATAGAAAAAGGTTAACTTGCAATAGACAAAAACACTTTGAGTACTAAATTATGTATTGCAAAACCCAAAATCTAGAGAGAGAGAGGCCTCTCGATTTTGGCTTAAATCGAGAGCCCCTCCCATGTACATTGCATCAGAATCAGAAAAAGAAAAGTATCTTCTTCTTTTCCTCCGGTCATAAGAAGTAACTTTCTCTTCTCCTACCTTTGATTTGAAGATCACCGGCAACAATGGCTGATGGCAGCAGCGCTCCGACGCAGGGTTCAGGTTTGAGGTTAGGGGTTCAGGGTTCGAATGGGATTTAGTAGCTGCGGGGAGTAGAGGGATGGCTAGGGAGGTGGCCGGCGCGGCGGTGGAGGCGGACGGGCGGGCGGTGAGGCAAGGCGGCGATGGCGCCGCCAGCCAGGGTGACGGAGGACAACCGGTGGGCAGTGTCGGGGCGGGAGCATCACGGTCACATCCGGGTGAAGCTGGGTTAGCGCGGCGGTGGTTGGTGACGGTGGATCCGGCGACGGAAGCCGCCGGAGACGGAGCAAGTGGGCGTGGCGGGGGCACTCGCCGGAGACGAGATCTGGACACTATCGGAGATTAAAATGATGATGAGAGTGATGGAGGAGGAACGGGAGGGGGGTTTGGGATAGGGAAGGGATAGAGGAGGGTAGTGCTCGTGGCGCCTGAGACAGTGCCGGCGAGCTGGAGGTTGGCCGTGGGGGCCGATTAGGGATGGTGCAAGCGGCAGCGGATCGGGAGGGAGTCGCAGAAATGGGAGAGCTAGGGGAGGAAGAAGATATCAGAGAGGGATCCACATGCAGTTTATTTCTATTTTTTCGCGGCGATATGTGCAGAGGGCTGCCGGAGCCAGAGGGGTCTCCGCGGAACGTTATCCGGAGACCCCTCTCGGGGTAGTTGCCTCCATTGCAAAATACCTTTGGAGGGTAAACACTTACAAAATAATACCGACATGGCCTCTCGCACTGTGTGATTGGACTTCATGCCTTCTGGCAGCCCCAACACATCCTGAACTAGGCCTGTTGCTAGTTATCCATAATTCATATCTAAATCCACAACCACCTCAAACGGGAAGGGTATAGGTAGAAAATTATATACTCATTAGAAATGGGGAGGGGAGGGTATACGGATGGTACAATTTATCCATTGGATATACATAGTATCTAATATAAAATTAATTATCTATTGGATATGGGTGAGAATGAGAAGGGTGAGGATTGAATAATATATATTTGGATTTGGGTATAAATACGAGTGGATTTGTCCGTACCCTCCTAGTGGCAGGCTTATCCTGAACGTCGCCGCCACTAATCTCGTGCAGACGGGGGAGAACTACTGATGTGCGAACGTGCGAAGACGGTCGTATCGACGGCACCAGCGGAGGAGAGCGAGCGGCCGATGAGCAGTCGCCGATAGATGACCGTGCAACGGCGGCGGCGTGTGGCAGAGCAAAGGAAGCAAGGCGAGGCGTCAACCTTCCAATTCGCAAATGGATCAAACACGGAGTAAGTCATGCTGCGAAAAGAAAGAACGGAGGCGAGCAGAAAGGAAACAAATCAATAATGCGTTACTAACCTCGTCACCGTTGAACTTGATGGTGGACAAGGTGTACTGATGGCGTGGCCGACCTCGACCGTGGTGTACTGATGGTTGGGGAGGAAACCACGCGTCGTCGACCTCGTCCGTGGACCGTGGTGTACTGATGGCGAACAAGGTGGAAACCATGCGCTACCAATCGCGTTAATAATTTGATACGCAGCCACCATATGTGGCCTTGGCGACATCGAGTGAGGCGTGATTGGAGCTTGTATAGCAAGATCGGCGTGCAAAAGTGGAAACAAGCACCTTTGGTGATAATGTAGACACAAGGAAAATGCACCTACGGTGATTCTGGAAATAAATTTGCACATGCGCCAATATATATTGTTGGGATACGAGGTAGGCTACACTAGCGCAAATTAAAATTTCTACCGCGTAAAACCAGGAAGAACTGCCGTATAAGGATCACGAGATTACCACTCGACGCACTACTGGTGCGGAAGATGTAGATATGCGTCGATGCAGTGAAGACGATCACGTAGTCGTACGTAGTCGATCACGTCCAGCAGCTCCTCAGCAGCTCGTCCACGTACAGCAAGATCGCCTCCGGTGCCGCGGCTCGTCGTGGCTCGTCGGTGGCTCGTCGGCGGCTCGTCCAAGTGCTGCAGGCGCAACACCTCCAAGGTATCCACACGTGCAGGAAGGAAGCGTCGCAAGCCGGACTGCTAGATCCGCGAGTTGCAACAGGCGAGGGCGTGGGAGGCGCGGCAGGTGTGTTTCGCCAAAAAGGTGTGTAAACCCTAGGGCGCCCCCACCCCTCTATTTATAGAGGTTCCTGACGGGCCTCTGGGTCCGAGGCCCATTAGTACTTCTAAACCTAATCCAACTCGGATCAGATCCGAATTGGGCTTCCAGCCCCTTAAGTGTGTGACCCTATGGGTTCGGATACGTATAGACATGGCCCGAGTACTCCTACTCGGCCCAATAGTTGGTAGCGGCCTCTAGCAAGACGTGCCAACTCCTATACGCACACGAAGATCATATCAGACGAACCATCACAACATAATATACATGCTATTCCCTTTGCCTCACGATATTTGGTCTAGCTTCAAGCCGACCGCTCTTTCTCGATCCTGTGATTCGGAATCCCTTTGTAGGTTAACTCTTAACCGTACGTAGCATGGCCATGCATTTTCGGATCCGATCACTCGAGGGGCCCAGAGATATCACTCTCAATCAGAGAGGGGCAAATCCCATCTTGATTGACCATGTCTCATAGCATGCTTCTTGACAAACCCGAAAGCTACCTTTATAACTACCCTGTTACGGCGTAGCGTTTGATAGCCCCTAAGTAGGTCGATCCACATCTAGAATACATGCGACAATCTCAGGTCTAAGGATAAAGCGTATATGTTGTTTAAAGAGAGAACTACTTCTCGTGTTGGGTCAGTCCTAGCACATGTCTCCACATGTGTCCACATTATTAGTTGAACATCTCTATGTCCATGACTTGTGAAACATAGTCATCAACTAATACATGTGCTAGTCTAATATTCATGTGTGTCCTCACATGAACTCCGACTAGGGACAACTTTAGAATAACCATACAAGTAAAGAGTTTCACATACAAGTCACATAATTGCAAATCAATTCAAGTAGCCTTCAATGGATATTCAATGAACACAATATACAAATCATGGATACAAATGGAATATCATCATCTCTATGATTGCCTCTAGGGCATACCTCCAACAGTCTCCCACTTGCACTAGAGTCAATCTAGAAGGTACCTAATACCCATAGCTCTTACATGCGCATCATGCTTAGCCTGCGGGAGTGGTTTTGTCAACGGATCAGAAATGTTCAGATCCATGTGTATTTTTCATATCTTGATCTCACCCCGGTTAACGAAGTCTCGAATGAGATGAAATCGCCGCATTACGTGTTTGTTCTTCTGGTGGTTCCTTTGCTTGCGCAATTGCCCCATTATTATCACAGTAGAGATTCAATGGGCTGGACGCATTCGGGAACACACCAAGCTCAATGAGGAAATTCCTTATCCAAACACCTTCCTTCGCGGCTTCCGAAGCCGCGATGTACTCGGATTCTGTCGTAGAATCGGCCACCGTCTCCTGCTTGGAACTCTTCCAACTAACAGCACCACCATTCAGTGTGAACACAAATCCTGATTGTGACTTTGAATCATCTCTGTCGGTTTGGAAACTAGCATCGGTGTAACCTGTTACAACGAGCTCCTCCTCACCTCCATAGACGAGGAACATATCTTTAGTCCTTCTCAAGTACTTAAGAATGTTTTTCACCGCTGTCCAGTGACTCTCACCTGGATCAGATTGGTGTCTGCTTGTCATACTTAGCGCATATGAAACATCTGGGCGAGTACTTATCATTGCATACATGATAGATCCAATAGCCGAGGCATATGGCACTCTACTCATGCGATCCCGCTCATCAGCAGTCGAAGGACACTGAGTCTTGCTGAGATGTATGCCATGTGACATAGGCAAGAACCCTTTCTTTGCCTCTTCCATGCTGAACCGCTTCAACACTTTGTCAATGTAAGTATCTTGGCTTAAACCTATAAGCCTTCTCGATCTATCTCTATAGATCTTAATGCCCAGAATATATGCCGCTTCCCCTAAGTCCTTCATCGAAAAATTATTTTTCAATGAAGTCTTTACGGACTCAATCATAGGAATGTTATTTCCAATCAGTAATATGTCATCCACATATAAGATTAGAAATACTACAGAGCTCCCACTAACATTCTTGTAAACACAAGACTCTTCTTCGTTCTTGGTGAAGTCAAACCCTTTGACCACTTCATCAAAACGAATGTTCCAACTCCTAGATGCTTGCTTCAATCCATAAATCGATCTCTGAAGCTTGCATACCTTTCCAGCATTTTTCGGATCAACAAAACCCTTGGGCTGTATCATATACACGTCCTCAGCTAGGTTTCCATTCAGGAAAGTTGTCTTGACATCCATCTGCCATATCTCATAATCGAAATATGCAGCTATAGCTAGAATAATCCGAATGGACTTAAGCATCACTACGGGCGAGAAGGTCTCGTCGCAGTCAACTCCTTGAACTTGTCGAAAACCTTTTGCGACAAGTCGTGCTTTATAGATGTGAACATTTCCATCCATGTCCTTTTTCTTCTTATAGATCCACTTGCACTCTATGGCTTTAACACCATCAGGCGGGTCAACCAAGTTCCAAACTTGATTGTCTCTCATGGACTCTATTTCGGATTGCATGGCACTCTGCCATTTTTCGGAGTCTGGGTCCATCATTGCTTCTGCATATGTCGCAGGCTCATCATTGTCCAACAATAATATTTCCCGCATTTCGCGGAGCCTTGCCGACCTTCGTGGTTGTGGCGGTGCTTCTCTTGCCATGGGTATCTCAACTTGTTCTGCTACGTTAGCATCACTCATTGATTCTTGCCCGATCGGCTCATCTTGAACTTCTTCAAGATGCACTGTCTTTCCACTCTTTTCTCCTTTGAGAAACTCTTTCTCTAGGAAAACCCCGTTCCGAGCGACAAACACTTTGTCTTCTGATCGGTTGTAGAAATAATATCCCAAAGTTTCCTTTGGATATCCCACGAAAATGCACTTATCCGACTTGGGTGTGATCTTGTCCGGCTGAAGTCGCTTGACAAACACTTCACATCCCCAAATCTTTAGAAAAGACAAACTAGGAACCTTTCAAGTCCATATCTCATATGGTGTCTTAACTACGGATTTAGATGGTACCCTATTAAGTGTGAATGCTGCTATTTCTAGAGCGTATCCCCAAAATGACAACGGTAGGTCCGACTGGCTCATCATTGATCGAACCATGTCTAACAAAGTTCGATTACGTCGCTCGGACACACCGTTTCTCTGAGGTGTTCCAGGCGGCGTAAGTTGTGGAATAATTCCGCAACTCTTTAGATGATTTCTAAACTCGTGGCTCAAATACTCGCCTCCACGATCAGATCGTAAGGCCTTAATTTTCTTGCCACGCTGATTTTCAACTTCATTCTGAAATTCCTTGAACTTTTCAAAGGTTTCAGACTTGTGCCTCATCAAGTAGACATAGCCATATCTACTAAAATCATCAGTGAAAGTTATGAAGTATTGGAATCCTCCTCTAGCCGTCGTGCTTATTGGTCCGCATACATCACTATGTACGAGTTCCAACAAGTCTACTGCTCTCTCAGGAAATCCTGTGAAAGGCGTCTTGGTCATCTTGCCTAGCAAGCAAGCCTCACATGTCTCGTATGATTCAAAATCAAACGAAGTTAGAAGTCCATCAGAATGGAGCTTCTTCATGCGCTTTTCACTTATATGACCCAAACGACAATGCCACAAGTAGGTAGGACTCAAATCATTAGGCCGAGGCCTTTTAGTACTTACATTACAGACAGGTGAACCATCAAGATTTAAAACAAATAATCCATTCACAATGGGTGCAAAAGCCATAAACATATTATTCTTAGGGATCACACAACCATTGTTTTCACTCGCAAATGAATAACCATCCTTCATCAAGCATGAAGGAGATAAAATGTTTCGACTTAAACTAGGAACAAAATAACAATTATTCAACTCCATAATAAATCCTGACGGGAGGTGGAGTTGCATCGTCCCGACGGTCAACGCAGCAACTCTTGCATTATTGCCCACGCGGAAATCAACTTCTCCTCTTTCCACGCTTCTACTTCTTATCATTCCCTGCATCGAATTGCAAATGTGAGCAACCGATCCGGTATCAAATACCCAAGAATTAATAATTGTATCAGCGAGAAATATGTTGTCTATAACATTAACAACAAGCGTACCTGAGGTAGAAGTACTCTTACTTCCGCCGTTCTTCAAGGAAGATAGGTACTGCTTGCAGTTTCTCTTCTAGTGACCAGTTCATGACAGTAAAAGCACTCTTTATCTGGAGCAGGTCCAGCTTTAGCCTTGGGCGCTGGGTTTGGCTTGGACACTCCAGCCTTACCCTTCTTCTTCCAAGAATTGTCCTTCTTCTTGAAGGTAGGCTTGTTCTGTACAGCCATCACATGGCTGGTACTAGCGCTTTTCTTAATGTCTACCTCTGCTGTCTTGAGCATACCACACAGTTCATTCAGACCCTTCTCCGTCCCATGCATATGGTAGTTCGAGATGAAGTTCCCATAGCTAGGCGGAAGAGATGAAAGAATGAAGTCAGTGGCCAACTCTTTGCCCATTGGGAAGCCCAGCTTCTCCAATCGCTGAGTGTAACCAACCATCTTGATTACATGTGGTCCTACTGCTGCGCCTTCTGCTAACTTGCACTCCAGAAAGGCTTTGGACACATTGAACCTTTCGGTCCTAGCCTGTGTCTGGAACATGTCCTTGAGCGCCACGATCATATCGTGTGCCTCATGATTTGTTTCGAACTGCATCTGCAGCTCGGGTTCCATGCAAGCAAGCATAAGGCAGCTTACCTCAAGATTAGCATCAAATGCCTTCTTGTAAGCAGCCTTAACGGCAGCAGATGCATCATCAGCAGGTACTGGTGGTAGTGGGGTGTCTAGAACATCTTCCTTTTTATCGGCCCTGAGAACAATTCTCAGGTTACGGATCCAATCCGAGTAGTTTGTTCCATTCAACTTGTCCTTCTCAAGGACCGAACGCAAAGCAAACGATGTGGTGGTGTTGCTAGGTGCCATTTAATCTACAACAAAAGTAATGCAAAATACACTAAGACAAACGTATCCATGATAGAGCAAATCACATTAAACTATTTTAACAGAATCTACTCCCACTAAAATCAATATCCCTCTATTGAAACTTAGTGATTCAGGATCCACAACTAACAAGTCTACTAGTGAGCTTTAGCATCACCGCTAGCAAACGAGGTAGATCGGTAAGCAACTTTTGCTAATCATATCACATATGACTCCTGTTGTTGGGTGACATCTCCATGTCTCGGCGCCCAACATTTATGCCCCAAGGTCCTTAACCGTTAAGATAACCTTGTTAAGCAAACCAACCCTTATGCGTGTAAGTGTCCGACACAAACCCGTCTAGTCAAGGAAAACTAGTGGCACCCTAATTTCATAGACCCACCACTAATTGTACAAGACATGGGACGGTGCAAGTTTTAGTTGGGAGGGCATACTAACTTAAACTTTGTGAGGGATCGTTCTATTTCTAACATCACAGCATGCAGAAAGTAAAGCATGAACAGAATAGCATTCACACAGCTGTGACACAGTATGGCCCGTTTTCATATGGTGATCTCCATCTCCATAGAACCTGTTCACCATGGTGATCTCCATCTCCATGTTCCATGTGCGTCATCCTCCTGGTGATGAGTCCTCCAAGAACTAGAGCATTCTATTACGCTTAATAGCTAGTAAAGAATCTAGTAATGAAGATTACATAGTTGCTTGGATCATCACAGATTGGTACGCAGACCATTAAATACAATAAAGTGACAACACATATGTCTCCTGCCGTGTTGCCGTACGCGCGACACGCATGTCACGAATGAGTTACACACATGCATCACATACACAAGGGGGCCATACTGATCACAAGATACATACATCCTGCAAAACAGAGTTAGGCATCCTAACGTTCCAAACTTCGGAGGCCCGAAACTCCATCTTCCAAGCCGAATTTGGGAAATCTAATTTCATGTGTAACTTTTTCTGCAGATCAATTTTCATATAAAATTCGCCCCAATCTGAGATCGTACCGAAAAGTTACGGCTGATTTACCGAAGCATACGCATACGACAAAAATCCCGACCCCGGCAGTAGATCTCATCTACCATTGCACATCTAATGCGCCTGGCGTATGACCCTGGGTTTCGATTCGACCAATCATATTGATCTTCGCTCACTGCAACTGGATTTACGTGTATCACTTAACTCCAATGGCGGAAACCGACCGGTAGGAGTATGTCATTACACTACCATTGCAGCAAGGGCACGAAATCAGGACATAGATCAAACAGAAAACTCGCATATCTCCATATGCACACATCCCGTATCCAAAACTAAGCAGCTACGGCTCTGATACCACTGTTGGGATACGAGGTAGGCTACACTAGCGCAAATCAAAATTTCTACTGCGTAAAACCAAGAAGAACTGCCGTATAAGGATCACGGGATTACCACTCGACGCACTACTGGTGCGGAAGATGTAGATATGTGTCGATGCAGTGAAGACGATCACGTAGTCGTACGTAGTCGATCACGTCCAGCAGCTCCTCAGCAGCTCGTCCACGTGCAGCAAGATCGCCTCCGGTGCCGCGGCTCGTCGTCGGCTCGTCGGTGGCTCGTCGGCGGCTCGTCCAAGTGCTGCAGGCGCAACACCTCCAAGGTATCCACACGTGCAGGGAGGAAGCGTCGCAAGCCGGACTGCTAGATCCGCGAGTTGCAACAGGCGAGGGCGTGGGAGGCGCGGCAGGTGTGTTTCGCCAAAAAGGTGTGTAAACCCTAGGGCGCCCCCACCCCTCTATTTATAGAGGTTCCTGACGGGCCTCTGGGTCCGAGGCCCATTAGTACTTCTAAACCTAATCCAACTCGGATCAGATCCGAATTGGGCTTCCAGCCCCTTAAGTGTGTGACCCTATGGGTTCGGATACGTATAGACATGGCCCGAGTACTCCTACTCGGCCCAATAGTCGGTAGCGGCCTCTAGCAAGACGTGCCAACTCCTATACGCACACGAAGATCATATCAGACGAACCATCACAACATAATATACATGCTATTCTCTTTGCCTCATGATATTTGGTCTAGCTTCAAGCCGACCGCTCTTTCTCGATCCTGTGATTCGGAATCCCTTTGTAGGTTAACTCTTAACCGTACGTAGCATGGTCATGCATTTTAGGATCCGATCACTCGAGGGGCCCAGAGATATCACTCTCAATCAGAGAGGGGCAAATCCCATCTTGATTGACCATGTCTCATAGCATGCTTCTTGACAAATCCGAAAGCTACCTTTATAACTACCCTGTTACGGCGTAGCGTTTGATAGCCCCTAAGTAGGTCGATCCACATCTAGAATACATGCGACAATCTCAGGTCTAAGGATAAAGCGTATATGTTGTTTAAAGAGAGAACTACTTCTCGTGTTGGGTCAGTCCTAGCACATGTCTCCACATGTGTCCACATTATTAGTTGAACATCTCTATGTCCATGACTTGTGAAACGTAGTCATCAACTAATACATGTGCTAGTCTAATATTCATGTGTGTCCTCACATGAACTTCGATTAGGGACAACTTTAGAATAACCATACAAGTAAAGAGTTTCACATACAATTGACATAATTGCAAATCAATTCAAGTAGCCTTCAATGGATATTCAATGAACACAATATACAAATCATGGATACAAATGGAATATCATCATCTCTATGATTGCCTCTAGGGCATACCTCCAACATATATATCAAACAAGGAAACAAATTTGCACCTGGCACCTGATTTATCCGGGGGGTGATAGAAATTTCACGGAGGATACAGCAGGCGGGTAATCTAAAGTTGAGGTGAAAATAGTAGGAGGAAAACTCTTCTAATATTTTCCAACCTCCCTTGACCTCACATTTGGGTCCTCTTTACGAGGAAATTCTTTTAGGTGAAAAATATTTTGATTTTGATTTGTTTTGAATCCTTACAGTATAGATTTCTCACAAGAATCACTTCTCTCCCTATCCTCTCACGTACTAATAGTGTACAATAGTGTAAGTACTCCCTCCATCCGGTAATACGAGGTATCCAAGTGTTTAAAATTTATTTTCAAATATAAGGTATTGTAGTTTGGATGACTGCCATTTACTTCGTCCGTTCCAAATTGTAAGTCATTCTAACTTTTTTGGAGAGTCAAGCATCTCAAGTTTGACCAAATTTATACAATAAATCACTAAAATTTATGATACCAAACATGTACGATTAGATTCTTCATTAAATATATTTTTATTAGTATAACTATTCGGTGACATAAATCTTTGTCATCATCTTTATAATTTTGGTCAAATATAAAATAGTTTGACTCTCCAAAAAAGTTGGAATCTCTACTATAAAAAAAGCAAAACGGATACAATTTTGTGGTACGTCGTCCTCCCACATCGCGATGCCCCTCGCTTCGATGTTTTTCGTCCGTCGGTTCCTGCGCAGTCCGCACCTTCCCCGTCGATCCGTCGCCTCCATGAAATGCGGCAAAACAGCCTTCCTCCTCCGTCCGTTTTTCTCCGCGTGCAACCCTCGCTCTTGCGTCACCATCCGCCGCCAGTTCACATCCATGTGTCGCCCCCTCCCTGCGTCCTTCCAATGCCGCCGCCGCCACACCCTGCGTCGCCGCATTTTCTCCGTCCCTACGTCCTTCTCCCGCCGTCGACATCCGCCGCCGCAAAACGCCTCTGCCCCTCCCTGAGTCGCTGCAGCGCCGCCAGCCGCCTCCGCCCCTGCTTGAATCGCCGTAGTGCCGCCAGCAGCCTCCGCCCCTCCTTGCATCGCCACCAGCCGCCACCGCCCCTCCCTGAGTCGCGATCCGTTGGCTGGGCAGGCGTCGTTCCAGCGAGGCACTACACAGGTGGAATCCAGCGGTTGCGAGTCGTGATCCGATGGCTGGGCAGGCGTCGTTCCGGGGAGGCGCTGCACAGGTGGAATCGAAGAGTTTTTACAGGTGGCGATGCCACTGGTACGGACCAACCATGCCCTTGAGAATTTCATCCATCATGTTGTATAGCAGTAGCTTTTTTATGCTTTTGGGTCTTATTCTGAATTTCTGATCAAACAAATCAATCCAAAAGATAAAATAGCCCCAGCTTCCACTTCAAATAACAAAGATTTACTTCCTGTATTGATGAATGGTCACCAATTATTTACTTCCCGTTGAAGAAAGGCTACCAGCTATCAAGACAAATGCCACAGATAGTGAGTTCTGCACCATGTCTGAAATCAGAAATGCAGTAGCATTTTAATCTCTAAATGTTTGCAGGCATAATCTGAATCATTCTTGGTTGCTTTCCAAATTATACCCTGTATGCTAAAACATGTCAGCTTAGCCTGTTCAATACTGTGCCAAACCTGTTCTATGGTGCCTGTCGCATTGTGCACGATCCTTTTCTGAAATTCGCACGATTCGATGGCAAGCCTGTAGCTAAAACAGGTTATGGTCTCAATGGGGAGTGAATGGCAGTTTCAAATATTGAATGCTCAGTGGGTGCATTGGTTGTGCTTGTGCATGATTTTGGTTTCTTCCAACTGCAGTCAAAAGTAGCCTGACAAACAGTCTTGGACGAAGTACTTCAGGAATATGGTCCAGTCGTCCAGGCATGGGTGAGTTTACTTATTAGTTTTAGTAGCATCAAGTATATATCTCAATATGATATTCTTATCTCAGTCACGCTTTTTTTCTTAGGGATGATTTGATTGATTCAAAAGTCACTTCCTTTTTATACTGATGAAGAATGAACACAGGCAAGGAATAGATTTCCGTCCTTTTGCAACCAGCACGCAACCGGCACTCATGTTTGTTTCAAAAATAGTTCAGAGTTAAATTCTCTAAAAACTTCCTACTGAAAATATTATTTTGCATATCTCCCCTGCAAAATAGTGCATTTCTGAATTGGAGTTAAACTATAATGCTTTGGTTGAGGCAATTGGAGTGTTTACGGATCTCCTTTTCAGCTTTCGCCTAAGAGAATCACTGTATCTACTGTAAGCATACTTAACCAACTACTTATTTGCTTGTGAAATCAAATTCTTGGGGTGGCTGTTGAAGTTCTATTTTTTAGTAGTAAAATATTTTTTATAAACTATATGCTAATGTTGTATGCAGCCTACTGTGAAGTGGCTGCTGCTTGCTGGTAAACTTCTAGGTGTCCTACTACATTTCTTCTGTGATAATCACAATGGAGAATAAATGAAAAAATGTTTGTTTAATTGTGCAAATATCACTAGGTAATTCTTATAGTGACCAGAGGTGTGTTCTGTGGATGAATTGTTCTATTCACCTTATTGTTACTGTGCATCTCTTTTTTAGCACTGTAGGAATTTGAATGCTAACATTTGACGTCATGTTCTCCTAAAATCCAGTTACTTACGAATGTGGTTCTTGTGCTCAACATTTCTTTCCCTTAATGTTATTGCTGCTTGTAGATATGTATTATAGTACTGCATGGTTTCCATCATGTTTTGTGGTAAAAACTTCCCAATGCTTAACTTGCTCTTTATGTTCTCTCATTTGTTAAAGATACTTTCGATTTCTGTGACTGATCATTTATTCTTCAAACGATAAATGAATCTATTTTTCGGTTCTTCCATAGTAGAGAAAATGGCATCGTCAAACATCCAATTTTGTATTCTACATCTGTGACTGGTCATTCATCTGTGTGTGCTTCTTGCCAATTCCTTCATGCCATAATTTGTACACTAATCACTAAACGGACATACTTTTGATAGGTCTTGAGGTGGCCACGATCACTGTCGGCACCCACTGCGAAGGACCATCACATAAATGTGAGTTAGCCTATTACCTCTGTGGTGATCAAGCACATGCTGCGACGAGCCATCAGATCGACCTGAGTAAGCCTATTATCTCCGTGGTGGTCAACTATAGAGAATGGTTGATAGCATGTCTCTTTGTGATGTTTTTTTTTCGTATTCTTTGTTACATGGACAGCAATGTTATTCTTGTACTGAGTGTTCATTGTAAAAAAAACTGATGGTATTGGAATGCTTTGCTTATGTCTACTCAAATTTCAGTGAGTGTCTATTGTAAAAAAACTGATGGTATTGGACTGCTTTGCTTATGTCTACTCAAATTTCACACTTGTGAATTACTGATAGTATTGCAGTCATGTTTTCTTTTGAAATTGCACATTATTGTGAATCACCGAAAGTTTCATGCTTCTTAAAAGAGAATATATCAACTGAATGAAGTGGCATCTTTGTTCTTGCAAAATTCTGATCTCTAACATCTAGAGATCACATGTAATGGCACTCACTACAGTTCTTCAGTTTCACAGTTTCTGATTAATTTGGCAAAATGCTTGTGATGTCAATTGATTAAAGTTCTCCTCACTATGTTTCACTGACAGCGCACTATCTAGATTTGTTTAGTTCAAGAACTATATTCTTAAGTTAATTATTTTTGTTTGGTATGTTCGTGCTTGCCTCACTTTTATTATTGTCGAATGCTCTATATATTGCACTATAAATTTTATTGCAAGATTCTTTGGTGTTCACCTGTCACATTGGTTAGCACGGTAGGCATACATCTGTCAAATGTTTCTTTTCTTGTTCTTATTGATAAGGTTATACCCAGTTCTCTTTATAAGAAAGGGGAATCATTCATGTTTGCCATATGCTACTGTAAGGTCGCTTTTAATCTTTTCTGGAAGTTTCTTTTGGTTGCTTTCTGTTTCAGAGTTCTGAACTTTCAACTTGATATACATATGCCAGACATGCAAATGATTTGGCTTATGCACATACCAGTGAACGAAGTACCACAGATGCATACATAAATCTTTTCCAGTTCATGTTACTGGACTACCCTTTCTTTGTTTGTATTTTCAGTTTTGGAAAAGGTGGAAATGGCAATCACTCAGTATGGAGTGCATGTTTGATAATGCAACCTGTCTAGGCACATAAGGGGTCATGCATTAAACTTGCAAGAGTATGTGTGGCGGATCCACTTCGGATTAACTTGGTTAAACATGGTTAAGTCGCCTAACACGCGACACTCATGCCTTAGCCAAGTTAACACGGAGTGCCGTCGGATTTCATCCGATTTAACCACTTAGACAGGACCGAATTAGCAAACTCACACGAAGGTGAGCGGTTCCAGAGAATACAACAAGTCCACTGATTTTAACCAACTTCACCGTTTAGTTTGGCCATAAAACAAACATCAGAGTTTTTACAAGGTTTATAAGAAAACAACAGAAGGTAAACGACGAGCGGAAGCTACTTCGTCGGGGTCGGACATCCCTGGTGAGGCCAACCGGGACGTCAGTGATCCCTCTCCTCGCTGTCCGAGGAGGGATCCCACTCAACCGTCCAACCCGGAGGGAGTTGGGGCGGCCAAGTGCCAACAAAGGAGGGCTCAGGGGCAGGAGCTTCACCTGAAAAAGAGAAGCCACAACAAGGCTGAGCTACTAAGCTCAACAAGACTTAACCGACAGGAGGAAGCTACTCCACCACTTCTAGACATGCATGGCTCTTTGGCTGAGGGGTTTGTTTGCCAAAAGCACTAGGTGTATCCCTACTTTCAAAGTTTTAGCTCCGGTTCTAAGTTCATTATCCAGTCTAAGTTAGCAACTTCCTTTAAGCAAACATAGGACCAACCAATGGTATATATATATCATCACAAACCATGTCATCATCAGATTCCTTTCTTACTCAGGGTGACATAGCGATCAAGCAATCTCAAATTGTGAGAGGCAGACGAATCGATTCGAGTTTCTTAACCATGCATGGCGAACCTAATCTCACGACATCCGCGCACCACAAGGGTCGCTTCCTGTGTCGGCCGTCCCCATCAATTCCCAGGCGCGTGTCAGGTCCAAACTTCCCTTGGCATGCAATGCTCCACAGTCCCGGTCTCTACCGTACTGTGACCGCACTTGCACCCACATGATGCACCATGGGAACCTCGTTCCAGGGACAGCAGGGGTATAAGCCACGCCCTAGTTCAATCAGGTACTAGGCTTCCCCAACCCATACTAGATATGAGATTAGTACTTTCAAACACTTGATCACGAACACCACCACTATCGGGCCTTAGCAAGTTTCATAGACAGACGGGGCGATCAGCCGACCACCAAAGAGTTACCCAAAACCTTGCCCCGTCCATCATCCTTATAGTTGCAATAGAAGAGGAACAACCAACTCCTACAACTCGCGAGTGACAGGAAATCACTCGGCTTTTACCGTTTCCTATTCAAGCAAGCATCTACTCGGTCCAACAGCTAGTGTTCAGATCTAGGGATCTAAGTCATGCATCTACGGTTTCAAACAACTCCTAGACGTAAATGCACAAACAAGATGAAGACGACATGCGCAAGTTTGGAAAAAAAAACATAGGGAGTTCATGCATCCGGGGCTTGCCTTCAAGCGGAGGGGAGGGAAACTGGTCCTCAAAGGGCTCTGCTACAGCTCCTGCGGTTGGCGGCTCAGCTACTGCTCCGTCTTCTTGCACCGGGTGCAGTTCGTAGACGCCGTCGGCGAGATTCAACTCTACACGAATGCAAATGCAAGAGTTAGCATTTAGACGGTTATTTCAACAGCAACACTTGCAAGTTTGAGCCCAGAAACTTGCGGCAAGTTACGGGAAAGGTGGGGAGGTTCGCTTGAGTTGGTAGAGATCAAGATATGAGGGTTGGATGGGAAGGAACTTATGATCAGACCCTTAAACTAGAGGAATAGATGTGCTGGGGTCCTCAGACTTAACGCAGAGAAGTTCCTGAGTTTTACACATATACCCTCGGTTCAAGGAAAAAGATACAGACGAGCCCTCGGGCGAGGCGGAGAAAGGGTCGGCGAAACAGACAGGGTCGGGCGAGACGGAACAAGGGTCGGTCGGACAGAAGGGGTCGGACGAGGCAGAAAAAGGGTCGGCAACTTACCTTCGTCCTTCAGGTGAAGCTTGGGGTCGGGAAGGAGCAGGCTTGGGCGGAAGGATTAAGGCTTTGGACAGCGGCGAGGTCCGGCGGGTTCCAGCGGCGGCGGTGCTTCTTGTGGACCACAAGCAAGCGTTTGCGCAGCGCGGAGGAGCAAGCGGCTAGGTGGATTGGGGAAAGGTGGTGTTGAGCGGAGAGGAGAGTTCCTCAAGAACTCAAGTGGTAGCGCTTTGGGCACGAAACAGAGAGCAAGGCGGGAGGGCAGCGATGGCGAAGGGGAACTCCGGCGGGGCTCCGGCATTCCCTTTTATAGCCGCGCGAGAGAGAGAAGGTTGGAGCGGCGCCAAGACCGGTGAAGGAACGATGGAGTGCGCTGCCGGGGCGGCGATTGAGCAACGAGGGCGGTGGAGCAGGACTTCGGGGATGACACCGGCGGTCATTGGGCACCAGAGACGGGGCGGCGCAAGCGCGGTTTTGCCGGTGGTTGAGATTTGGCGGAGGCGGGCGTCGTCGTGCGGTGGATCTGATGGAAGTGACCGGGGAAACGGCGCTAGAAACGAGGGCGCACAGGTGAGAAGACAGGCGGCTGCGGTCGCGCGGGCGAGCGCGGAGCAACAGATTGTCGGGGGCGGAGCTCTGACAGGGCGGAAAAGGAGCTGTCGCGGCCGTGGTTTGGGTTGGCGAAGGAGGAATCGTCGCGTAGCGCGGACCGGGGCGGCGCGACTGTGGAGGAGCGACGGAAAAGATGGGCGGCATCGGGCTCTGCGGCCGGGGGTCTTGCGAGGTGATGATGGGCGCGGGCGGCGAGGTGCTGCAGAAAGGGTAGCAGAGGAGCTTCCGCTGCGATTGGGGAAGGTGGCGCGAGAATCCATCCGGTCGTGGCCGGCGACGAGGCGGAGCGGCGGGTGTCGGAGAAGTTGAGCCACGCGACAGGGGAACTTTGAAGCGGGCACGCAACTCGAGTGCGTCTGTCGCGGGAGATCGGGGAAAAGATTTTTTGGGTCCATCGGTCAGTCTCGATTGGTCCACTGCTCAGCTTGAAGGGAGGCGTTGTGGGAAGACTTAGAAGGATCCGACAGGTGAGTTGGGGTCGGCGGGGTCGGGACTGGGGGAAAACGGAGAGGGGTCGGATCTCAGGGGTCGGAACCGGGGCTGAAGGTTGAGTACTTAAACTCGGGAAAGCTGAGATAGGGATTAGGGACTCGGATTAAGATTAACTTCATGAGATTTGGGGTCGGTCGTCACAGTATCGTCCAGGCTTGCAGTCAAAAGTGGCCTAACAGACAGTCTTGGACAAAGTACTTCAGGAATATAGTCCAGCCGTCCAGGCATGGGTGAGTTTACTTATTAGTTTTAGTAGCATCAAGTATATATCTCAATATGATATTTTTGTCTAACTCACGCTTTTTTTCTTAGGGATGATTTGATTGGTTTTAGTTTTAGAATGCATTAAACTTGCATTCTATTGAAAACTTACATAGCTTATCAGTTCATGTTTAGAATTTTCTCCTAAGGCATTAAGGAGAACCACGAGTTTCAATACTAGATCCTAACTGATACGATACTAAATCTGTCGAGATCACAAATTAAATAAGCGCATTAACCACACATTTCTACTTACATACATCTTGCTCAGTTGCTTACGTATGAGTCCCGGTCCTTCGCCCAGCGGCCGGCGCCCCTTCCGATGCCGCCGGCGCCTGTCCTGGTCCTCCGCATGGCGGCCGACACCCCCAATACGCTGCAGCAACTCCCAGTTGCCGCCCGCACGTCGTCTTCCTGTCGCCGCATGTCCTAGTAAATCCTGTAGGCCAATCAAGGTGAGGCCATTCTCCTCTTCCATCCAGAACATGTGAATTCATTTGCCTTGTGTTCAAATGCAGAGGTTGTACACATATATTAGATGAGAGCCGCTTGATGACTCCGGTTATCAGATCTTTTGGGCACCAGTTTGGGTATGAGTAATTCCTTTTCTCAGATCGAGAATGTTTCATTTGATCATATCATTCTGTAGTTTAACTTCACTAATATCAATATAGTAGCTGGTTGTTCATCAGCCCTAAAGCACACGCTGCATTAGACGCTTGCAGACAAGGTGCTCACACAAGAGTTTTTTCGATTTTAATCAATAATTTTGTGTTATTAATTTCGATTCTGCCTTGCCTTCCTGTCAAGAAAAGGCTTCATGATCATTTGAGTTAGAACTACAAGTCATTTGAGGAGAAGGGCTTTAGAAGTTCTTAATTAGCAATTGCATTTTTTTTTGCTACTTTCAAAGGAGCAACTGATATAAATTGATGGTTTTATTATCCTTTAATAGATACTGATTTGTCATGTGCAGGCTTCAGAAGAGCAACTGTTTTTGGAACAAGCTAGGAGCGTGAGGGGAAACTCAGCCTGTTCTTGATCATCTCATGTAAGAAGTTTGATTCTTGCTTTACATAAATGAGTAGCCGGACCTTACAAGACTGAATATCCTTTCACTGTCAGCACTGCTCTTTGTTTGATCCCACTTGTCTTGTCTGACAATCGATTTTGTATTGCCTACTTAGTGCTTAGCGTGTAAAACAATTGCCACTGTTGATGTGTGTAGATATAGTTCAGAAACCAAAAATTCTGAAAATGCAGCTGCTATGGATAGTCCTGAAATTTTTCTAAAAATGCAGCTGCTACACTATAATGGCATCTTTCCAAGAATTTAAAGGATAATAAAATAAGCTGCCATCCTCATTATGTCAGTTACAACATAGTGTGTACTTACTGAATGCATCCACACGAGCTGCTAATTATCAAGTCAAGCGTTTAGGTAAAAGTGATTGCTTAATTTTGTCACATGATGTCACTGCACGGAAAATTTGCATCCACACGAGCTACAATGAATAAAAAATTACGGTCTACAGTCCAAAAAAATAGTTCAAGCATGCTCCCCTGATTGAGCGAATATCCTTGTGTTTGCAGATTTTGAGGGTATCCTTCTGTTTGCAGATTTTGAGACCCTCGTGTACTTCTTTTCTAAGTTGTAGTGTGTAACTACTATGACATCATGCCTTTTTGTGGGAGCATGTTCAATCATAGGTATACCTCTACTGGTACTGTAATTATTTCCAGGCTTCAATTGTTTAGATAAGCAATTACCAATCTCGTCATTTTGATTTTACAATACAATTAGAAGATCAATAATGTTTACCTGAATGGACTCATATCCTCCTAGGTACTTGGAAAGCTGCTTTTGAAATATGGTTCTTGAAGTAGCTCGTGTGTCAGAAAATTTAAAATGCTATATTGTACTGAGCATGGAAAAGTTGTATCCACACGACCTGCTAATTGTCAAATCAAGGCTTCAGATAAAAGAAATACATTGCTTACTGTCGTCACCACTAGATGTTGGTAGATGGTTTCAGTGCGTCGAAAGTGATGTTGTTGTGTTACTTTCAGCAGGAGAGAGACAGAGTATATGATTTCCAAGTTTGATGTGAGATGACATCAGGCCATTTGTGAATGCATCGCCATTTGAGATCCTGGTACATTTATTTAGTTGATATTAATAGTGGAGATGCTGCCACCTGTGCTGTTAGTTTGATGTGAGATGACATCAGGCCGCTTGGCTCTGAATTATTGATATAGTTCTGTGAAAAAAAATTGACTACTAATCAAAATGTAGTTTCTATTTGCATTACGAGAGGCTAATGTTGATGCAAAAATGTTGAGGCTAATTCTTTATGGTTTGTGTGCAGATGAAGAGAGTTTTGGAGAAGACTGGCTGTTGATTTGTAGCACAACAAGTTGAACAATTCTATTCATCTGCTCAGGAAAAGTGGTCTGATATCTGAAGTCACAATTAGATCGAAGATGACATCATGGATACAATCATGGATACAAGTTGGTGGATGATGCGTTCATTAGAAACAAAATCTCACTAATTGATAAAGTAATTGCCCTCTACGAGGTAATTGAATCTTCATTGTTACACGTCAAGCAGCTAGAAAAGTCTTTACTGGGTACATGCAGCTTCTATCAAGTTTTCGTTCATTGAATTGGTTTTGTTACATAAAGTGAATCTAATCACCGATTCTTTTGATTTGCCAATAACCTTACGATTTCACTACAGTAACCTTACGATTCCACTCAGCAACCTGCCCACCACAGCTAGGAGTTTATTGCAATTTGCAAAAAGTATGTTTTCATGCCTTGTGACATAAGTATTCAATAGTCACGGTAAGCAGAATAGTGAAACTTCTAGACGAGTGGTTTGACATTTCTTGTTATCACATTGGTAATTGTATTTAATTATAGTGTTTTCATTCGGTGCTAATCGCTAAAGCAAGTTAAACTATATATCAACTCAATTTGCTTTTGAATGGTTCTCCGCATATGTTAAATTGCTAGCTAATATACATTCCTCCGCAGCTAAGCCGCTGCTAAATGGTTGTCCCTAAATTTCTATATTGCTATTTTGATGCTTGTGAAGGGAAACTGTGTTGCCCGTAGCAACGCACGGGCACGATCCTAGTGACCTACAATTTGGAACAAAAGGAGTAATCTTTCTATAACTAACAATATAAAGGTGGTGGCTGGTTGGTAGATTATTACTAAAACTAAGCAACTACTGTTAACTCATGAGTGCATGTGTCTTTTGCTACTCCTAAAATTTCTAGGATGCTTTGTATTTCAGAATGGAGGGAGTATATGGAACGGGGTTGCATAAATTAAATGATTTTGATTTATTAGGGGTGCACGGTGGGGGAAACTCCGGTGAAAATAGGGTAGATTTTGAAAATTTCGAAAAAAAACTTGATAAGAAAATGACAAATTGCCCTTAAGTGCATGTGCACCCGAAATTTGTCAATATGATTGTTTACCATTCAACCCAACAAAAGAGGTCAGATTACGCGCTATGCTGACCCAATTTTTTCTCTTTCATGCCCATCCGAAATTTGCATTAATTATAAAGATGGCCCAATTTAGGACGATCAATCGACACCTTTGGTTTTATGGTTTCATGAAAATGTTTTTCCAGTAAACAAAATGTTCTCACAGTAAGATGTTTGTCTCTTGTTGCACTCCAGTTTACGTCTTAGAACAAAACCACTAAACTTGTCTTAAGGACAAGCCATGTCATTTAAACACAAGACCCAAAGACTATCCATATAATAAGCTTGTGTTTGCACCCTTTCTGGCCAGCAGACGAGCGCGCTAGTTTGCGCGTAGATCAAAGATCACCTCGTCGGGGTTCTGCACCTGGCCGGTCAGATCGGTTAGGGGGTCCGGTCAGGCTGGTCCTCGCAGAGGCACCGCGAAAGTCTATGTTCACCACCTCGGGAGGGACCCTGTCGGTGGTGAGCCTAGGGTTCCTCTGAGATCGGTCAGGCCACATAGAATGTCCTCAAACACCGCTGGGACGCAGGAGGAAAGCAAGGGGGTTGAAAAAGCTAGGGTTTGGAGATAAAAAGATAGATAAAAATGTTTGTCAATTGGGTGATGCTCCTCAATTGGCCAGGGCCCTTTATATTTATAGGGTGGGAGGTCTTTTCCTGTAAGGAAGTCCCGTTTCAACTCCAATTCAGTCACGACTTTAAGATTCGTCTCGGACTCCCGGTTTGACGTGTGGGGGGCCATAGTGCGCGCGGATGCGTTCCCATCCAGGACTTTCAACGACGTACGCGCCTGCGCCAGGGATTGCATCGAGCCCGCCTGGGACTCATCTGACCGCGCCAGCGACTGCCTGATTGCGTCAGCGACCGCGCCTGCGACCGTTCGACCGCGCCAGCAACCGTGCCAACCGCGCCAGCGATCGCTTGACCGCGCCAGTGACCGCCCCAATCGTGCCAGCGACCGCTCCGACTCCTCAGACTGCCCATACAGACCGGTCTGACCGGCTGGTCCAGCCTGATCGGCATTCCTACCACTTTTGGGCTCCAACACATGCCCCCCTATTTCTTGGTAAACCTTGCGTACCAAGAAATAAAATAAGCCTAAGGACAATGAATTCCATCAGCCATTTGTTCTAAGGGTGATATTTCAAAATATCAGCCATATTGCTTCAAGCGTCTTGCCAAATACTTGGATGATACTTTTTCAAGTACCTCCCATTCAGAGCTCTAGGTAGCTGAAATCCATGCAATGTTTCCACCATATAGGAATTCCCAAGAAGCATACTTGTAATTTTATATGGCCCTTCCTAACTCGGAGACCACTTTCCAAACTTATTGCTCTTGGTTCCTATAGGTAGAATTGTCTTCCAAACCAGATCTCCCACCTGAAATGTCTTGGCCTTGACCTTTTTATTGTATGCTCTAGCTACCTGAATTTTATCCTTTCCAATTTCAACTAATGTCTCCATTCGCTTGTTGGTCACCTCATTAATATTATCCATCATTAAAGCATAATAGGTGTCAAAATCAAGATCATTTTGCCTAGCCAACCTATATAAACCTAGATTTACCTCAACGGGTAAAACAACTTCTTGACCATAGACGAGCTCAAAAGGAGTAACTTTAGTGGCGCCATGTCTAGAAATACGATGAGCCCATAAAGCTTCAGATAATATCTCATGCCATGTTTTAGGATTGCCCTCTATCTTCTTCTTGATGAGCTTAATTAAAATCTTGTTGCTAGACTCGGCTTGACCATTAACTTAAGTATAATAAGGAGATGAATTGAGCAATTTAATACCATAAGACTCAACAAACTCACGCACTTCCTTGGATATGAATGAAGTCCCTTAATCCATCGTCAAAGTCTGTGGGATGCCAAATCTATGTATAACATGCTCTTTAATGAACTCAATCACCTCTCGATGTGTCATAATCTTAAAGGGAATTGCTTCAGTCCACTTGGTGAAATAATCAGTAGCCACAATCACAAAACAATGTCCCTTTGATGAAGAAGGATGAATCTTGCCAACAAATTCCAATCCTCATCCTCTAAACGACCATGGTTTGATAATCGGGTGCATCAATGAAGCAGGCACTAACTAAATATCCCCGAATTTCTAACACTCTTTGCAACCTTTGTGGTAACGGAAGCAATCGGCTATCATCTTAGGCCAATAAAAGCAAGCCCACCTAAGAAGCTATTTCATCACGTGAGCCGATTGATGTGTACCAAAATTCCTTCATGCACCTCCGCTATGGCCACTTTAGCCTGATCAGAATCCAAGCATTTTAAAAGTAACCCATTGATTGTCCGACGATACAACTCACCATCAACCAAAGTGAACTTGAATGCCCACCGTCAGACTATTCTATCACTTGAACACTTAGGATTCTGTAAATAACAAATCAGAGATTTTCTCCAGTCATCCACTTTGTCCTTAACAAATTTAGAACGTTCTATGGCTGAAGTGGGAATCTCATCAGACAGACCGGTCAGACTGGCAGTCTAGGCTGTTAGACCGGTCAAACCGGCTTCGGAGGCCGGTTGTACCGGTTCCTCCAAGACATAACCCTTGGTCTCGTAAAGCGCCGGCTTTCTTTCGTGAAAATTTGTTTTCTGAATATTATAGCCAGACACTTGTTGTGCCAGAGCATTAGCCCTTGGATTTTCTTTCCTTGGTACATGGTAAATAGTAAATTCATCCATGCAAGATATGATGTTGTTGACGTCAGATTTGGTCACTAGTAGAATCGGCACCAGGAAGAGAGGGAATCGGAGAAGCACAGTTGGGAATCGGTCGAATGGTGCTACAGTGCGAGATCGGCCGATGACTTTTGTCTCGCTTCGGGACGGACGTACCGGAGTCCTAATCGGTTGCCTTTAGCCGATAAGGAATCGGCCGATTAGGAGGATAGGTTAGTTGGGCCTGTATGGGCTTGGAAAGGAGTAAAAGGATGAGGGGGAGATCGGCCCATGAAGCGTGGAGTAACCAACCTAGCACAAATCGTGCTTGTAGATATTTGTTTTCTGTTTGAATTAGGATAGAATTCTAGTCGGTTAAGAAGTTATCTGTACGGGGCTATAAATAGCTACCTTTGTAAATCTGTAATGATCAACCAATCAATACAACATACTACTTTTTCCTCGTACTTACTTTCAAGCAGGCGACTTCGCCAACATCTTTCTCTTTTTCACGAGTTCGTGCGGATTGGCAGGGCTGCATCAGCTTGATCTCCGGCCGATTCTGTAAGTTCCGCTTATCGAGTAACATCTAAGCTTTAACTACGGGCATATCGCTGTTGTTTCGTTTAGATTTATTCACCAGTTATCGATACTTACTAGAATCATAGGGTTCTTCCTGTTTTTCTAGTTTTATCACCAGTTATCTAGCTAGGAATCGGTAGTGTCGGCTTTCTTTACGTTCTGCTATCTAATTTATCTATTGCCGATTAGATCTATTCCTAGTGTTGTTATCATAAGCTTTGTATCGATTACTCTAGTAGTTTTCTGTCTACAAGGCTACAGTGATCGGCTGCTTTATAGCCGATTCTTTTATTAAGGCAAATCGGCCAATTCGCTGATAAGCTCTTGCGAGATCGGAAACTTAGTCGATCGTGATTTCTGAACCTGACACGTATTCTTCCTTGCCAATCAACAGGTCAGATTGGCTGGCACGCTGCGCGAACCGCACCAGGGCAATCACCCGAACAGGAGCTAAGCAGATTCTCCCAGGTCGTGTGTCGGACGCTAGGATTCGGTTGACCGATTTATAGCGCCAACACGCTTTTGGCACGCCCGGTGGGACGAATACAACCACCATCATGTCAAAAGCTGCTAAAGTCTCCGAAGATAACGTCATCGAGGTGACGGAAGCAGATCTGAAGGACGACCAGAAGGAAGAACTGGACAAGTATACGGCACAGTTCTGGAAAGCTTGCCTAAAGTCTTTCAGTCGCTCCAGAAGCGGGGAGACTATTAAGAAGACTCCATTCACTCCTCCCCGCCAGATCACAATTTCTGAGGATTCGGACAAAATGTCCGATATGATTCAACAGTCTATTTATCACGCCTTCATTGATCAGTCCCCGGTACTTTCAAATATGGTGCACAATGCTGTTGTCAACTCCTTCGCCGGGGGGATACCTCAAGGATACAGGGGACCGGGATATTTTCAGCCGATTCCACCAAACCAGAATTATTCGAATTCGGCTTCGCAGCCGATCCAATTTTCTATCGGGAGTTCAGGTGCTTCCTCATCATCAACTCCAATGGGATATGGCTCCATCCAACTGTCCTCTGCACCATTCCCTCCAGTTAGCCCATCACCCTGGGGGGCACCTTCAGTCACGACCGGTCAGAATCAATCGGCCAGCCAAGGGAACCCTCCATTCCAGGCATCCTTCCAGGCGACCATTCGGCCAACCGTGCCGCCATACCAGCCTGTCGCTCCGGAGGTCAACAAGATAGCAGAGCTCATGCTGTATGATGAAACGAGTGGCTTATTCAAACAGCCAACTTTTACTACACAGCCGGCTTTCACTCAGATACCACCTTTCAATCAGCCTCCGTTTATTCAGCCTCCGATTTACCAGCACGTGCCAATACCTCAGCCAACAGTGCACCAGCAACAACCAGATTGGTCGGCACGTATTGCGGAGGTGATGCAAGAACAATTCGGCTTGAAGCCGAAAGTACAAACTTATACCTACAGAACACCATACCCGTCTACATATGACCTATTACCGTTCCCCCATCGGTATAAAGTTCCTGACTTCACTAAATTTTTGGGGATGGATGATACTTCGACTGTAGAGCACGTGAACAGATTCATCATCCAATGCGGAGAGGCAGCCACGCAGGATGCCCTACGGGTACGGTTGTTCTTATCATCTTTGTCTGGTTCGGCCTTTCAATGGTTCACGACATTGCCGCCAAACTCGATTATCACATGGGCCGATTTAGAAAGACAGTTCCACAAATACTTCTACGCCGGGGTGCATGAGATGAAGCTGTCCGATTTGACCAGCCTCAGGCAAAGAAGTGATGAGCCGATATCCTCGTATATACAGAGATTTTGGGAAATCAGGAATAAGTGCTACTCCCTAGCACTAAATGACGCGCAGTTGGCCGATATAGCTTTTCAAGGCCTTCTGCCCCACATCAAAGAAAGGTATGCCTCGCAGGAGTTCGAGAGTTTGAGCCAGATTGTCCACCGATTGTCTGGACAAGAAGTACGTTCCTTCGATCCACGGAGGAATTTCCAGAAGAAAGTAGCATTCCTGGAAGAATTAGAAGACGAAGAAGATGTTGAAGTCGGACTTGCGGAGTGGATCAAGGGAAAGAAGCCGATATCATGCCCATTCGGCAAAAAGGAACCGGAAGTGTTCGGCTTTGACACGACTAAGGCCGATAAAATCTTCAACCTTCTCCTCCAGGAAGGGCAAATTAAACTCTCATAGTACCATACAATACCTTCTGCCGAACAACTAAAAAAGATGAAGTATTGCAAGTGGCACAATGCCACATCCCATGATACCAATGAGTGCAAGATCTTCAGGCAGCAGATACAGTCGGCCATTGAGCAAGGCAGACTTAAATTTGAAGTGCTGGCAAAATCGGCCAAGCCTATGAAGATTGACCAACACCCCTTCCCCACCAACATGGTTGATACGGGGAAGAATTCACTCCAAACAAAAGTGCTGACGTCCGAATCGGCCAAAAAGAGTGGCGCCGTCGACCCCAGAAATCAAGCTACGCCTGAAGATGTCAAGGGGAAACGGCGGATGGAGGACGACGATGGCGAATCAGAAGGGCCACGCATTACTTCCCAGTTCCTGCTCCAGAAGTACCAATGTCAGCATGAATGCTCAAGGTCCCGGGAAGAAGCAATGCGACGGCACGAAGAGCACTGGAGATGCCCGTTCTTCATTCACTGTTGGGAAAACAACCTCAGGCTACCTTCGGCCGATACTTGCCCAGAATGCAACGGTCCATATCGTGGCAATCGGCCGTTCAACAGGTCTCGCTCCAGAGACGGAAGGCCAGAACCGATCAGCAGGAATTGGCGCAACCAAGATGACCAGCGCCCTCCCGTGCGTGATCGGCTGGGGGGCAGAAGTGACCGATATGATCGGTCGGAAGATAAACGCCATGATAGGCAGGGGGGCAGGACTGATCGGCATGACCGGTCAGGAAACAAGGCCAATGTTCACAGCCGGCTCGAAGAGATGGCCGATGCTCGAGTGACAGATGAAAACCCGTTAGGACGCGAACCGGAGTGGGAACACGCCAAGTCAGGGGGAAGACCAATAAACCCCAGGTGGTGTCCCGATGGATTGACCAAGTCTCAAAAACGAAGAATCCAACGTCTCCGCCAATGGGAACAGCAAGAAGAAGAAAGCGCGACAGACAAGAAGGAAGGAAGGCCTCGGGTGTGGCGCCCCAAAAGAAACGATAAAGGGGACGACGAATCGGCGGGTGACGAATCGGCAGCCGAGATCGGCATGGTTTTCATATTGCCGATGGAATTCATGACTCCCGCCGATCAATAGGATGCATCGGCAATAGAAGAACAGACAGCACAGTTGGCCTTGGAGCCAATGATGGCCACGTTCGAGAAGCCCGAAGATGACGAACGACAACACATGAAGGCGCTGTTCCTTAAAGGGCATGTTGACGGCCGCCCCCTCACTAGACTGATGGTAGACGGAGGAGCTGCGGTCAACATCATGCCATACGCCGTACTCCGGAAGCTTGGGAAAAGCGACGACGACTTGACCAAGACAGACATGATGCTCAAGGACTTCGAGGGCAACGTGTCAAACGCTCGCGGCGCTCTCTGCGTCGACCTCACCATCGGCAGTAAGACCCTTCCTACCACCGTCTTTATTATTAATGGCAAAGGGTCCTACAACATGCTACTTGGCCGAGACTGGATACACGCGAACTGCTGCATCCCGTCAACAATGCATCAGTGCCTCATGCAATGGGTCGGCGATAACATCGAGGTGGTCAACGCCGATTCCGCGTACAGCATCGCGGCAGCCGAGACGCAGCAGTGGAGCTGCGAAACCGTCAGGTGCATATCCGGCAGAGTATGGGAGACCGATTTCCTGAAGGTCACCGATTTTGGCCTACAGCCGATCCAAGCAGTCGGCTCCGAAGACTCAGAGTAGATGGATCAGTTCGCCCGCGAGGATGGGAAGCTAGGACACGGGTTCACGTCGGCCGATTCATTAGAGATGATAGATTTGGGTGATGGTACCAAACTAAGGCCGACTTATATTAGTGCAAATTTAGACCCAGAATACAAGTGTAAATTGACAGATTTGTTAAAGGAATTTAAGGATTGTTTTGCTTGGGAGTATCACGAGATGCCCGGTTTAGACCGATCTATTGTTGAACATCGGCTACCCATAAAACCAGGGTATCGGCCGTACCAACAACCCGCACGGTGCTGCAATCCTAAGATGCTACCAGACATAAAAGCTGAAATAACTCGGCTAATCGAAGCAAAATTTATTCGGCAATGTCGTTATGCCGAGTGGATTTCCAACATCGTACCAGTATACAAGAAAAATGGAAAGCTACGCGTTTGTGTTGATTTCAGGAATCTTAATCAGGCCACACCGATGGATGGTTACCCCATGCCGACGGCCGATGTACTGATTGACGCTGCCGCGGGACACAAGATTATTAGCTTCATGGACGGAAACGCTGGGTACAATCAAATACTTATGGCCGAAGAGGACATACCCAAAACGGCCTTCAGATGTCCAGGTCACCTTGGCCTGTTCGAGTGGGTGGTGATGACTTTCGGCTTGAAGAACGCTGGCGCTACATATCAGAGAGCCATGAATTACATATTTCACAAACTCATTGGCATTCTGGTAGAAATCTACATTGATGATGTCGTAGTCAAGTCCAAAGGTCACGAAGAGCATTTAGCCGATTTGCGAAAAGTGCTAGAGTGCACCAAGAAACACGGGCTTAAGATGAACCCCAATAAATGTGCTTTCGGCGTATCCGCCAGACAGTTCTTAGGATTCATGGTGCACGAACGGGGGATCAAAATCAATCGGAAGACCATAGCGGCCATCAACAAAGTCGTGGCCCCACAAAACAAAACCGAACTGCAGTCTCTAATCGGCAAGGTGAATTTCATAAGAAGATTCATATCTAATCTATTTGGGCGGATTCAGGTGTTCACACCACTTTTGAAGCTAAAACCTGACCAGGAATTTATATGGGGAGAGGAGCAGCGCAAAGCACTGGAAGATATCAAGCAATATTTGGTCTCACCACCAGTGTTGGTTCCTCCTCAAACTGGTAAGCCGTTTAAACTATACTTATCAGCCGATGAAAAAGCTATTGGGTCGGCTCTAGTCCAGGAGTTTGAAGGCAAGGAGCGGGTAATTTATTATGTCAGTAGAAGACTTCTGGATGCTGAAACAAGATATCCTCCGGTGGAGCGTTTGTGCCTATCTCTTTACTTCTCATGCACCAAACTCAGGCACTATCTACTGTTGGCAGAATGTGTGGTCGTATGCAAAAACGACGTGGTAAAATACATGCTATCACTGCCGATCTTGAAAGGCCGAATCGGCAAATGGATCTTGGCTTTGTCAGAGTTTGACCTGCGGTATGAATCGGCAAAAGCCGTCAAAGGTCAGGTTATGGCCGATTTCGTCGCACAACACTGCGGACCGGAGATTGCCCTCGTGGAGCCGGCACTTTGGACATTATATTTCGATGGTTCATCGTGTGGGGTTGGATCAGGAATCGGCATCGTTCTCATATCACCTCGGGGGGCAAGCTATGATTTTTCTCTGCCGATAGAAACCGCCGCTACTAACAATCAAGCGGAGTACCGAGCTGTATTGAAGGGCCTACAACTATTAAGGGAAGTCAAGGCTGATTCTGTCGAGATCTTTGGAGACTCTATGCTTATTGTGGATCAACTGACCGGGAAGTCCGAATGCAAAGACGACGTATTAAGAATTTATTACGAGGATTGCTTACAGCTCTTAAAGGAATTCAGATCGGCAGTAATTGAGCACATCCCAAGGGAACGCAACGAAGATGCCAACAAACTCGCCCAGCACGCATCTGGGTATCGGCCAATTCTAGGCACTATGGCTCTAGAACTCACGGCCGATGACTGGCGTAAAGAAATTGCCGACTACCTGAAGGATCCGTCTAAGAAGGTGGAACGACGAGTCCGTTTTCATGCTACTAAATACGTACTGCTTGAAGATGACCTGTTCTACCAAACGGTCGACAGAGTTCTTCTCAAATGCCTTGGAATAGAGGAGGCCAAGACTCTAATGGGAGAAATCCATGAGGGAGTATGTGGAGCACACCAATCGGCCCATAAGGTGAAATGGATGATCAGGAATAATGGGTACTACTGGCCAACGATCCTCGAAGACTGTTTCAAATATTATAAGGGTTGTCAGGATTGTCAAAAGTTCGGAAATATCCAATGTGCACCCGCATCGGCCATGAATCCTATCATTAAGCCATGGCCGTTCAGGGGATGGGGAATAGACCTCATCGGCCAAATTTACCCACCATCAAGCAAAGGGCACAAGTTTATTCTGGTGGCTACTGATTACTTTACCAAATGGGTAGAGGCAATCCCATTAAGAGCCGTGACATCGGCTATCATGGCCGATTTCGTAAGAGATCACATCGTCTACCGATTCGGTATCCCTCAGACTATAACAACCGATCAGGGAACAATGTTCACATCGGGGGAATTTGAGGAATTTACAACCGATATGGGAATCAAACTGTTGAATTCTTCTCCGTATTACGCCCAAGCCAATGGTCAGGCAGAGTCCTCCAACAAAGGGATAATCAAGTTGATAAAAAGAAAAATCGAGGAACAGCCAAAGAAGTGGCATCTATGTTTGACCGAGGCCCTATGGGCATACAGGATGGCTTGTCATGGGGCTACCAAGTTATCTCCCTATCAGTTGGTGTACGGTCACGATGCAGTACTACCATGGGAATCGAGGGCGGGATCGAGGCGTATTTCGCTCCAGGACCAGTTAACGGCCGATGACTACTCGTCACTGATGAAAAGGGAACTTGATGATTTGGCTGGCCAACGATTGAGAGCTCTGATAAGCATCGAAGAAAACAAAAAGAAAGTAGCCAGGTGGTACGATAAGAAGGTCAAAGTCAAACAGTTCTCCCCTGGGGACTTAGTATGGAAGTTAGTATTGCCGATTGGGTCGAAAGATCCTAAATTCGGAAAATGGTCCCCTACATGGGAAGGGCCGTATAAAATCGGCAGATGCGCTCCAGGGAATGCTTACATCTTGGAAACAATAGAGGGAGAAGAATTTACTAGAGCTTTGAACGGGAGGTATTTAAAAAGATACTATCCCAGCATATGGGTCGGAGCATAAGGGATTAACTGTGATGCAATCACACATAGCCGATACAAATCGGTTCGAGCACGAAGTCGTCCAAATCGGCCGATGTATTCATTCGGTGCGGGCAATGGGTTACATGGCCGACAAAACACTAGTCGCCCTTAGAACAAAAAATACAAAAAAAAAACTAATTATTCTTCTTCTTGTGCACCTTCCCATTTCGCTCCAACTCGTTCATGATGCGAAGGTATTCTTCTTCTATTTCCTTCATTGAAGCCTCCGCTTCAACTTGACGAGGGAGAGAATGACTCCGATCCATGGGAGGGCGCGAAGTTCCTACCGTCGCGTCTTTGAAGACGACTTGCGGAGGAAGCGGATGGCTCCTGTCAGTGGGAGGTCGCCGGCTACCATTGCTCTCCACGAAGTCCAAGATTGTGCGGGCCGCCGTGGCAACATCATCTTGAAGGTCGTCACAACGATGGATCCTGACAGTTGGAGATCGTCGGTTGCTATCACTCACCACAAAATCCAAGACCACACGAGCCTCCGCAGTAACGTGGTCTCGAAGTTCCTCTCGATGAGCCATGATCAGCTCCTTGTCCTCCGACGACAATGGGTCCTCGGAGTGAATGAGCTCAATGGCGCGCACGAGCTCAGGGCTAAGACGTTGAGGCTGAAACAAAGAAGGAATAAGAAGGGATATTCTCTTCCTAGGATCTAAAAAAGAAAGGGAAGCCGAAGTCAAGATTTCACCTGGTTAACAGAAGAAGAAGAAGCCGACGAAGCCATGACAGAAAGTCGCACCGATGAGAGAAATGAGAGAATAAAACCGTAAGCCAAACTGGTACTATCGGGAAGAAGTGCCGAGGCCGGTATTTATAGGGAAAAGATGCATGGAAATTTGGTAAGGCTACATCCCATCGGAAATAAGAGAGGCAATAAATAGAAAGGGCATCGCGAAGGACGGTCAAAGTAGATAGTAAATGTTCATACAAAACAGTCAGTGTTTTACAGGTTACCCAGAAGGGTATCGATAGCCGTGATAGCCCGGCGCCGGATCTGATCGGCAGAATCAAGAACCCGTTGGTCTTCATCCACCAATCCAGGGACTTCTGATGCAATGCGGTGGAGTTTTAGGGCCTCGTGGGCAAAGCGCTGCCTCTCCTGTGTCAAATCGGCAATGACAGAAGGTAGCTCTTGGAGCTTTTTCTCTTCGGCACTGATTGCCTTGGTCACTTGCTCCATCTTCTTGGTGAGCTCCGCCCTCCGACGCTTGAGGCGGTCTATCTCACCGGTGATCGCCGGGCGGGAATCTTCCAAAAAATGGATGCGCCGATGTGCCTCTTGAGCTTGACGCTTGAACGCGTCCTCTTCTTCACGAGTCTTGGCCAGCTTGGCGCAATTGGCCATGTGACGAAGGGCTCTGAAGACCGGGATCCTCATAGACTCGATGAAGGCCGCCGGCGCCAGGGCTTCCTCCGCTTCTTCTGGTACTCGTCCGCTGACGTCACTGAAGAGCTGCCGAATCGGTGAAGCGTCTTCTACTAGTCGGCCGATGTCCCCTTGAAGGAGGGATCGGATACTAGCAAGTTTGGCTCGGACGTCATCAGGAATGGAGCTCAAGGCAACTTGGCGAGAAGCAACTTCTTCATCGTCGGAAAGGGCGACCGCAAAAGAAAAGAGGCTGTTGTCGGGGGTGTCCTGTTCCTGGAAATGATAAAGAGGAAAAATAAGTCGGTTGGGAGTAAAAGCAAATCGGCTGAATAGAAGCCGAAACAAAACTTACCGCTTTGAAGCGAATTTCTTCATGCTGCACTTGGGAAGCCGTCACGCCTTGCTCAGGGGCCTGCGCCATGGGTTCATCAGATGAAGAAGATTCCACAACGATCGGCGCGGTGCTTGGACCAGCTCCCTAAGAAAAGACCGGTGGTTGAGGAGCGCTTGGTATGCCGACGACCTGTGTCAGAGGATTGAATAAGTACATTATGCAAATACCAAGGGAAATCGGTAAAATAAGTACTATACCTCAATGGATGGAAGCGGGGGTGCGCCGATGGCCGGATGGGTTGCTGCTGATTGTTGTATTTCCATAGGAGTGCTCTGTGCAGTCTAAGGATAAGAGGGGTTAATATCAGAGCAACAATCGGAAGCAATAAAAATTAGGTTTACCTGAACGGCCTCCAGTAACAATGACGCGGCGGCTGCTCCAGCTTGCGCGACGGCTTGGGTATCGGCACTTTGGATGACCTGAGAAGGTGGTGCAGCCGGGGTCTCTACCGATACGAGCACGGGAGGATCCGCCAATTCTGTACGAGCTCGGACTCGGCGACTGGTCTTCTTGGTGGTCCTCTTCTGGGCTTGTTTCGATTGGCCAGCAATCACGTCAACAGACGGAGCATCATAGCCGATAAGAGGATAAGTGGTGTATGGATGACTCTTTATTAGCCGTCCGCTCCGGCTGTGTGTTGGAGGAGTTCGATTCTCGGCCTGAAGAAATAGTAAAATCATTAGTGCTCAGTCACGTTAAGTGAAATAAAAATCGGCTAAGTAAAGTACCTCGGCGTTCGGGTCGATGTTGGCTGGGTCCAGGAGGTTGCAGTATGCCGATGCCGAGTTGCAGAAGAGAAATTGCTTCCAATCGGCCCACCAGAGTTTGAACGGCTGGACAGCAAAGGGAGCTACTAGCCAGTCGTTCAGGTCAATGGTACTGGAATCCGGAATTCGGTCTCGTAACCGATTGTAATCCAGACCAGATGTGAGTTCATCTCTAAACTTGATTCGGCCAGCAAAATACACTTGAATCGGCAGCTGACCCATGCCGAATTGACGTGCTGCAACGGAAGGGTTGTAGAATTCATACGTAGGGGCATCCTTCCCCGAGAAGAAGTTGGCTGGCAGGAGTCCTAGCTTGATTAACTCATCATAGAGCTCTTCATCAAATTGGCCAGTAGTCGAGTCAAAGCAGGTTGGGAGTTCAAAGACCGGGTCATCCCGCTGATAAGGAAACCAAATGGTTGCATCTTCATTAAAGCTGTTATAGAAGCATCGAAAGTACTTGGCTACTTTTGTAGCGGAATACGTGCAACCTGGGAAAGCTGATGCCGCTTCACCAAAGGACATGCATCGGCGACGTTCGGTAGGGTCTTCTGCCGATTCGATGTTGGGGAACATCATGCGGTCCACCTGCTGCTGAGTGATCTTGCTCATATAAAGGTTCAGCCACAAGTTGATGAACCACCAGGGTCCGCCTGGATAGCCGATCGGCTCCCCCTTGGATAATCTGATGCCGATTTGATGAAGCATGTGGTACACGGCCCCTAGCAGATGCTTCCCAAGGGGTACATGGTTTCCTCTGGACAGCGCTTCGGCTAAGGCCTGGGTATTGGTTGATGGGCCAGCGGCTCTTTCGCAAAAGAAATGTTTTTCTAACCACATCATCAAGAAGGTCGTGTGCTCTCTATTCTCAACAGTCCCGGTCCTCTTATTACTTCTGATAAATCCCTTCCACCCGCCGATTCCCCTTGTGTCCAGCCGATGTAACGTTGTGGCTAGAAGGTGGTAGGGTGTGTCCGGGGAAGATATGTCAAGGCCGGTCAACAGGACCACATCGGCCAGTGTTGGGGTCATAGGACCGTGCCCAAATAAGAAGGCATTAAGTGCATCAGACCAAAAATAAGAGGCCGCCATCACTAACGGCTCATTTTTCTCCATCTGGGATAAGGATAGGTTGATGCACTGGCCGATTTTGAGCTCTTCCCAGGAGACGCTCTTTGATGCGGCTACCCGTTGGTACCACTCCCTCCAACCTGGGGTTTCATTCGGCCAGGACCTAAAAGTACCCAGCCATTGATCTAAGTCCATATCAGACAGTTTGAAGGGTATCCTGTGGGTTTCCAAATTTATAAGATCTATTGGATCTGGGTTTCCCATAGGTCCGAGACAAACAAGGCCGGGATTTCCCGTAAGGTGAATGGTAATTCGATGCCTAACTGCCTAAAAAAGGAAAGGGGAGTGTAGAAAAGTAAGAAACGGATCTAAGGTAAATGTATTGCCGATAGAAGAAGGATTCGGTATTTACCTCTAGGATGAAGTTCTGAGTGATCGGCGTGGTTGCCGGTGCAGATGCGGACGATAGGGCCGCGATGGGGATCGCCATTGGGATCTCCGATGAAGCTCCTTCTTCTGTGGATGGAGCAACGGCTGTCATCACCACCGCCGGGGGCGCTACTTCTGGGACATCGCGCGCGGGAGAGCCGCCGGAAGGAGCCGCCATTGAAGGAGAAGAGGAAAAAGTAACCGGAGGTGGAGCTAGGAAGCTTCGGTGGCAAGGGAAAGATGCTGAAGGAAGAAGAAGGCGCGCGCGCTCGGAAAAGAGACGTGAGCTTGAAGATGAAGTGCGGGGTGAAGCGCTATTTAAAGGATGCCTGAAGGGGGGTAAAAATGGAATTTTCACCGCGCCGGCGTTTCGAGTTTTTCGGGAGTAGTGGCTGTCGTGGGCGCCCGTTTCGAAAAAATTGCAATGATCAGCTGGAAGACCGCGAAACGGAAGGATATTTTCACTGCGGCCGTTTCGGAGGGGAGGTTATAAAGAATTTCGAAGTAAAAGACTATGTTTTACTCCGAAACTGGGGGGCATGTGTTGACGCCAGATTTCGTCACTAGTAGAATCGGCACCAGGAAGAGAGGGAATCGGAGAAGCACAGTTGGGAATCGGTCGAATGGTGCTACAGTGCGAGATCGGCCGATGACTTTTGTCTCGCTTCGGGACGGACGTACCGGAGTCCTAATCGGTTGCCTTTAGCCGATAAGGAATCGGCCGATTAGGAGGATAGGTTAGTTGGGCCTGTATGGGCTTGGAAAGGAGTAAAAGGATGAGGGGGAGATCGGCCCATGAAGCGTGGAGTAACCAACCTAGCACAAATCGTGCTTGTAGATATTTGTTTTCTGTTTGAATTAGGATAGAATTCTAGTCGGTTAAGAAGTTATCTGTACGGGGCTATAAATAGCTACCTTTGTAAATCTGTAATGATCAACCAATCAATACAACATACTACTTTTTCCTCGTACTTACTTTCAAGCAGGCGACTTCGCCAACATCTTTCTCTTTTTCACGAGTTCGTGCGGATTGGCAGGGCTGCATCAGCTTGATCTCCGGCCGATTCTGTAAGTTCCGCTTATCGAGTAACATCTAAGCTTTAACTACGGGCATATCGCTGTTGTTTCGTTTAGATTTATTCACCAGTTATCGATACTTACTAGAATCATAGGGTTCTTCCTGTTTTTCTAGTTTTATCACCAGTTATCTAGCTAGGAATCGGTAGTGTCGGCTTTCTTTACGTTCTGCTATCTAATTTATCTATTGCCGATTAGATCTATTCCTAGTGTTGTTATCATAAGCTTTGTACCGATTACTCTAGTAGTTTTCTGTCTACAAGGCTACAGTGATCGGCTGCTTTATAGCCGATTCTTTTATTAAGGCAAATCGGCCGATTCGCTGATAAGCTCTTGCGAGATCGGAAACTTAGCCGATCGTGATTTCTGAACCTGACACGTATTCTTCATTGCCAATCAACAGGTCAGATTGGCTGGCACGCCGCGCGAACCGCACCAGGGCAATCACCCGAACAGGAGCTTAGCAGATTCTCCCGGGTCGTGTGTCGGACGCTAGGATTCGGTTGACCGATTTATAGCGCCAACAGATGTCTAAACATTTATCAAGATAGGCATTTAAAACCCCGTTCAAACATTGGCATACCTTGGATATTTGTTGTACCACCAGTAAAGAATCTCCATAGGCTTCAACATGCTTTACCCTCATATCTTGCAAAATCTCCAACCGAACAACAAATCCTCATATTCGGTTTGATTATTAGTACTGAGGGGTCCATAGACCCGGGATCCCCAATAGGACCGCATTCCCACAACGCTTGGCCCAACAAGAGGCGCGGCGACAACACGCACCTGAGCCGGCCCAGCAACGCAGCGCCAGGTCGAGACCAACATCAGACCACCGACCGAAGCCTTCGACCGGGAGGTATGGTCGGGGCCTCGACCAGGCGGGCTCGGTCGGGGCCAGGACCATAGTCCGACTCCGACTGAGTTTTCCCGACCGGGATGCGCCGTACCACGCACACTAATCCCCTGACCCACACGGTCGGGACCGACTCGGACAACCGACCGCGGACGCCCGCTCGGTGTGGGCCCAGGGAGCAGGTGGAACGGATAAGAGAAAGCGCCCAGATCAACCGCCGTTCAAAGAATTGTACCGCACCACGCCCTGCGCACGTCCCGCCTAGTGCCGCCGCAGCCTACCCGCCACAACGGAGTGGCCTGACAAGATGAACAGGGACCGAGGACGGCGGCTATACCATACTCCATGATGTTGGCCTCGACAAGACTAGAAGACGCCCACACTCTCCCTCTCTCTCTCTAACTCGTAAGATCGTCCCCTTGTACTATAAAAGGGGACGGACACTTCACATGTTGCAGGCTGACACTTATACTCATTCCATACATGTACACACTCTCGAACACATAACGCACGTCTGAGCCCCTGGTCATTCTCTCCCACTCAGACCAGAGCACGACCAGGTCTCAGACACTCCCTCTCATCTCTTGTTTGTATCCCCATTGCAAACTTTGAGCACCTGGGCTCAGGAATATAGTCGACTGACCGACCCCGACTGGACGTAGGGCCCGTTTCCCAAACCAGTATACATCATGTGTCATTGTGTGCTAGGCCATATTCGATCTAACATATGGCAAAACTACAATATTTACTAGGCGGCTAGATTCCGCACCACCAACTAGCGCCATCCATGGGGAAGACGTCGTGCGTTCGCATTTTTGCAAGTCATCGGATGGCCCACCTTCCTGCTACTTTCGGCATGATGAGCTCGAGCGATATGATTCGCTTCGGCTCGCTAGTTTCTTGCACCCCGCTCTGGGGGATGTGGGTTCCACCCATCTTCGTGCCATCCCAGACCTTCCGCTTTGGGAGTCTAGGCTTTGTCGCCAACCAGCTCGGCATACTTCGCCTCCGCGAGGAGGCGCCCATCCCGGCATCCCCAGAAGGAAGAGCGCCCTTCACAGACCCCAGGCCACTCGACAACCTTGATGTCGAGGCGCTCGCACTCCGCCTCGAGTCGACGTTAGGCTTGAACCCCACGGTAAGTGACGTAGACATCATCCTGTACTCACTGTTCAACACTTTCCGCCAGCTCTCCGGAGGGACCCCGCTGTCTCCGCCGCACTTGCCACGCGGCCGGTTCCCCTTCAGCCTCGCGTCCCCCATGGATGAGTACACACAGGGGCTCTGGAGGGCCATGACACCGCCCCCTCTCACGTCCGAGTTTGTGGGGATGGCAGGCTACGCCCCCACCTCCTTCCACGACCTCTGCGACAAAGAGGTCGGGAGCGACGGGTCCAGCATTGACGACTTTATGGCACCTAACCATCCCCTGTCCCGGGAGTGCGCTATGGAGGATGCCCTGGGACAGCCACCACAGGTAGTGGGGGCCCAACAGACTCACACCCCCCGAACCATCATGCGGAGGCCATGGCACGCGCACAGGAGCACGGTGATGAGTCCCAACAATGGCAGCAGAGCCGACAGCCACCTGCGCCGGCACGCCCAGCGCAGTGCTCTAAGCTGCACGCACGCAACCCGGCAAGCGGTGCTCGAGGCCGCACCCGCTAGGTTCAGTGAGTTCACTCGGGCCGGCTAGAACATCGCTGCCACGGCAATGCTACTACGCAGCCTCCCTGAGCCCACCGACCCTCAGGAGCAGGCGATCCGTCGGAACCTCCGGTCACTGGTGGAGACTGTCACCATCAGCAAGCGGAGAGCTCCGCGTCGTGACGGCGGCACGCGGCCTCTTGCCCGACTGAGGCATTAGGGTCACACCAATCGAATCGCTCCGTCCGACCACCACAGCAGCCGCCTCAAGTGGGGCAGGACGCCGTGGTCGTGCCGCAGCTCGACCCGGCACCTGCTCCACGGCGTCCGCACATCCGCGAGTGACTGGGGCCAAACTGTGACGCTCGTAGCGTCATCAACACTCGACGCCAAGCTCAGCACAATGCCAACGTTCATCGAATGGTGACGAGCGCAGGCGGCACGAGCCCCAGCCGGCCCGTGGAGTACAAGGAGATGCACCCTAGGCATGGCGGCCGACCGAGCGACTGGTATGGCGACCGAAGCCCCAGCCCGGACGGCTCGGGACCGCGGGCCTTTGGTCGCCGCATCCAGAAAGCACCATTCCCACAGCACTTCCAACTGCCCACCAACATCGCCAAGTACACTGGGGAGACAAACCCCGGTGTATGACTCGAAGACTTCCGGCTTGCCTGCCGAGCTGGTGGAGTGGATGATGATTACTTCATCATCTAGTACCTCCCCATCTGCGTAGGGGAGTTCGTTTGGGCATGGCTCGAATTCCTTCTGCCCAACAGCATCCATGATTGGGTGGGCCTCAAGAAGGTCTTCATTGGGAACTTCCAGGTGATGTACGACCATCCTGGGAATTCTTGGGACCTCAAGTGATGCAAGCAGGAGCCCAACTCCCTTCCTGATGTCATCGATGCAGCCATCGTCAGCACGTTCCTCTCTGGGACAACTTGCAAGTCCCTGGTCCACAAGCTCGGCTGCGTGAAGCCTCAGACCACCCGCGACCTGCTCGACATTGCCACAAACCATGCCTCCGGCGAGGAGGCAGTCGGGGCGGTCTTTAGCGGCAGTTGGGACAAGGGCAAGGCCAAGCGAGAGGTCTAGGATGAGGGCCCCTCCAAGCAGCAGGACAAGAAGAATAAGAAGGACCGTACACAGTGGCCGAGGTGATCCGACTAGGCGCCTACTGACTGAAGGACAACAACAACGACATCCTCACCAACACATGGAACACTGAGCAGTTATGTCGTTTCTTTTCCTAACTCAGTTTTTAACGATCATTTCCATTCAACACTCGCTCCTACAGCACCCTAGCCCGAGCACTCGAGGCCTAGGTCACTCGGGGGCTCCACGGGGTGCGGTACCACCCCCTCCTTACTTTCGTGCAATCACGCACCATGCCCGAATGAAAGGGCGTCCCGTTCCTCTAACTACCCTAAGTAACTTGCACTTCAGCCTCCCGACTGGTCAAACCCCACCACAACCTACGGTTATGAGCAGCTGAGCCTCGCGGGCCATGCTGGGTTCTAAAGGTTGCAGCCTATGGTCAACGGGCAAGTTTGAAAGGAAAAGGGCAAAAAACAGAATTACGTGAGGGCAAAAATGAGGACGGGCGGGACAAGCTCCCCTTCACGATTAATACGATCACAAAGAACTTAATTTGTTTATTCAGGGGCTCTCAGCCCCCCGCGGAATTCATTATAATATAAAGAACTAACTACTTCTATGCAATTCTACTACTACCCCCCGGTCGCGTCGGCTGGCGGTGCAGTGGTGTGGATGAAGGCGCCTCAGTTGTGGTCAGGATGATGTTCTGGTCCAACCCGATCTCCACTTCTTTAACAGGATTGGTGACGCCTTCTTGACCTGCGCCTGCGGCCCCTGCTGAGCGGCGAGCCTCCATTACCCACTACACGTTGGTATGCTTGTCAACCGCCTGCACGTGCGGTACCAAGCTCTCCCCTAGTGCCTGAATCTCGTCCGCGCTCCACCCGTCGGCGTACCCTCTGCCTTCCCAAGCAAGGTTGGGGGGGTACCATCAGAATCTCCATCAGGGAGCGGCCAACGGGTCACTCGAGCCGGTCGGACGGTTCGGGCATCTGTCGAGAGACGAGTAAGGACTAGTGGAATGCCACATGAAGGCTACACCGACCTGTCACGAACGACGGATCTGGATTCCACTCAGGCACACCCATTAGGAGCTCCCAGAACTTGTCACTCGAGCTGTGGAGGTAAGTGGCGTCAGCTTAACCCCTCCGGTTGTGGAAACCGTGGATGGGGTGATGCCTAAAAACCCGACCGAGGTAATTTTACCGACCCTCCATTTTCTTTCCCATTGCAAGAGCATTCATTCATTCATCCATCTCATGCATACATGCATTCATTCATACATTCATCTCATACATTCACTCATACATTCATCTCATACATTCACTCATACATTCATCTCATACATATAGTCATTGCATTACATTGGTTTACGTCGCGTCACAAAGCAATAGTTGGCTCATTCGAAATGAGCCGCGACAGATCGAGGTTCAAAGGTCGGTCTGCGAAGGACTCGTGACCACCTCGTGTCAAACAGAGCTAGGAGTGAAAAGCATATGAGCCCCAGCGGCCTCCGCCTGACCCGCTCCGAAGCGGACAGGGTCATCTCCACTTCTTGTGCGATCCTGACCTCGAGCCATGCCCACAGAATCTCCATCGAGGAGAGGCCAGCAGGCCACCTGAGTCGGTCAGACGGCTCGGGCATCTGCCGGGAGGCGGGTCAAGGAGCAATGGAATGTCACATGACGGCTATGCCAACCCCGTCATGAATGACGGACCCGAATTCCACTCGGACATACCCGTTAGGAGCTCACCGAGCCCGTCACTCGAGCCATTGAGGCAAGTGGCATTAGCTCAACCCCTCCGGTTGCGAAAACTACGAACTAGGTGACGCATGAAAAAATGCGACTGACCCTGGCCGAGCCCAACGGGGCTCGGGGGCGCGGGCCACCAGACCCTGACTCGGGAATCCAACCGGTGACACAAGTCGTGGTCGGGAACACGCACAGACGGATGCCCCAACCCGCAATAGGGATTGCCTCATACCGACCGGTAGGGACACAGGAGTCCGCGACCTTGGAAAGATTCAGCCTCCGACTGACTCCCAGTCGACCGTAAGCTCAGGGGCTAGACCCACAGGGTCCGCTCGCGCGAACCCGGCAGAAGACGGAATACTGGCAAAGTCCCCCCCCCCTCGGGGGATGGGCGCCTATATCTACTCAGCGCACCTCCACAGCCTTTGCCAGTCCTCTCCTTGGGGGCTAGGCACTTATATCTACTTGACACGCCTCCACAGCCTTCGCCAGTCCTCTCCTCGAGGGGCTGGGCACCTATATCTATTCGACGTGCCTCCACGGCCTTTGCCAGCCCTCTCCTCGAGGGATGGGCGCCTGATCCTACTCAGCAACCCTACACAGTACCGCAAAGGGGGGAAACGCCAAAGTCCCAATGACAACCCGCCTCCACAGTGCGATGGGCACTAGAAAACATATAACGATGAAAGATTTCATTGAGCTAAAAAAGGCTTTTACAATATCACGCAAAGTGTGTGTGAACAGCCCCGGGACTGCTCTACACCTTGGAGCAAGAAGTGTCGGGGCGATAAGATAAGAAAGAGTGCATGCAAGAAAGCTGTGCTCGAACAAAGTTCTCTCCTCACTCTACAGCGATCGGGACAAGACCTAGTTAGGACGCACGATGCTCAATCCTTACGAAAATTCTTCTAGCATCGTGGTCCCTAGACATGCCCAAAGAGACTGCGAAGGGAAGGAGCATCTGGGCACCCATTACAGGAAATCTTCTAGCATCTTGAGGTATAGCCGAAGCTACCCCAAGTGAAGAGTAAAAGCCTCAAGCCAACCCGCGCTATAACTCGAGCCATGAGGACTCTAGATGTAGAAGCAGTCCTATTTATAGCCAGACCTCTAGCTACCGTCCAGGAGCATTACAATTCGCGCCCGTAACTACACAATAAAGGTACCGGGGCATGAGGCGACGATAACGGATCCGCGTGATGCTTATCCATATCGTCTAGGATACGGGGCCAGTCCCCACATGCGGCCCGTCCTTCTCGCAACAAGACAATGGTGAACATCACCCTCGTGTGTTCCCCCCTGATGAAGCAGCGACCCACCGACCGAAACTCAACAGGCCCTTCACGGCTTCAACAAAGCCTTAAAGAGGCTCGAGGGCTCCTGACGGGTCCATAGACCTGGGGTCTCCAATAGGACCACATTCTCGCAATGCTTGGCCTAACAAGAGGCGCGGCGACAACACGCACCTGAGCCGGCCCAGCAACGCAGCACCAAGCCGAGACCAAGATTCGACCGCCGATTGAAGCCTCCGACCGGGAGGCCTGGTCAGGGCCCTGACCAAGCGGGCTCGATTGGGGCTAGGACCACAGTCCGACTCTGACTGAGTTTCCCCGATCAGGATGAATCCTACCATGCACACTACTCCCCCCGACCAACACGGTCAGGACCGATTGGGACAACCGACCGAGGACCCCCGCTCGGTGTGGGCCTAGGGAGCAGGTGGAACGGATAAGAGAAAGCGCCCAAGTCAACCCCCGTACGAAGAACCGTATCACACCACGCCCTGCGCACACCCCCACACAGTGCCGCCACAACCTACCCGCCACAACGGAGTGGCCTGACGAGATGAACAGGGACCGAGGACGGCGGCCATACTGTACTTGGCGATGTGGGCCTTGACAAGACTAGATGACGCCCGCACTCTCCCTCTCTCTTTCATTGACTTGGTAAGACCGTCCCCTTGTACTATAAAAGGGGACGGGCACTCCACACGTTGTAGGCAGACACTTCTACTCATTCCATACGCGTACACACTCTCGAACACATAGCGCACGTCTAAGCCCCCGGTCACTCTCTCCCACTCAGACCAAAGCACGACCAAGTTTCGGACACCCCCTCTCATCCCTCTCTCGTTTATACCACCACTGCAAACTTTGAGCACTTGGGCTCAGGAATATAGTCGACTGACTGACCCTGACTAGACGTAGGGCTCGTTGTCCGAACTAGTATACATCCTGTGTCATTGTGTGCTAGGCCATATCTGACCTAACGCACGATAAAACTACAATATTTACTAGTTGACCAGATTCCGCAACGACAAGTACACTTGTGATCCAATCGGCTAAGAAACTCAAAAACAGCTCCATTTGGTGAAATGAGGACCACACCAACACCACAGCCACTCTTGCAAACCGATCCATCAAAGTGCAATTTCCAAGGGGTAACAATAATATAACCAACATTTAAATCAGGTTTCTCGTCAATTCTATGCTCAACAATAAAATCGGCTACAATTTAACCTTTCATTGATTTTAACAGTTCACAAACTAGATCATATTCAATGAGAGCATAAGCCCATTTGTCAATTCTACCACTCAAAATAGGTTTTTACAACATGTATTTAATTATGTCGGTTTGACAAGCCACTATGCAAGTATTTGATAGCAAATAATGTCTCAACTTGGTGCAAGCATGATATAAAGATAAGCACAACTTCTCAATAAAAAGGTACCTCATCTCGGCATCCAATAATCTTCTACTCACATAGGTAACAATATGTTCCTTCCTTTCGATTTTTTGAGTCAAAACAGCCCCAATAACACCTCCTTCGGCTGCCACATACAACTTGGAAGGAATACCATGTGTTGGCGCCTGAAGCACGAGTGATGAAGATAAATAATTCTTAATTTCCTCAAATGCTTCTTGATTTTTTGCCCCCCAAGTAAAATCAGCTTCGCTCTTCAACCGAAGAAAAGGAGTAAAAGCATTCATCTTCCTGGACAAGTTGCAAATAACTCTCCTCCAATAATTCACCTTGCCCAAGAAATTTTGCAACTCTCTCTTGCAACTAGGAGCTTGTAGTTTTCTAATGGATTTAATCTTTCTAGGATCAATCTCAACACCCTTCTCATGTACTACAAAACCCAAGAATTTCTCAGCCGATATACCAAAAGCACATTTGAGTGGATTCATCTTTAAGCCATATCTACACATTCTCTCAAATGCCAACCTTAAATCAACCAAATGGGATTCTGGCCCAGCTGATTTACCACAATATCATCGATATAAACTTCTAGCACTACTCCAAGCAAGTCATGGAAAATCAAATTCATAACTCTTTGATAAGTAGCACCAGCATTCTTCAAACCGAAAGTCATGATAACCCACTCAAATAAACCAACAAATCCTGAACACACAAAAGCCATTTTGGATATATCCTCTTTAGCCATAAAGACTTGATTGTACCCAGCATTGCCGTTAAGAAAACTTATCATTCTATGTCTAGATGCAGCATTAACAAGCACATCGGCTATAGGCATAGGATATTCATCTTTTGGGGAAGCTCTATTAAGATCTCTAAAATCAATGCATACCCGGAGCTTACCCGTGCCTTTCTTCTCAACAGGCACAATATTAGAAACCCAATCAGCATATCAACAAGGCCTAATAAACTTAGCATCAAGCAACCGATTGATTTCTTCTTTCACTCGGTCATAAATAATAGGATCAAAGTGTCTAGTAGGTTGTTTATGAGGCCTAAAACTAGGATTAATGGGCAGCCGATGCTCAACTAGCTCACGGCTTAAACTAGGCATTTAAGTATAATTCCATGCAAAACAGTCGACATGCTCTTTCAATAACTTTCATAAATCAGCCTTAAAAGTAGGCTTAAGATTTTTTGTTTAAAAATGTCGGCCTTGGTATAATCGGTGTCTGCAGAATAAAGGGATGAAATGCGCGTCATTTAGCTAGGTTGATCCTGAATGGGATGCTAGGACTAAGAGCAACTCCACGGGTGAGGGCAACAGAGGGACGGTCTCATCAGTGGGCAGCTGCATCAAGGCCCCGGATGCACCATCGACCAAGAAGCAGCGCCTCGATTAGTGGTACTTGGTACTAGTAGAAGAAGAAGTAGTAGTAGCAGCAGCAGTAGAAGTCAAGTGGTAGTAGTAAAAAACTGTTATCATCTTGGATCTAGATCCCAAGTGGATCCCATTGTGATACGGTTTTATCTTCAATCTTGATCCCAATGTGATGCGGTTTTCTCTTTTCGATCTAGATCCAGTTGCTACTGTTTCATTTTGCTAGAAAGATGGGTTTAATTAAGTAGCATTATTATTGGTAACACTTTCATCCGGTCAATTCAAAAATGTAGCAACGGACTTTCCCCCTTCATTCGGTCAGTTCAAAAATAGAGCCACAGAGCAAGAAGGCCTATTGCTTATGCTATCACCCGGTCTATTAGAAATCAGGAAAACAAACTTTTCCCTTAGAACAAATGTGTCTTAGAATATAGATAAACATGACAGGTTTTATTACAAACAACACACTCCAAGTACAAACGACACAAATGCATACATAGGCATAGATCCACTGTCGGTACAAGTACAACGACACACTCTAACAAAGGAATGAAGGATACTTAGGCATACATCCACTGTTGGTACAATGATACACTCTAGCGAATGAAGCACGACAACACATAGGCATAGAAGTGGTGCACCAATGACATACTACTACCATCACAGGCTCATGGCAACCCCACGATAGCACGAAATTCAGCAAAATGGCCATCTTGGCTGAGATACTCTTCTAAAGCACGATGCCTCGCCCTAGTATCCCACAGCCACGCAGGTGAAATGGTGATGGTATGCGCATGGAACACGAGGTCACGAATGCTCCATTGCATGTGACCAATCTAGCAAAAAGGGCAGACCCACATATCATGGAGACGAACACGGTTGAGCTCGAACTGCTAAAGCCAAGCCAACATAGACCATTTTAGCTCATGTGATTCATCTGGTTCGATGAGGACTGGTTGTGGAGGTGGCATTTCACCGGGCAGCAGTAGAGGTTGAGACCTGGGCTGCAGGTGAAAAGGTGGTGCCATGAGGCTCAGCTGATCTTGAGGTGCCATTGCCAGCGGTTGAATCGGAGGTGCCATGCGAACAGGGTGCTATTGAGGTGTCGTTGCCAGCGGCTGAAGCGCAGGTGCTATCAGAGCTGGCTGCTAATGAGGTGTGATGGGAGTAGGCTGCTCCCGCTTCTCTGACTCCTCCAAGTTCCATGCACCATCTCTTCCATGTCCGGCCATTCTCCACTACATACACAAATGAGGAACAAAGGCACCATACGCTTACAATGCTGACCATATCAATACCATGCATATATAGTAAATGACATAGACAAGAAAATGAGCTCGCGTACCTTCAATCGAACAATGAAAGAGGTGAACCGATGAGTCACTGGTAGAGAAGTGACTTTCGATCCACCCCCTTTTATCCCGGTTTAAAAGTGGCCCGGGACAAAAGGGGGTGCGCCGGGGGGCGGGAATTTGGAGGGGAGCATTAGTCCCGGTTGGTAATTGCAACCGGGACTAAAGGCCCCCCTTTAGTCCCGGTTGCAACGGCTAGGGGGGGGCGTCGGTGGCGGGACCCTTTTATCCCGGTTGGATCCTCCAACCGGGACTAACTTTCCAACCGGGACAAAAGGTGTTTCCTTTTGTCTCGGTTGGAGTTTTTAACCGGGATTAAAACTCATCCCCCACTATATCCCGAGACAGAGACTTTCTTCTTCCTCCAGCCCGAGCAGTCCAGCACATTGATAGAGAGCTGAGCTTCACCTACTCTCCGGTGGTGCCCAAGCAAGGGAGGTGCTGCCCGAAGTTTTTTCCCTCATTTTCGTGGGAATTTGACTCAGCCAACAAGTGCTGCGAAGGTTTGCTACTTCATCCTCGTGTTATGCTTTGATTTATGCTTTGGAGATGGAAAGATTATTTGCTACAATGTGATGATGAAGTAGAAAAATGGAGAGGTATTTTGAGCTAGAATGTGAGGGAGATTGATGTGTCATATATAGTATGCATTATTTCAGTGGTTTAAAAATGATGCTACCTTGTCTAGACGGTTTATCTTATCAAATTCAATATGGTTTTTTAAATCCATACTTGTTGAACTTGCATACCGTGTTCGCCTCGGCGAGGATGTTCTCCGCCGAGCAGCAACGTATGTCAAGAAGGAGGTTCGATTCTACGAGAAAGAGTGGATACGGACATCGTGACCGTGTCCACTTTTCCGTAGCATCTAACCTTTTTCATGACGAAGTGCGGTGCCGCCCAGCTGAGGACATCCTCGCGAGATGAACACGGTCTTTAAGTTCAACAACTTCTGTAGTGGTAAGGAAAGAATTTTTGTACATAGATGACTTCTGCTACTTGTTGAACTTGCATACCGTGTTCATCTCGCCGAGGATGTTCTCCGCCGAGCAGCAACGTATGTCAAGAAGGAGGTTCGATTCTATGAGAAAGAGTGGATACGGACATCGTGACCGTGTCCCCTTTTCCGTAGCATCTAACCTCTTTAATGACGAAGTGCGGTGCCACCCAGTTGAGGACATCCTCGCGAGATGATCACGGTCTTCAAGTTGTACCATGTTGTTTGGATCTTTAATCGATTTTCACGCGTAATCCATTGTCAAGTGTAATCCATTTTCGTGCGTAATACGATGCAGATGGACCGGCATTGGATGTATAATGCAGACAGGCGGAGCAAGGTGTTTATTGATGGCTTGCATTATTTTCTCGAAGTGGCAAAAGCGAACAAGCCAGAGAATGGGTTCGTATGTTGTCCATGCTTCCAATGCAATAACAGGAAGGAGTATTCAAAGGATTCCTGGGGGACTATTCACAGCCACTTGTTTAAATACGGTTTCATGCCTAACTATTTGGTTTGGACCAAGCACGGTGAACTAGGGGTTGTAATGGAAGATGGCGAGGAGGAGGAGGAAGATGACACCATTCCGGACTGGGTTGCAGGCCAAGCTTTTGCAGGTACTACAATGGGCGAGGCTGATGAAGATGAGTTTGCAGAAAATGACCCTACTGATGACCTTGGTCAGGTGATACGAGATGCATACAGAGATTGCGAAACTGAGAAGGAAGCAGCAAAGTTGCAGCGCATGATAGATGATCACCAAAAATTGTTGTACCCAGGTTGCCAGCAGGGCCATAAAAAACTAGGTACGACACTAGAATTTGTGCAATGGAAGGCAAAAAATGGTGTGTCCGATAAGGCATTTCAGGGGATGTTGAGAATTGTCAAGAAGATTCTCCCCGAGAATAATGAATTACCGTCCACAACATATGAAGCTAAACAGATTATTTGCCCTCTCGGATTGGATGTTCAGAAGATACACGCATGCCCTAATGACTGTATCCTCTATCGTGGTGATGAATACGAGGAATTGGATGCTTGTCCCGTCTGCGAAGCCCTGCGGTATAAGATCAGGCGAGATGATCCTGGTGATGTCGAGGGGCAGTCTCCCAAGAAGAGAGTTCCCGCGAAGGTGATGTGGTATTTCCCTATAATACCACGCTTGAAGCGCTTGTTCAGGAACAAGGCGAATGCTAAGTTGATGCGATGGCACAAAGAAGACCGTAAGGAAGATGAGATGCTGAGACACCCCGCAGATGGGGCACAGTGGAGATCAATTGATAGAACATTCCCAGACTTTGAAAGTGAAGCAAGGAACATAAGGTTTGGTTTAAGCACTGATGGATTCAATCCATTCGGTGAGTTGAGTAGTGGTCATAGTACTTGGCCTGTGACCCTTTGTATGTTCAACCTTCCTCCTTGGCTGTGCATGAAGCGGAAGTTCATTATGATGCCGGCGCTTATCCAAGGCACAAAACAACCCGGCAACGACATTGACGTGTACCTAAGGCCGTTGGTTGATGACCTTTTACAGCTCTGGAAGGAAGAAGGTGTACGTGTGTGGGATGAGGATAGACAAGAGATCTTTAATCTACGAGCACTGTTGTTCGTAACCATCAACGATTGGCCTGCATTGAGTAACCTTTCAGGACAGACAAATAAGGGATATCGGGCATGCACCCACTGTTTAGATGACACAGATAGCATGTACTTGAAGCACTGTAAGAAGGTCGTCTATATGGGTCATCGTCGATTTCTCCCTGCTCACCACCAGCTGAGAAAGAGCGGGATGCATTTCAAAGGGACGCCAGACCATCGTAAAAAACCTGCACACCGTAATGGAAAGCGTGTGTTCGAGATGATGAAGGATGTACATGTAGTCTTTGGAAAGGGACTTGGTAGCCAACCTGTTCCGAACGATGATAACGGACATGCACCCATGTGGAAGAAAAAGTCAATATTTTGGGAGCTACCTTATTGGGAAATCCTAGAGGTTCGCAACGCAATAGACGTGATGCACCTGACGAAGAATCTTTGCGTGAATGTGCTAGGCTTCATGGGTGTTTATGGAACCTCAAAAGATACATTGGAAGCAAGACAGGACCTGAAAGCCATGGGGCAACGAGATGACCTACATTCGGAAAAGAGAGATAATGGACAGCACTACTTACGTCCTGCCAGTTACACTCTCAGCAAAGAGGAGAAGGATAGCATGTTTGAATGCTTGAATAGTATGAAGGTCCCGTCTGGGTACTCCTCGAATATAAAGGGAATAATAAATATGAAACAAAAGAAGTTTACAAATCTCAAGGCTCATGACTGCCACATGTTGATGACCCAGTTGCTTCCGGTTGCACTGAGGGGTGTTCTACCCGAAAATGTCCGGTTGCCGCTCGTAAAGCTATGCGCGTTTCTCAATGCGATTTCGCAGAAGGCAATCGATCCATCCAAGCTATCAAAGCTACAGAACGATGTGGTGCAATGTCTTGTCAGTTTTGTGTTGTTATTTCCACCATCCTTCTTCAATATTATGACGCACTTACTGGTTCACCTAGTAAAAGAGATTGGTATTCTCGGACCTGTATACCTGCACAATATGTGGCCTTTCGAGAGGTTCATGGCAGTCCTAAAAAACTATGTTCGTAATCGTGCTCGTCCAGAAGGAAGCATCGCCAGGGGATATGGAACAGAGGAGGTGATCGAGTTTTGTGTTGATTTTATTGATTCAATTGACTCGATTGGGGTTCCAACTTCACGCCACGAGGGGAGGCTCCGAGGAATGGGCACCCTTGGAAGGAAATCAAGTTTGAGCAATGATACTAATTTGTTCGACAAGGCACACTACACTGTTCTACAACAGTCATCCTTTGTGTCTCCGTATATCGAGCAGCACAGGCAGATGGTAGCTTCCAAAAACCCGACCAAATCCGATGCTTGGCTTACCCGTCATCACATGGAAACTTTTCCCTCCTGGTTGCGCCAACAACTTATGGGTAACTCTGAGATTCACCCACAGCTTGCCTGGTTAGCCAGGGGACCTGCTACCACAATCGTCAAATTCCAAGGCTATGAGATAAATGGTTACACATTTTACACGAGAGCCCAGGACCAGAAAAGCACGAACCAGAATAGTGGTGTCCGCATAGATGCCATGGACAGAAATAATAGCAAGGAGTCGTATTATGGTTTCATACAGGAGATATGGGAACTCGAATACGGACCGCTGTACATCCCTCTATTTCTTTGCAATTGGGTGAAGCTAACTGCCGTCACCAAAGATCAGTACGGAATGACAATAGTAGATCTGAGCAAGACTGGATACAGTGATGACCCATTCGTACTTGCCAATGATGTGCATCAGGTGTTCTATGTGAAGGACATGTGCAGCAAACCCAAGAGGAATCCAGAAGAGACATGGGAGCCAAAGTGCCACATAGTTCTTCCAGGTAAAAGAAAAATCGTGGGAGTCGAGGATAAAACAGACCAATCAGATGATTATGATCAGTTTGATGGCATGCCTCCATTCGACGTTGAAGTTGATCCAAGCATCCTGCTGTCCAAAGAAGAGGCTCCGTACTTACGCCGCGATCATGATCAAGGAACTTTCGTGAAGAAGAAATTTTACAACGTTGTATTGTAATGCGTTAAATGTGCATGACCTTTGTGTATTAATTGATACAATTTGTAATTTACCCTATGTATGATTTCATGTGTTATTAAATTTGTTAGGTGAAGATTTTTTAGATATACATGAACATTGTTAACCACATACTAACATGGATTTTTCTGCGCATTCAAATAATTTAATTGAATAATTTATTGATCACAGCAATGCAGTAAAATAAATATTTTACACGCTACATGAGTTGGTATAGAAATAATGATTACTTCATACTTATTGTCAATTTACTCGTTAATTAAAGATATTTTTGCATGTACAAAATCTGTGAAGGTTTTGTTTTTCATCCTGAAATGCAGTGAAAAGGTAAAATAAAATCCATTTCCAAAAAACAGGCGGGAGAAGAAAAATAGGAAAAAAGACCTTTTGTCCTGGGTGCTAACAGCAACCGGGACAAAAGGCCCCCCTTTTATCCCGGTTGCAAACGGCAACCGGGATAAAAGGGTACGTTTCATCTCCCGCCCGAACGTACCCTTTTATCCCGGGTCCCGTCACCAACCGGGATAAAAGGGGCCCCCCTTTTATCCCGGGTGGTGACGGGACCCGGGACAAAAGGCTACGTTGTGCCGGGACACATTACGAACCGTGATATAAGGGGGGGGGTTTAAAACCGCTGTAATACCGGGGACCTCCCGCCCGGTCCCCCCTTACCCCAAGGACATCAGGTCTTGTGCCCTATTTTGCTTCCGCCCGGCCCTCTTCGAAAATGGTCTCCATCGACGACTTTCCCCGTTTCCCCGGATGAAAAACACATCTGGCTCTGCTCGTGCCCGGCGAGAGCTCATCTAACCTCGTCGCGACTCGAAACCGTGCCATGCGGCGGACACCTCGTCCTCGAGTGAGCGGCCCTGATCTCGTCGTCGGCTTCTTCCCCCTCGTCGCC
>NC_028454.1:22399393-22477999 GCF_000263155.2 Setaria italica
TCCCCGCACGCCGCCCCGAGCCGCAGCAGTCCCGCCAGTCACGCCGCCCCGGCCGCCGCGGTCAGGGCAGCCCCCGGCCCCGCCGTCACCGACGCCCCGACCCGCCGCCGTCCCGCCGCCCCGGCCAGCCGCCCCCGCGCGCGAGAGGTCTGCCGCGCCGGCCGGTGCGCCGGGAGAGCTGGCCGTTTTCTTTTAATTTTTAATTTTGTTTTTTTTTAGATGGAATTGTAATTTTGTTAAGTTAGATTTTTAGATTTCTAATTTTGTTAAGTTAGATTTTTAGATTTCTAGTTAGTTTGTTAAGTTAGATTTGTAGTTAGGTTGTTAACTACCGTCCCGCCGTCGTGATCGCCGCCGTCCCGCCGAGTAGCCGACGTGATCGCCGCCGTCCTGCCGCCCATCACAACGTAGTAGCTTAGGCACCGCCCGTGGTTCCGGTGAACCGCCTCCGCCACCCTGACCGCCGCCGTCCCGCCTCCGCCGCCCTGACCGCCGCCGTCCCGCCTTCGCCGCCCTTATCGCCGTCGTAGAAATTCGTAGGAATTCGTCAAAATTCGTAGAAATTCGTAGAAATTCGTAGAAATTCGTAGAAATTCGTAGAAATTCATAGAAATTCATAGAAATTCATAGAAATTCATAGAAATTCATAGAAATTCATAGAAATTTGTATAAATTCATAGAAATTTGTATAAAGATTCCAGACTTTGTACGATTCATGTTATTTTATGATTTCATTATATACATGTATGATTCCGAACTGTGATTATATACAAATTTGTATTAAGACGATTTGTATGACTGTCATGTATGATTCCATGTATGTTTGCAGCAATAGTTGAAATGGCAGACGATGAGACCGCAAGGTATATCATGGAGCAGATAATCGTTGGTGATGGTAGTGGCGACAACGTTCCACTATCATACACGGATGAAGAGGGCACCCAGGCGGACATGTTCCTCAACATGTCTGCCGATGTGAATGAAGAGCAACAGCCGCAGCAACAACTTGCCGTGGCGGAAGGTTCCGGCGAGGTATATACAACCATTCTTGTATTGTTTCACGCCACCGCTACTAGTACGTACTAATTAACGAATCTTAAACTGTTAGCCCTCCGGATCGACACAAGGGCAGAAGACCCGAGGTCGTACAAAGGTGATGGAAGGGAGGCTTGTCATCACCGAAGTTACAGATGAGGGCAGGCCGGTTGCTCCCGAGAAAGTCGCAAAGAAGTATGTTAGTCAAATCGGGGCAATCGTCCGGGACAACGTGCCTATCAGCATCAGAGAATGGAAGGGCAGAAGCGATAATCCGTACGCCCTTCCAGAGACAGAAAAGAATATGCTGTGGGAAGACGTGAAGAGGCATTTCACATTCCCCGAAGATTATAGCGAGAAGGATGTCAAAGCGTGGACACTTAAGAAGATGGCTACTCAATTCCAGACATTCAAGAAGATGCTGGACACCCACTACATCAAGAAGGGCAAAACTCCAGACTTCAACGCGTGGCCCAAGTTGAGGGACCACTGGGATGCATTTGTTGAATACAAGAGGAGTGAAGAAGGTGTGAAAAAGATCACGACCAACGTTGCAAATGCTAGTCAGAAGGGCTACCACCATCATTTGGGGCGAGGTGGGTATGGCTCAGCAATTCCCAAGTGGAGAAAGATGGAACAAGATCTGATCGAACGGGGAATCATACCTGCAACTATTGAATGGCCCGAACGATCAAAGAACTGGTACTACGCTCATGGAGGCTCCCTAAGCCAAGAGGATGGGACGCTGATTTTCAATGACAGAATACGTGAGAAGGCCGAACATCTCATGAAGAACATTGAAGATTCCAAGGCTGGGAGGTTGAGGGTGGACCGAGAAAATGATGAGCTCACATTGGCCCTCGGTAATCCAGAGCACCCAGGACGTTGCCGGGGGTTCGGGGTGGTTCCGTGGAAGTTCGCTTTCCGAGGCGACAGCGCCTCTTACAGAAGCCGGAAGCGAAGAAAGGAACAGATGGAGGAGAACTGGCGGCAGATGCTAGAACAACGAATGATGGATGAAATCAATCGGCGGGTGGCCGACGCAGTTGCGGAGTTGGCGCAATCTGGAGCACTGCCGAATCCTCACACCGCCAGCCCTTCTCAACGCCTCGGGAGCAGTTGTGCTTCTACAGGGGTCCCCGATGCGCAGACGCCCAGGTTACCCGTGGAGGAGCAACGGTTCCCCGTGGATGCCATCACGCAACGGACCTCATGTGAGCTGCATGCACCGGTCGGCAACCTCACTATTAAGGTATACTTATACATAATATTTATGCAATCTTGTCAATTGATCCAGGCCTCGAGATCGGAGTTCAACTTGTTTACTTCTGCTATATGTACAGGTAGCGTACGGGAGTGCGTTACCAACGCTGGCAGGGCAGAGCAGTCATGGCATGGACATTCCAACAGGCTACGCCAGCGTCTGTGTCGAGCAAATAGTAGATGCCCAGTATGAAGGTCTAGAGCTCGACTTCCCGGGAGGCGACGGGGAAAAGACATTGGCAGATGCGCTTCATGGGATCATTCTATGGAAGAAACGCTACATCATTATTTCCCGCACGGAGCCATCTCCTCAGACCTCAAGACCGCTCCCCGTAGATCCCGAGCAGCGACCTTCTCCTCATACCTCGAGACCGGCATCTCCTGCTCCAGGACCGTCGCTTCCATCTATATCAAGGTCTCCATCTCCACCACATCCTGGTGCTGGGAGCGACGACGACAATAACAACACCCCTCCCCGATCACCGTCGCCGGCACCAAGAGCGGCCCCCTCAAAGGAACCTGCAGCACCACTCAAGAAGTCACGAGGACCGCCTCCCAAGCAAAGACAGCCTCGAAAGAAGAAAACAAAGGTCGACCCTGAAGTGGCTCGCAAGGAACGCTTTGAGGCAATGTCTCATGCGGAACAGTGGGCAGAAATCCAACGAGAGGCCAGTGAGTGGTTCAAGAAACAAGCCGAATTAAAAAAGGCAAGGGAGATGGAGCCACCGCCAGTAAGTCGGCGGGATTTAAACTTTTTTATCAGGATGGAGGAAGGAGCCAAGAAAAGGATACCACTCTTGTCAAACTATGAACGGGCTCTAGTAAAGGCTGATGAAAAGGATAAAAGAAAAGGAAAAAAATCATCCTCCAGCGGTTCAGTCCCCGACCTCAGCCATTTATCAAAGAAAGATGCTGAACGGGTAAAAGCAATGCCCTTGGATCAACAAGAAAATATATTGAAGTTCATGGAAGAAACAGGTCTGGGACTTGATGAATGCATAGGGCAAGTCGAGACGCCAACTGCACCGCCCCCTGAGCCGAGATGGCCTTATGAGCTAGGCAAGCCTCTAGTGAAGCCGGCAATGGTACGGAAGCTGTCAACAAAGATGTACGAATTCCATCAATGGTACATGACGGCATCCGCCAAATCTAGGGAGATGATCGGCATGAAGGTAAAACAGATAGATTTTCACGGCGAAGGGGAGAAAGTGCTGTGGCTAGACTTCAAGGATATATACGAAGTGTACCATCATGATGCCCTGGACGTCTCTCTGATCAGCGCTTGGATTCTGTAAGTGTCCGTTTATTATCTCTACATGTAAATTTTGGCGTGCGTCACCGTACTAACTTCATCTTCCATTTCATGTAGGATGCTAATTCAGACATGCCGCCGAGAGGCGTACCTACATGTAGGCTTCATGGATCCATCTGTAGTTAACCAACAACAGATACAATTAGCGCCGGAAAAAACCTTTGCCGAAATATACAATTTCCTACACAAACAAACATTCAAGGATTTCATACTACTTCCATACAACTTCAAGTAAGTGTGTGTATACCGTCTACTTTCGATGTCTTTTTCCTTATCTCTACATGTTAGTTAGCTCTAATATGCATGAACATTTTACGCATGCAGCTTCCACTGGATCCTTATTATAATTGAGCCTGAAAGAAGCCACGTCACTGTCTTTGATTCGTTACGGAAAGATCCGGTGGACTACCAAGAATTGCAAGACATGCTAGGCTTGTAATAATTCTGGACCTTTATCTCTATGCAAAAATTTATTTCCTAAATTTTATCCCTGTTACACTATGTCATTCATTATTCTAATCCGCAGCGTATGGAAACAATTCATAAGGACACACAAAGGTCCATTCAAAGAAGATCTTACATGGAACACAGACTTCCCGGTACGTATGAAGTCTGCACATTTATTACATTGTATAACACGAATATTTCATAACTTATTTTTTTTCCGCACTGTAGTGCTTAAGACAGGAACCCGGGAATAACCTATGTGGCTACTACATCTGTGAGCACATGCACAGTTTTTTGGGACCCAAGGGACCGAAGATGACGCCGCACAACTTTAAAGTACGTAAAATAAATATATTACTAGTTAATTATTTTCTAGCTCCTTATATGTATTTGTTCATGTAACATTCACAAATTTCCAAATTATAGATGTTAAATATTCAACAAGGACTCTTGAAGGAAGAAAGAGTAGCGGCAATATGTGAAGGTCTCATTGGATTCATAATGGACGAGGTGGTAAATCCAAGAGGAGAATTTTATTACGATGGACGACAATTAGACACTCCTCTCAGCAACACCACGACGGGAAGATCGTAGGAAGATACTTTGATTTATTTGTATATATGATCGATTTGTACTAATTAAGCTAGTTGAATTGTGTATATGAATTGTGTATAAGGATTGTGTATATATATAGTAGTTGTATAATTACAAATCCCATTCGTTTAAATACTACTTGATTTAATTCATTCTAAAAAAATCTCAACTACAAGGTTAACAAATTAAAAGGGCCGCAGTACTACTATACGTATACGTGATGCATGCATGAAAAATTCAGGCGTCACCAGTGCCATGCAAGCGCAATTTAGTCCCGGTTGGAATTGAGCCGGGACTAAAGGGGACCCCTTTAGTCCATTGGTACCGAGCGGAAATTAAAGAAACGCCCTATAATCCTGGCTTGAGAATCCAGCCGGGACTAAAAGGGGGTCCTTTACTCCCGGTTAAAATACCCGGGACTAAAGACCCCCCCCTTTTGTCCCGGTTGGTTTATCCCGGATGGATATCCGAGAGATATAACCCTTACCAACCGGGACTAATGCTCAGTTTTCTACCAGTGAGTGTAGGCATTGCCTTGCAAGTACATTGTGCACCCGCCTATTTATTGAGCACTACGGCAGGCACGCGAGCTCGGTGTGGCAGGCCAAAGTTGCAATGAAAAATGTGAGATGCTCAGAATACATTCAGGCCTAAGCCTACCACAAATGTAGGTTGGAATCTTTAGTGTTGCACATCAGTTACATGTGTGCACGACGGGTGTCACGGGATGAGCCCAACGTGTGCATGTGTACATTTTAGTGGGTTGTTCGGCATACAACACAAGACATTCCTGCGAGACAAGTATGATGCAGTTTTATTTTGCTAGTAAGATGGGTTTAATTAAATAGCATTATTAGTGGTAACGATTTCATCCGGTCTATTCAAAAACTAAATAATGGAATTTTCCCTTTGTCGAACCTAGCAGAACTGTTGTGAGACCAAGAAGGTCTATTGCTTGCGCTATCATCTGATCTATTCAAATGCCTAACAACAGACTTTCCCCCTTGTTGAATTTTACACAACTGTTGTAAGACCAAGGAGGCCTATTTATTCAGCTTTCATCCGGTCAGTTCAAAAGTAGCAACGGACGTTCCCTCTTCATCGGTAAAGATATCTTGGGCAATGACAATGTACCAATCACAAATGCCACAATTTGTGTTAGAACATAGATAAACATGACCATTCTTATTATCAACACCACATTCATAGGCTACAACATACATAGTCATATAGATCCACTATCGGTACAAGTTCAATGACACACTCTAACAAAGAAATCTAGCATACATAGGTATACATCCACTATGGGTACAATGATACACTCTAACGAATGAAGCACGACAACACATAGGCATACAAAGTGGTGCACCGACATACTAATACCATCATGGGCTCATGGCAACCCCGCGGCAGCACAAAATTCAGCAAAACGGCTATCCTGGTGTAGATACTCTTCTAAAGTACGATGCCTTACCCTAGTATCCCACAGCCATGCAGGTGAAATAGCAATGGTATGCGCATGGAACTAGAGGTCATGAATGGTCCTTTGCCTGTGACCTATGTGGCAAAAAGGTCAGACCCACATAGAACAATGCAAGACGGTGAAATGATGAGTCAAGGCGTCGCCTATTTATAGAGCACTACGGCGGGCACGCGAGCTCGAAGTGGCCGACTAAAGTTGCAATGAAAAATGTCAGATGCTCAGAATATATTCAGACCTAAGCTTGCCACGAATGTTGGTAGGAATCTTCAGTTTTGCACATGGATTACATGTGTGCATGACGGGTGTCACGGGATAAGCCCGATGTGTGCAGGTGTACATTTCGTTGGACTATCCGGCATACAACACAAGACATTCATGCGAAACAGTTAAATGAAAGAAAGACGTTGCCACCGTTCATCTGAAGAAAGAGAATAATTGTTGTCATGTTGCACAAATCGATAAGGTCAGATAGTCCTTACGTAGTCAGACGCACAGTGTAGGATGTCATGACTAGTCCAACTCATCTGTTGTGCGTGGTTGAAAAGGTCTACCTAGGGTATGGATTCGCACTAGATGATTCTTGCATGCTAGCAGAGCCTCAAAAATATGAACTAGTCGATGCGACTAGGCCTAGGCGGAATATGGCGGACCAAATACTGCCAAAGGGTGGGAATCAAGACTAGTAACGGGCGTTCATGACCGCCACTGTAGGGACATGTTGATTTAAGACTGGTAACAGACGTTCACGAATGGCCATTTCGGAACGACACACTCCATGTCGGCGTCAAGAATCACGGGTCGAGACTACCGGCTTAGTAAATTTGTTTTCTTTGCGCGTTAGACTCGGATGGTTGTACGGGAGGACACAAGGGTTTAGACTGGTTTGGGCAGGAATAGCCCTACGTCCAGTGTGAGTGGCTGCTCGTGTTACTCGTACCAAGTTTGCAGTAGGGGCTACAAACGGGCAAGAGAGGGAAGCTGGTTCCTTGGTCCCTGTGGGTGTTTTTTGGTGCTCAAAGTGTCTTGAGCGCTAGGGTTCTACAAGAGCTTTTGCGTGCGTTCGGTGTTGTTCTGTTGTTTTTAGGGCCTTCCCTCGGGCCCCCTGGTCCCCCTTTTATAGTGTAAGGAGGACATAGGGGTTACAAAATGAGCCAGGAGTAAGAAAAGTAAAAAGGTAAAAAGGTAAAACAAGAGAGCAGGAGGAGCTACTGGAGACGTTGTCTTCCTCTCTTGTCTCTGCGTCTTGTTGGTACTGCTACTGGGAAATGGCGGTTGCCGTTGGGTCCCATCGATGATTTGGTGGTCGAGCACTGTAGCTGAGCACACGAGTCGCATATGACGGCTGACCACTGTAGCCGCGCAAGTTGGTGGTGATGACCGGTCACTATAGCCGTGTAAGTGGCAGGAGGCGGCCGACCACTGTAGTCATATGTTCTGAGAGGGCGGTGCGGTTGATGTGCACTTCTTGCCAGGCTGCACAGGAAACCAGGCGGTTTGCCCTCCTTCGTTAGACGGTATGGGCGATGAGTGCCCTATGACAGGTGTCACAAAGGGATAAGGTGGTGCAGTCGTAGTCCTGTGCTGTCGTGGTAGCAATGCGCAGACCATCATTCCGACAGGTCATGTCAAAGAATGCGGGCGCCTCTCCATGTGTTAGAACCGTATCCTGAAGCGTGCGCGTCCCACCGGTTATGTTTTGGCGAGATCCGGGGGACCCACAAGACCTGTGCCCCCGTTTGATGGCCTGCACATGCCTTCGGGCGAGGTGGAGTCTTGCTTCGAGGGATCGGGCGTGTCCAACCCCTTGCGCCCGGGGTCGGGCGAGGTGGAATCTTGCTTCGAGGGGTCGGGCGTGTCCGACCCCTTGCGCCCGGGGTCGAGCAAGGTGGAATCTTGCTTCGAGGGGTCGGGCACGTCCGACCCTTGCGCCTGGGGTTGGGCGAGGTGGAGCGAGGTACCTCCAGGGTGTGTTTGGTCGGTGGGGATTAAGGGTGCCAAGGTGGGCCCTAGCCCTTACGACCGTTGATTAGGGAGCGTAAGGAGGTCATTAATATTTCTTCCCGACACTCCGACCTATAAGAGGCAGTGTATCCACGATCGATCATTGTCATTTGCAGTTATGGCATTACACACTACCATGTTCCCTGTGTCGCAAGTCGACTTCTCAGTGATGAGGACACCACAAGTACATCTACACCAGCAGCACCTCAGGTGCCTCCAGTTGCTCCTCCACCTCAGGCGCCTACAGTTGATCATCCAGTTGGGCCAATCACTCGGGCACGTGCGAGAGAATTAAACTTCATCATGGTGTTAAGGAACGAAGGCCCATCGGGATAAGAAGATGGCCCAACAAGGCAGCCCAGGTGGGGCGCCTAGGGTTGGGCGCGCGTGACCCCTTCGGACTCCAGGGGCTGCGCCCCCTTTATTTAGTCCGAGTCCTTTTTGTTTACGACTTGAGTTTTGTTTTACATCTAGCTTTAGCTACTCTTGAACACGCGCAAATACGCGCTGTCCTTGTGTGATTCAGAACTCCACCTTCGAGTGATATTTAGATTGCTCACCTCTTTTTCTTGTTCGTTCTTCGATTGCGGGCAGGAATCGATCTTCGTGATCAGGCTGATCTCGCACCGGCGAGGTTGGTAACCATCGGGAGTTGGTTCAGCGATTGCATTGGCGCTTCGGGTTCGCTCGTCGTAGTCGGATCGTGAGGGTCTACTTCCACCATGTCGAATTTATCTCCACTCACCGAAAGATCGGGCACTCCGACTCTATCAAGTGGTATCAGCTTTCCAGGTTGATCGGTGAGTTTTACCGAGTGTTTTTTCCCTTTCTACAGTCCACAAAAAAACCAAAAGAAATTTTATTTTTCAGGTTAGATCCTTGTCCCAGCAACCGTTTAGCCTCGCACATTCTTTCAATAAGTGTCTTTGTTGAATTTGTGTGCCTACTCGTTCAATTGTTGCTGGTTACTTGTGTTTAATCTCTTGTTTCTCGTTTTCCCTCTAACCCTAGTTTTCGCCGCCGCCGCCGTTCCGCTGCTCGCCAACCCTACCACGCCGCGCACACCGCCCCCCCTCGCGACAACCGCGCCGCGCCATCCCACCCCTCCGATCGCCCCTCCCCTGTCCACAAAAAAAAAGGGTAGAAAGCAATCACAAAAAAAAAGGGAAGTGCAAAAAAAAAAAGGAAAGAAGAAAAAAAAATAGGGAGAAGGAAGGTGCTCCGGCTTACTCTAGAGAGAGAGAGAGAGAGAGAATCTTTTTTTTACCGGAATACCCCTGTACTTTCGGAAAAAGTGTGTGCCACAATTTGCTGTTTGAGATCCTCTGTGTTCATATTATCAGTTTTGGGGCACCCTCTGTGAAAAAAAAACAAAAAAAAACAAAAGAGGTGCGCCCTCTCCACCTTTGCCTCTGTTCTTTCGATTTCCCTTGTTACCAGCAACTCTTGTTACGTGTTTGGCACTATAATTCAACTTTGCATTATTGTTTGATTGTGCTAATCCTTCATTTGAGTGCAGCCTTCCCAGAACTCCACATAGTTCTACGACGAGCATATTTTGTTTCTCCAGGCAATCGCTCCTCCAATCTTTCGCGAGTTCCACCGGTTGGTTGCAGTTCGCCCCTGTGTGCGTGGTAAGAACGGATAAGAATTTGATAACAACACTAGTGTGAGCGCCTTGTGAGCCGTTACACCCCTGTTTTGTCGTCGTTTTTGTTCTTGTATTTGCGCTAACCATGGCAGATGATGTCGACGCGGGGGCTAACCAGCTGCAGAGCATACGGGCGCAAGTTGAAGGGCTTGTCACCGACATTCGGATGATTCATGAACGGCTGGACTCGACGATCTCCTCGACGACCGAGCGGTGTGATCAGCTCGACCTTGCACAGACAGCCGCTAAGGCCATACTCGACTCAGTTGTGGCAAGACTCGATGCATTGCACACAACAGTCGCAGAGTTGCAGCAGGGTTATGGTGGTGACTCGGACCAGGACGATGGCGACCGCCGAGGCCGTGCCCGCCGCGTGCCACGCCGTCCCGGTGGTAATGATTCCTTTGCCAAAATTAAATTTAAAATTCCACCTTTTAATGGCAAATATGATCCTGCTGCATATCTTGATTGGGAATTAGAAGTTGAACAGAAATTTTCATGCCATGATATTCTTGCTAATTCTCAAGTTAAAGCTGCTATTAGTGAATTTACTAATTTTGCTTTAATTTGGTGGCGTGAATATAAACACAAACATCCCAATACCATTCCAACCACTTGGGAGCAATTAAAAACTGCTATGCGCCACAGATTTGTGCCTTCTTATTATGCTCGCGATTTGCTTAATAAAATGCAACGTTTTCAGCAAGGTTCCAAATCTGTTGAGGAATATTTCCAGGAATTACAAATAGGCATGATTCGTTGTGGGTTATTGGAGGAAAACGACGCTGCTATGGCACGTTTTTGTGGTGGTTTGAACCGCGAAATTCAGGATATACTTGATTATAAGGACTACACAGATATGACAACATTATTTGAATATGCTTGCAAAGCTGAACGTGAAGTGCAGGGACGCCGCCCGAAGACATATTCTAACTCTTTTGCAGGACGAAGCTCGACATCCAACTCCGCACCCGCTCTCCCTGCGCCACCCACGCCCACCACTACACCGCGTGAGCGAACGGCCAAACCTGCCAGCGCTGCCCCTTCCACAGGCGCCGCCCCTCCCACCGGCCGTACACGGGATATTCAGTGTCATCGTTGCAAAGGATTTGGCCATGTGATTCGGGAATGTCCGAACAAGCGCACTTTGCTTCTTCGTGACGATGGTGAGTACTCTTCCGCTAGTGATTCTGAAGATACTCGACATGCGATGCTTGCCACTGACCATGCAGCTATGGAGGTACATGTCAACCCGGGCGACGCCGATAGGTCAGAAAGTCTTGTTGTGCAGCGTGTTCTTAGTACACAGGTCGCCCCGTCCGAGAAGAATCAGCGACACACTCTTTTCCATACCAAGGGCGTTGTGCAGGAGCGGTCGATTCGCATCATCATCGACAGCGGCAGCTGCAACAATTTGGCGAGTACCACGCTGGTTGAAAAGTTGTCTTTACCCACTCGTAAGCATCCACATCCATATCACATTCAATGGCTTAATGATGGTGGGAAAATTAGAATTACTCGATCAGTCCGTGTTCCTTTCTCCATGGGTGCTTATTCTGATTTTGTCGATTGTGATGTTATTCCCATGGAAGCATGCTCTCTGTTACTTGGGCGACCTTGGCAATATGATACTGATAGCTTGCATCATGGTCGTTCAAATCACTATTCTTTCATGTTTAAGGGTCAGAAAATAATTATACATCCAATGACACCTGAACAAATTCTTAAAGATGATCTTGCTAGAGCTGCTAAAACTGCTAAACAACTTGAACCATCGACATCTATTAATTCTGAAATCAAGTTGAATGCTCCTGTTTTGCTTGCCACACGTGCTGATTTTGATGAGTTACGCGATGCTCCTTTGCCATGCTATGCCCTTATATGCTCTAGTGTGCTCGTTTCACTTGATGATGCACCATCTTTGGATATTCCCCCTGCGGTTGCTAACATTTTGCAGGAGTACGCTGATGTCTTTCCAAAAGATTTGCCACCAGGACTCCCACCACTTCGTGGTATTGAGCACCAGATCGACCTCATTCCCGGCGCACAGCTTCCGAACCGCGCACCGTACCGTACAAATCCGGATGAGACGAAGGAAATCCAGCGCCAGGTACAGGCGTTGCTTGACAAGGGTTATATTCGTGAGTCTCTTAGCCCTTGCTCCGTTCCCGTGTTACTTGTTCCAAAGAAAGATGGCTCATGGCGTATGTGTGTAGACTGTCGTGCTATTAATAACATTACCATTCGCTACCGATACCCTATACCACGCCTTGATGATATGCTAGATGAGCTTAGTGGTGCCATTGTTTTCACTAAGATTGATTTGCGTAGTGGCTACCATCAGATTCGCATGAAATTAGGTGATGAATGGAAAACGGCTTTTAAAACGAAATTTGGGTTATATGAATGGTTGGTTATGCCGTTTGGTTTGACAAATGCTCCCAGCACATTTATGCGTTTGATGAATGAAGTTCTGAGGCCCTTCATAGGATTGTTTGTAGTTGTCTATTTTGATGATATCCTCATTTACAGCAAGTCTATGGAAGAGCATTTCGAACATTTGCGTGCTGTTTTTGATGCATTGCGTGCGGCCCATTTATTTGCTAACCTCGAAAAATGCATGTTTTGCACACAACGTATCTCGTTTCTTGGCTATGTTGTTACTCCACAGGGCATTGAGGTGGATAGCAGCAAGATTGATGCCATTCGGGAGTGGCCTACACCGACGACGGTCACACAAATTCGAAGCTTTCTTGGCCTTGCAGGTTTCTACCGCCGGTTTGTTCGTGATTTTAGCTCCATTGCAGCGCCTCTACATGAGCTTACAAAGAAGGATGTTCCCTTTGCTTGGAGTGATTCGCAAGAGGTTGCGTTCAGCACCTTGAAAGATAAGTTAACCAATGCTCCTCTCTTGCAGTTGCCTGATTTTACTAAAGTGTTTGAGCTTGAATGCGATGCTAGCGGTATTGGGCTAGGTGCTGTTTTGTTACAAGAAGGAAAACCTGTTGCTTACTTTAGCGAGAAATTAAGTGGTGCTAGCTTGAATTATTCTACTTATGATAAGGAGCTTTATGCTTTAGTGCGCACTTTGCATACTTGGCAGCACTACCTTTGGCATCGCGAGTTTATAATTCATTCTGATCATGAGGCTTTAAAACATATTCGTACCCAAACAAACCTGAACCGTCGTCATGCTAAATGGGTAGAATTCATTGAGTCTTTCCCTTACATTATTAAACACAAGAGCAGGAAGGAAAACATCATTGCTGATGCTTTGTCTCGTCGCTATACCATGCTGTCACAGTTAGATTTTAAAATCTTTGGCTTGCAAACTGTGAAGGATCAATATGTGGATGATGCTGATTTTAAAGATGCTTTCGCCCACTGTATTCATGGCAAACCATGGGGCAAATTTCACATACAGGACGGGTTCCTGTTTCACGCTAACAAGCTGTGTGTTCCAGCTAGCTCGGTTCGTCGTTTGTTGTTACAGGAAGCGCATGGAGGCGGTCTCATGGGGCACTTTGGCGTCTACAAGACGCATGAAGTGCTGGCTGCCCACTTCTTTTGGCCCCGGATGCGCACTGATGTTGAGCGCCTTGTTGCACGCTGCACTACTTGCCAGAAAGCTAAGTCACGATTGAACAACCATGGTTTGTACATGCCTTTGCCTGTTCCTACTTCCCCTTGGCTTGATATTTCTATGGACTTTGTTTTGGGATTGCCTAGAACTAAGAAGGGGAGGGACAGTATTTTTGTGGTTGTTGATCGTTTCTCCAAAATGGCTCATTTTATACCTTGTCATAAGACTGATGATGCTAGCAATGTTGCTGAATTGTTCTTTCGCGAGATTATTCGTTTGCATGGTATTCCAAATACAATAGTCTCTGATCGTGATGCTAAGTTTCTCAGTCATTTTTGGAGATCACTGTGGAATAAAATGGGAACTAAATTGTTGTTTAGCACCACTTGTCACCCTCAGACTGATGGACAAACTGAGGTGGTTAATCGAACCTTGTCCACTATGCTTAGGGCTATTTTAGATAAACACTTGAAACGTTGGGAGGATTGCTTGCCTCATGTTGAGTTTGCTTATAATCATACAACGCATTCTTCTACAAAGATGTGTCCTTTTCAAGTTGTTTATGGTTATATTCCTCGGGCGCCTATTGATTTGTTTGCACTTGATGCCGAGGACGCCCCACACATAGATGCCGCTGCACATGTTGATCAAATGATTAGCTTGCATGAGCAAACTCAACAAAACATTGCTGCTGCTAATGCTAAATATCAGGTTGCGGGTAGTAAAGGGAGAAAACATGTTACTTTTGCACCGGGGGATCTGGTTTGGTTGCATTTGAGAAAGGATCATTTTCCTACTTTACGTCGTTCTAAATTGATGCCACGTGCTGCTGGTCCTTTTAAAGTGCTAACCAAGATTAATGATAATGCTTATATCCTTGACCTGCCTGCGGAGTTTGGTGTTTCCACGAGTTTTAATGTTGCAGATTTGAAACCGTATGTGGGCGAAGATGAGGAGTTGCCGTCGAGGATGACTTCAGTTCAAGAAGGGGAGGATGATGAGGACACCACAAGTACATCTACACCAGCAGCACCTCAGGCGCCTCCAGTTGCTCCTCCACCTCATGCGCCTACAGTTGATCATCCAGTTGGGCCAATCACTCGGGCCCGTGCGAGAGAATTAAACTTCATCATGGTGTTAAGGAACGAAGGCCCATCGGGATAAGAAGATGGCCCAACAAGGCATCCCAGGTGGGGCGCCTAGGGTTGGGCGCGCGTGACCCCTTCGGACTCCAGGGGCTGCGCCCCCTTTATTTAGTCCGAGTCCTTTTTATTTACGACTTGAGTTTTGTTTTACATCTAGCTTTACCTACTCTTGAACACGCGCAAATACGCGCTGTCCTTGTGTGATTCAGAACTCCACCTTCGAGTGATATTTAGATTGCTCACCTCTTTTTCTTGTTCGTTCTTCGATTGTGGGCAGGAATCGATCTTCGTGATCAGGCTGATCTCGCACCGGCGAGGTTGGTAACCATCGGGAGTTGGTTCAGCGATTGCATTGGCGCTTCGGGTTCGCTCGTCGTAGTCGGGTCGTGAGGGTCTACTTCCACCAAGTCGAATTTATCTCCACTCACCGAAAGATCGGGCACTCCGACTCTATCACTCAGTCTCAAGCATGGAAGCAAAAGTAGAAGGAACTATTGAGTAGTACAAGGAATCCAATACATTCATGATCAGAGGCCGTCAATGGAGGATACGTTGCTACCCTATGGGTATTCATGATCCGTGGTACCCACTAGCAGGACCAAAAGGAATTTCCATCATTCTCATTCTGATGAACAGCACGCAAAAGATAGGTGTCTTGTTGCTATGAATACACATGCTCACATATACGCTCCAATGGTCAACCTTGTGAATGCTTGCACGTAGGTACGAGTCTTGTTCCGTGCGATAGCAGGAGACGCAACAGATTATGATGATATGTTTTGAGTTCAAGATTAAAGGAACTTGAATTCAGGAATAGGAATCTAGAACATGGCTTTAACTGCCTCATGGGGCATCATGAGATTTAGCGTGTGTGGGACCATTCCGGTTGCGTAAACATATCCTACACTATTACAGTACTGGAGGACAACTGCATTGAAGTTCCACCTCCATCAGTAGGTCGAAGCATATATACAACAATTGCAGCCCAAGCCCCTGTGGACGTCGTCTTCGACATAGGCAGCCGGGTGATTCGAGCAAGATGGGTCGATGTGGCGGCACTATCTCGTGTGATGGAGGCATTGCTCAATGGCAGCAAAGTGCTAGCTTCTCGCTGCTGAACAAATACGCCTGCGAAGGAACACTCCCAGAGGAAGTTGATTTATGGGACACCCGTGTCAACGTCTGGCCCGTGTTACTCTCACTTGCCGACATGTACTACGTCAAATGGTTGAAGCTGCACTGTGCGTCAAAGATGTGGGACATAGCGTGTGAGAAAATTGTGACCATATTTCTACAATGGGCATTTGAGACTAACTGCACCCAATTGCAGGAGAAGTGCATGTCTCTCATAGCGCTAATCTCGTCGGACGTGTGTTACCACCATCCCGAAGTTATCAAGAGGATCCGCGTGCTTGCTTTAAAGAACGTCGAGTAGAGATTAGGACGCCACCGCCAGGGTCCGCTATAGTTTTAATGTATTATTTAAGTGTATTTTATCATGTAAACAGTTGAAACAGTACATTAATTTGTTGCACTAGTCGGATCATCTTGCAGACATGAATCTACCAAGGAGGATAATCCGTGGAGTGCTCATCAATGCCATGATGCCACGGACTGTCACAGACTCCCTTTTGGAACCACTCGTCTGTGTAAGGTCACTAACGCTTGGGTCCGAGTCCCAAGCGGTCCAACTTGCCAGTGACCCAGGTCTCATGGCAGTTTCCAAAGAGTTTCGTCTCCCGGTACCGAGCACAAAGGCAGGATCTAAAATTTTGAATTCCTCACTCCTCCTCCGGGTCCTCCCCCGTTATATATAAATAAAAGAAGGGATCCTAGCCTCCCACATCCCACCTGGTAATTTCAAAATCAGTCCCCTCTCCTCTTCCCACCGAATAGCCCTAGTAGATCTGCGGCCGCGGCAGCATGCACGACCTCGGTAGCGCCATCAAGCTGGATAGGTGGCAGGCTACCTCGGCTATGAGCGGCGGGCTTCCTCGGCAACGAGCTTGAAGCTACGAGATGGTTCAAGGCCGTCACTCCATCAGCTTCCCCGAGGCTGCCACCGGCGGCTGCCATGCTCGACTACGTGCGAAGAAGATCGAGGAAGCGGCGCATGCCCGGGCTGCTCCATCGAGGCAGCATTCGACACCTCCTTCTTTTCATGTTCGTCAGGTCAGTGGTCTCCTCCCTGTATTGCTAAATTCAATTATTAGATTGCTTGCCCATGCTCTTTGGCTTTCAATATTGTAGTTGCATGCTTTGGTGAATGTGGATCTGATGTACCTTATTGCGAGAGTTGGTGAAAAATTATTGCTCCACCAGATCCCCTTTATCTTTCACCTTTTCCAATTATTATTTTTGTGCCAAGTCAAATTATTTATGTGGTTTGTAGAACTTAATAGATAAAATTATTAGATTGCTTCCCCATACTCTTTGGCTTTCACTATTATAGTTAGATTGGGGAATGTGGATCTGTTGTACCCTATTGGTAGAGTTGGTGAAAAATTACTGCTCCAGCAGATCCCCTTTATCTTTCATCTTTTTGAATAATTATTTTTGTAGAACTTAATAGATGAAATGGTTTCAGTTTGCAGATGATCTCAACCATACCCACATGTTCTTATGCTTGGTTATTTGTCCTTTCTTAATTTGTACTTAAACAAATGCATCAACTAAAGTTTGACTATATCCTGTTTCAGCCGGCCAAAGGGTCAACATCTATAGTCGCTGAATAGGGTAACAAACTAAACACATGATGATTATTGATGTTCCTTATTTCCTTAGTTTAAATCAATTACAAGATCACAATCTAATTTTGGATATACTATTGTTAGATGGAAGTTCTCAAATCAATGCTACTTCTTGATAAAAAAAATCTGATGAGGCAGCGGAGTACTCAAGAAGCTCTATCAAATCCTTATGTAGTAGTGTTGATGGGAGCAAGTTGACGCCAACAAACCGGATGAGGTACAACTTCGAAAACGGTTTGTTGCTTACCAAGAAGAGTTAGCTACCTTGAAGAAGATAGAAGAATCAGAATCAACTCTCAAATTGTAGTCAGACGGGATTGAGAAATTTAAGAAAGTAACACAAGATAGTGAAGCACCCCTTTATCGACTGCTAACCTATACAAGAGGTTAAGATCAATGCTCTACTGTCTCTTAAGATTATGACCTAGATGCAGCTATGTTAATCTCTATTCTTTGTGAGACAGTTATCTTGTAATAGTTTGTGATATGTGATGAATAATATGGTAGTGGTTGTCTCGATGGGGAACAATAATTTGTTTTCTTGTGTACATAAATATGTGTGTTCTATTTATTATTTTGTCAACTGGATCGGAATTGAAATGAAATCAATTAGCCCGATTGGTTAAATTTATGTTTACTTTAAATGGGCTTAACCCACACATAATTGGGTCAAAAGTCAATTTCATTCATAAATCGGGACTAAAAGGGCCGCAAATAATTTGCACAACTTTTGGGCTTGATCCAACAACAAATAGGTCTACCGGAATCAATTTTGGACTATTTGAATAACATTAGCCTATCAAAACAAATTTGCGCTCAACCCAATAACAAATGGACCTACCGGAATCAAATTTGGACTATCTGAACAACATTGGCACGTGGGAACAATTTTGGGCTCGACCCAATAACAAATGGACCAAATTTATTTTATGACGAAATAATTTGTCACAATTATCATGCCACATCGGATGCCACATTAGATTCTATCTATCGTGGCAAAACAGTAGGAACCAATTTATGATGTTTTTGTTTGACGATTCGTAGCCATCATAATCTTAGTGATGCAGCAAAATAAGGAACGTCATTAGTCGCGGTTTATGACGCTCGACTAATGACAAAGGATTTTCATCACTCCCGCATTATAAATCACGGTTTATGGCGAAAAAATACGTTTATGATACTTTTTTGTTCGTCATAGGTTGGAAAATTTCTTTTAAGTGATTGGATTTGTCAGATAGCATGGATTAGCAATCCATTTTGTTGGCGATTGAAGGATTGGAGGGAGCATGTTGTCGGCTACTACTGTTGATTTGTGCTGCAAGGGAGGACCGGAGGACGAAGCCAAGAGGGGAGAACGGCGCAGGTGGAGCGATTGTGTAAACACCGTGAGATACAAAGCGATGGCATTGGCAAATAAGGGATAAAAAGAGTAAATTACATCCATCATACAATAACTTGTTAGATGGGTGCAAATTGGTCCAACAACTTGTAAAATACTCTATTTAGTACAATAACTTGATTGGTGGATGTAGGTTGATCCAACAATTTAATACAATAACTTAGCAAATTGGTGTACCTACAATCCAATGTTGCAAAAAAACGTATTAAAGAAAGTGGATGAACATGTGAAATTTTTTTCTTAACTTGTGTCAATAAGAGTTGTTTATCTTGACCAAATTATTGCTTCTCGACTGTGTACATAACTTATTTTTTTCATTAGTTAAATTGAATAATATTTTAGAATTACACCATTGGCACTATTGAAAGACGACAATCCATAAAGGAGATCCTATGATCTTAGATTTTTTTCCGCGCTTCTGCTCATATATTCAACAACTGTATACAAACATGTTTGTATCCCCTTTTTTACCTCATTTTCCCTATCTAAACAAGTACATGAGATTTTAAAAAATATTTATGTCAAATACCTAAAAAGTATTGTTAGTATGTATTAGCATATTGGGTTTTTAGCTAAGCAATGCATATAATTGAAGATATAAAAACAATGAGGGTGAACTTATCAATATTGAATTTGTAATTAAATATTCCTAATCAAAATTAAATCAATGTATAAAAAATTAATATGAATACATATAATATTAATTTCGTAAAGAACCGAAGGTTCTAATTTTCGCCAAATACGTTGCCATGTGACGCGAATACCTAATGCTAAATAATTTATTCCGGTATGAATGTACTCTGACTAGGGATTAACAAATATGTTGCTCGTTATAATATTTGGACTGGGGATGCACCAATTGTCAAGCTATTACACTAAATTAAGTATTTTACAAATTGTTGATCAATATAATTTGCACACAGTTGTCAAGTTATTATAGATTGAGAATTTTACAAATTGTTGAATCAATATGCACCCATCTAACGACAAGTTGTATGGTGGGTGTAGTTTATTTGGATAAAAATTATAATCGATGACCGATGTTTTAATTTTCAATGCTATGGTATGGAAGGGATGAGTATAACATAATTAATAATGGGAATTTTGAATAGACCGACGGACGAGAGCGCAGAGGCGGCACGGAAAACAGCCGGTCTCGTGATCACAACGATGTCACTATTTTATCTTTTGTTATGAAGTAACAATGACGCTGTCATTGTTTCGGATGATTTCTCAAGTCATCTCCTAGGAGGATACGTGAAGCCTTTGGCATACACAAACAATGGTGTTATACTTATCCATTTCCTGGCGTGTCGCTGTCGTCGATCCCCAAAAGTTTGCTCCTCCGCTGGCCGCGTAGCCAGGTGGGTGACCTCGCCAACTTGGCCCTGCGCATCCGCCAAGTTCCAGAAGCCACGCCAGTACCGCAGTACGTCACCGATCGAGGCACCGACAGCCTTGCAGCAGCAGATTTAAGGCAGCCCGAGACCGGTGAGAAGCTAGATCGATCGAGCATTCTGGTAGGTGGAAGAGGGATACACGAAGATGGCCGCGCCGGCGCCGCAGCAGGGGCAGGGGCAGAAGGTGATGGTCGCGGTGGACGAGAGCGAGTGCAGCCGCCACGCGCTCGAGTGGGCGCTCCGGAACCTAGCGCCCACGCTGGCGCCCCCGCTGCTGCTGCTCACCGTGCAGCCGCTCGCCCCACTCGGATACGTCTCCGCCGCCTCCTTCGGCGCCCCTCGTACGTACTGATTGCTTAACGATGCCAGCCTCAATTCCTGTCATTTCCTTGCTCACTTCCTCTCGATTTGGGTTGACTGGGATGATACGGTTGATGTGTGCCAGTGGGCACTGTTCCTCCTGTAGCTCCGGAGCTCATCAAGTCGATGCAGGAGCAGCAGAGGGAGCTCACGCAGGCGCTCCTCGACAAGGCCAAGGCCATCTGCGCGGAGCATGGGGTATGTAGCTGCAAATCTGGTCGTCGCACAGATGTGCGATGTTTGATCTGTTTTAGAATTTTCAGAGCAGAGCAGGTTATAGCTAGAATCAGGTGTTCCTTGGTTAGAGGGACTCAGGTTGCAACTTTATATCCCAAAAATTGCCCACTGGAAAGGTACATGCGACCGCATTCCAGTCCTCAGTGGAAACAAACAATTGTAGTTATGCCTTAGGAAAATATACTTAACCTGCACAATGGGGATAAACTTGAAAGAGTATTGGATGAGCAGACTGTAAATATTGACCTTATTCCACGGCAGCACAGTTGTGTTCCAGACATAACGAATGCTGTCATTTGTTTGCAAGAATCAGCAAAGTAATAGAACTTAATTGCTACAATTGTGTAGTTAGCATTACCATTACCAATGTACTCCTGTTTGAATTTGCAGGTTAATGTAGAGACGGTTGTTGAGGTAGGAGATCCCAAGGAGATGATATGTGAAGCAGCTGAGAAAAAAAATGTCGATCTGCTAGTCCTTGGAAGCCACAGTCGTGGGCCTATACAAAGGTATGGTTTAAGATCTTTCAATTTGTAGCTTTGTGTTTATTTTCTGATTGTCAACACAAAATAATCTTTAGTTATATTTATGTGTGACCTTACTTCTCCTTATATGAATAATATAATCAAAATAGTTGCATTGATACTATTCGCTGATGATACTTTTCTAGTAAGTTCATATGTATATGCCTTCAAATGCCAGAGCACAATGAATAATTCTTTTACTGAGTAACCTAAGATTAATCTTATTGCTGCATTGTTTGGATTTCAGAATAGTTTCTGTTTATATGCAAAACATTTTCAGTACTCAGTTCCCATTGAATAAAAAAATTGCATGTGAAAGATAATAATTAAAAGGATCCCGTTTAGATGAAGCAATAGTAACTAAACTGATTCTGGTGGCACATAATATATGGCGCTGACCTGGTTGGCCAATTAAGTTCTAAATCCGTATCCTCATTAGTTAACTGGTAGTTCTGTTCTTCCATTAAAGAAAGAACATATAAATTCCCATATTACATTTTTTTAACCAACATAGCTTACATGTTGTTGCGATGCTTTTCATGAAGTGCTTGTATGGATCAGATTACCTGTAATTGCCTTAGTAAAGAAATAACGATATTGTCTCACAGACATTTTTGTTTAGTTATCTGCCATCAATTTTCAGAATTTAGAGTCAGGCTTCCTGCAAGTACATAACATGACGTCCTTTTTCTTTTTCCCTTGAACACCTAGGTTCTGTAGAATGTTCGCAAAAAAAAGGTTCTGCAGAATTTGCATTGTTTTTTTTCTCAAGCAATTTGCATTGTTTCTGACCATTTTATTTAGTTATTTATCTTCCATCAATTTTCAGACTTTTAGTATCAAGCTTCCTGCAAGCACAACACATGACATACCTTTTTTCCCCTTGGAACACCTAGGTTCTGTAGAATTTGCATTGTCAAACTGATATTTACATGGTACCTTGGTTGAACAAACCACTGAAAAATGGTTGAACTGGTGCGGGCAATTTTGGATTTTTCTGATTTTAGGGGCTAGCTCAGGGTCCAAATGACTCATTTGCAAACGAGGGCCCAAATAACACATCCTTGGAGTCGAGTTTTGACAGATTTGATGTGTTGCTCTCATCAGAAAAGAGCAGACCATTAATCAATTTGCATTGTCATCTGAAAATTGCATATTCATCTAAAAAGAGGCAAGAGCCATATTCCAGCTCTGGCTTACTTACTAGACACCCTTTTCACCCCATTTTACGCCTTGCAAACAGTTCTTTAAACATTGCATGAGACAAGTATTTTTGTTAATGGGCACTACTTTGTTTTGACTACATATTGATATAGTACCCAAACTTTTCTCTGCCCAAACTTTTCTCTGCATTCTGCAATCATTCTTGCTTTAGATTTTTGGGCAGTTTGTTATGGTGACAGTTAAAATTAGCAAACCATTTCCTACCTCATGGTTAATTTCTACTCCCTCCGTCCCAAAAATATAGCTACGTTTAGTTTTTTCAAAAGTCAAATCTTTTTAACTTTGAATAACATTATTTTTATGTTATTAGTATATATGATAAATCTACTAACATTATTTTTATGTTATTAGTCCATATGATTATTTCTCCATTCGCAGTTTAACTTTGAAAAAGTCTAAATGTAGCTATATTCTGGGACGGAGGGAGTAGCAAGTTCTCCTGAATAACGATCTCCCAAAAAGACTCCTAAACACAGTTATAACCTAAAAAGAATATTGTGTTTCTGTGTTTCATGGATCGGGTGGTATGTGGAATCCATCAACAATGATGCTGATTACTTGGCCATCATTGATCTGACAATTTTCTTGTATCGTCACTACAGGTTGTTTCTTGGGAGCGTTAGTAACTACTGTGTGCATCATTGCAAGTGTCCAGTGCTTGTTGTGAAGAACCAAGGGTGAGGATTCATGAATAAATCAACTTCCCATGTTGCCCTAATTATGTTAGGGTATTATCAACATATTATATACAATAACGGGCGATAATGATAATGCAAATATTACTTTAGGCAAACACAGATGGCAAATAAAGCGACTTGCTCCTGTACATTGAGTGTGGTGGATTGATGCATGTCTTGCTTCTGCACTAGCACATGCATTGCTGTCTCGCAAAATTGTAAATAAATAAGTATTCCTCCATTCTAAATTGCAGCTCATTTTGTTTTTTTCTAAATATATAGATTTTGCTTCTACTTAGATATAGATCATATCTAGATACATAGTAAAATTTATAGATCATGTCTAGATACATAGCAAAATATCTAGAAAAGTTGAAACTGCCCATAATTTGAAATGGAGGGATTACTGAACTTTGTGCGCATTTATGGTTGATGCTCGCTCGTCTGTTAGATATCTTTGCCTTATTAGAACACACTGCTGATGCGGACGCTTGCATACTCATTATGTAAAATATATGTACACGATCTTATCTCTATGATCATCTACGTGAGACCATACATATCCGAGCGCGTCAGAGATTAGACTTGAGATTGGCCAAGTCAAGGTAGGGTGGTCCTAAAGTCATTTTTTCTTAAAGGGAGTAATTATTTTTCCGACTAAAAGAAAAAACAGATACTCCGATTGGGCTGGCCGCAACCTCAGATTTTGTGAGCCGACATCCTAAGCGCAATTTTGGAGACGTGAAATGGTTGAACAATCGTAACATGGTACTCCCTCCGTTTTAAATTGTAAATCATTATAATTGTAAATCATTATGCCTCCATTTTAAATTGTAAATTATTATATCTTTTTTAAAGTTCATAAATATTATTATGGATCTAACATATGCATAGCAAAAACTAGTAAATCATTATATTATTATGGATCTAACCTACACTATATCTATGTGCATAGTAAAAACTATGCACATAGAAAAATCAAAACGATCTATAATTTGGAACAAATCAAAATGAAACGGAGGGAGTGTATGCTATATGTATGCTCTTTGCTATTGCTCAATATATCCCGATTGACACTAACCATTTGCGATAGACGACTCATCTTGTTTCGCTATGAATGAAGTTGCAGAGATCATCCAGAATCTTGCTCTACCAGTGTCAAACTCTACGAAGTAAAAGTAGAAAAAGAAAGAGATACCGTGGGGCGAGAGTCCAGATGTATCCATATGTATCCATTCTAGTTGCAATTAGAAAATTGACACGATCATTAGATCTAGTTCTACATTAGGACACCCAGAAAAGGAGATTAGGGGACTTAAGCTCTTGGTTTATACCTTCACTCGAGGAAGCCATTGTGCTCAAGATGAAGTTCACTGGCCTGCTTGAAGCAGGCGTGAGGAAGAAGCTCGGAGTGGACTAAGAATTGACGTAGAGTTGACTGGCGTCGTCTCTGCGAGGGCGTCGGCTCGAAGTGAAGAGGCGGCGGTCTTCTCGCCGCTTCAGCGCTCTTTACCGATCGGATTAATAGATGGATTTGAGGATCTTTTACAGTGCACAATACTATCAGGGGTAGTATAGAGTCTAGAGTATTTTTTGGTATGGGTAAATTGTAATTAGCACAAAATATATTATTGGGATGTTTTTTTCCCACACACCGCACCATTTTCCCGCACGCCGCCTCCCGTTTTTTCCCACACGCCGTGCTGTAAAAGGGTTGCTGCCACCGCCGGCTGCACACCGCACGCCGCCTCCCGTCGCTCGGGCGCCGCCACCACTGCCTCCAGATTTTCCAAGCCGCTGCCGCCGCCGCTGGCCGCATGCCGCACACTGTCTCTCGTCCGCTGCCACCATCGCCTCCAGATTTTCCAAGCTGCCGCCACCGGCCGCATGTCGCACGCCACCTCCCGTCATTCAGGCACCGCCTCCGGATTTTCCAGGCCGCCGCCGGCGGCTCCTCACCATTTTTCCGCACCACGCACGCACGCCGCCTCCCATTGCTTAGCCTATAACATCCCTAGTTTTGGTTTAGTCCTTAAAGAGTCCAATTGGAGTATTGAAGGATCAAGTAGCATCTAAGTTTCAAACTTATTATTGTTTGAGCACGATCACATTTAAACACTCAAAGAAGTGTCACATTAGAGGCTAAATTGATCAAGTCGAACCCAAAGACTAAGTGGTAGAAATACTCACCTAGATTTGTTTTTGTGGTAAAAATACCAAAAACCCAAAGGACCAGGTTGAAATCTAATCAAGCACTTGAATGGACCAAAATGCCCTTAAAAAGGCTTAAATTGGGGGCAATTCATAAATTCAGATTTTGTTAAATAACTCAAAGTTTTGCCAATACAAAATTTGTATAACTTTTCAAAACACACAACTTTGCTTATTTGAGCTTTTGCTATTTTGTAGTGGAACCCTTTCAAAAATCGAGTCAAGGATCAGCTCAATTTCAAACTTATTTGAGCTTTTGCTATTTTGCAATGGAACCCTTTCAAAAATCGAGTCAAGAATCAGCTCAATTTCAAACTCAATTCAAATTTCTCTAAGTCCTGAAAAACAATTGTTTCTCCCTACTTTGTCTATGGTTATCTTCAAATCCAAGATAGTTTTGAACCCAAACCCTTTCTAAGAGTTGGAGTCTAAAGTATGAACAATAACTTCTACATTTGGAATTTCTCAACTTTAGTTTGAACGTTTGGAGAAAATTCGGAAGGCGTTGATCACGTCGTGGTCCTCAACGAAGGGGACCGAGTTCTTCTTCTCGGAGAACCGACGGATATAGCCTTGCAACATCTCGTTCTTTTGCTGGCGGATCTGACCTAGGAGCCTTTTGCTTCCAGGCCTTTCCCAGGTGCTGATGTTGTTGCCGGTGAACAACAGATAGAGTTGTTCCCAGTTGTCGATGGCATCACGCAGGAGCCTTGCCAACCAGTTGCGGCAGTCTTTGGTGAGCATGATGGGTAGGTAATTAGCCATCATGTCGGTGTTACCCCTTGCCGCTTTGACAACAGTAGAGTATGTCTGGAGCCATTGGGCGGGATCAGACTTCCCGTCATATTTGTCGACGTCGAAAAGCTTGAAACCACGCGGCCATGTGAGTTGGCGAAGTCTCTTGGTGAGAGAGAGAGGAATCCATCGTATGACGGAGCCCTTCCCCAACCTTTACGGGAATGACCGACTGGTCTTTCTCCAGAGGTGTAGCCATCACATGCGGAGTCCGAGTAGTCGGATTCCTCATAGTCGCTCTCCAACTCAGGTTCGGGTGTCTTGCCACGGCGTCCGCCCTACTAGGGAGGTCCGTGCTCTCGGTCGTACTACTCCCTGTGCTGAATCTCCTCATCCTCTCAGTGGGAGACACGAATGTTGATTGTGTGCCTTACATCGCATCCTCGGTAGATCTGATCGCGGAGGTCTTTGTCTCGCTGTGAACTAGAGCGTTGCGTCTTGGAAGTTCCACCACGCTTCTGTCGAACCGGTGGAGATGGGTCCATATAGTTGATCAAGGTCGCAGTAGTCTAGACCATCGCTTGCACTCGAGCCCATCCTAGAGGGTTGGGAAGAAGTTTTGCGAGCTCTTCATTGGTAGTGACAAGGTTCTCCTTTGGAGTCATGTAAACCTTGTGACCACCGTACTCCATGGTGAACTCCTGCTCGAGGTTACGGGGGCGAAGGGTGCGTTGCTTGCTACCTCGCGACCTTCTCCTCCTGTCTCGGTGGGACTCAGCATGGTCTCCATCGCTGTTGGCATTCTCAGCAGCGTTGAGGATCTGTTGTCGCCTAACAGTGTTCTTCTGAATGCATTGTGCCTTGGCCTACTCCATTTCCCCTCCACAGTTCATTCATCATTAGAGACCGGTGCCACTGGAGCGACGACGTAAACGAAACCTGAGGGCGAGTTGTTTTCAGAGTCATTAGTAGATTCAACGAAAGTTTTCGTCTGGTCTTCATCTTCTGCCTCTGGCTCTAGACCCATCGCAAATTGTGTCCAAGAGCACCCCTCCGATAGCTGATCTGGGTCGGTGGTGCAATCCGTCTCCATGCCTTTCTCCAGGATTGGAAACAGGGAGTCGTTGGCTGGCGGATGCCTATTGATAATAGCCACGATCTGCGGCTCGTCCTTATCCGACTGGTCATTGACCGAGTCAAAGAAGTTCAATCTCGCCATAGCTTCCCGCATCGCCTCCTGGAAGGTGGTGGCGGCGCTCCTCAGTCCGTAACGGATACGGATCTGACGGGTCAAACCAGTTGGCGCCCCTCCGAGAGTAGACTCGCAGAGGGTTATGCACTCGGCCAGTTGAGATGCGATCCGATCCATAGCTTGGACAAGATTGTCAGTGGAGAGAGCCACGGAGGCTCCGTCCTTTCCTACTGTAGGGTACAACAGATTGTCGACCGGAACTCATGGGTTCCTAGTTTGCTGCAGCCTACCGAGGAATACTCGGTTAGCCTGGGCCTGGTTACCAATCAGATTGGATCTGTTAACCAGATCCAAGTCACCCATGACCGGTACCGTAGCCCGATCGGAGGTTTTGATCTTCTCGACCGAGGGACTGGGGATGATGCAAGGCACCTCCCCGATGAGAAGTTGGTCTCCGAGAGGGACCGAGTGGTTGGTCGCACAATCGCTAGCGGCGGAGGCAGCATGATGTCCCTAGAAGGGAATTGCTACTCCCATCGCTGTGAAGATGATGCAGCTCTTGAGGATCTTGATAGTGTCCATCAAGCTTGCCAACTGACATGGCGAACCCCTACCTAGCGTGACAACTGTCGGGGGAATAGTCTGGCAGTCCACCATGAGGTAGACTAAGGTGGTAGATTGTATGGAGGGGATTGCCGCACCTAGAGCTAGATGGATGAACACAAGGACACAAGGGACTTTACCAGGTTCGCACCACCAGATTAGTGCAATACCCTACGTCCTGTGCTCGGGGTTGTATTCTTAGAGTGCAGCGTATCGAATATGGCTTGGGTTTTTTAGGAGGTCCCTTATATAGTTCGGGGGGCAGGATTACAAATCTGATTCGATTTAATCCTAGTTGGTTACAAGGAAATCTGCTACCTTTCAGTATTAAACATGTCTATTTATAACTATATCTCTTGATGCCGATCCGTCATCTTGATCCGTATGCTTATCCCGAGTCCCCCTCGCATGAGCCGCGATACCCCCTTTGGAGGGTGGCTAGGCCATCCGAGTAGTACCCGGGGTTATATCCCCCACAAACATTATCAATCCCCTTTGACTCATACAAATATGTGGAAGGTTTATGTTGAACCCCTCGACACATCATATAAATATGTGGAAGGTTTACGTAGAACATGGTTGGTATAAATAGTCGTAACAAAATAATATATTGTGGAAACATCCACTTTTAACCAACTCAACGTGTGTATGAAACTAAGCATACACTTTATTTATTTACGAGAAATTGGTGATCAAACAATCTGCCAAGGCAGCTCGCTTACCAAGCAGCGATGTCGACGGTCAACCCCACACGACCATAAAATCGGATCGGATTTAGATGGAATTGAACTCGGATAGAACTTTTACCACATTTTTACTCGAATACGAATTCGAATTCGGATGTTGTCGAATGCGAATGCAAAATGAATAACTTGAATTCGGATCAGATATCCACTTAATTTGGGTCCCTTTATTAATAGTTTTGAAAGAACAAAATCAACATTAAACATACAATTATATGTATGAATCAAATGTAACACATTTAGAAAAAGATTATTCATTATTTTTTATAAAACTATTATAATAAATTAATATATATTAATAATTAAAATAAAAAGTTTATAAAAATATTTAAAAATAATAAAATAAACTATTTGAAGTAATTTAAACCAAAAATATATTAGTTTAAAAAATAAATCATAATAATATATTTATTGTTTGATTTAGAGAAGTGATTATACTATACGAATACAGATAATATCAGATATCCATCCACATCCACATTTATTAAAAAATGAATTCGAATGTATTCACTTAAGGTTCTACATTCTAAAATATTAGAAACGAATGCATATATGAATATCCATATATGATACTTTAACGGATATGAATTCGAATTATTCGGATATTCGTTAAATTCGGATTATTCGGATATACGCGTCCTAGTTTCTGCCCTCGTATACGGGAGCGCTGCAGCTATCCTGCCAAGCAGAGATGTCAATGGTCAACCCCGCACGCCCGTAATCGCACGTACCGGAGCGCTGCAGCTCTGGTCAGCTCCATTCCAATTTCCAGACGCCCTCTCTGCCTCCATGCTGGAGCAGGATCTGATGTGGATGGAGCAGGACCTGTTCCAGTGACGACGCAGCCCTTCTGGTGCCACGCGCAGGCCACATGGCATCCGAATCAGCCGTTGGCGCGCGCCTCGATCCCCTCCGTCCGTTCCCTCCCCGACGCTTCTCCCTGCCACATCACCCCTCTCCTCCCACCTTCCTCCCCACCGGCCTCGAGTCGCCCGCGCGAGATCTGCCTTCCGCCGCGGGCCCGCGGCCACATGCCACACAACGACGCCCGACGAGCTCCCCCGCGATCGAGGTAGGCCCGCCGGAACCCGAGGAGGATGGAGATGGCGGGCGGCGGCGCGGCGGACGAGCGGTGGGCGTCGCTGTGCAACTGCGTGGTGAACTTCCTGCTGGAGGAGCGGTACCACCTCACGGCGTTCGAACTGCTGCAGGAGCTGCAGGAGGACGGACGCCACGCGCACGCGCTCCGCCTCCGCGCCTTCTTCTCCGACCCGGCGCTTTTCCCGCCCGACCTCGTCGCGCGCGCATCCTCCGCGCCGCCCGGTACGTTCCACGCACCCCATTTCCCCGTCTCGCACCGCGCTTCGCCTCACGCTGTGATGCTCCCACTCTGGTCCGGCGGCTCGCTGGCTGGATCTCGCAGGATCGTGCCCGCCAGTGCTGCCTCCTTTGTAATTGGGCCCCTTCTGTCTCTCGGACGTGCGTGCCCATCCAGCTCCGTTTCTCCGTAATCTGATTTGAAATCAAACTCTGTTCCACTCTGTCCTTTTCCTGGCGTCGGTGTTACATTGGTGATTGTACAGCTCTGTTCAGTTGGTGTATGCATTTTGGCGCTCAACTGGCATTTTTGACGGACTTTTGGTTGGCGTCCACGGCTGTTATCTGGAGTGCTGTATGTATTCGTACTAACTACTTCTATCATATGGAGAAGTACAAAAAATGAAGCTTCAAGTGAACAAAGGTTGCTGAAAGAAACCATTGGGGGCAGATATTTATGTCAAAATTCTAACTTTTATGATGGTTTCTTTAATGTTTTTTTTCCTTTTTAAACCGATTTACATTCATTCAATTGCCAACAGCGATGGGGTCATGCCATCTGTAGAGTAGCAGCACATATACCTTTTATTGTGTGAGCTCTGATGACCGGCCGATCCTACTTAGTAGGAGGTATGGAAAAGGAGAAAACGCCACATAAATGTATGGGGCATGTGTTTTTGAGTGGCGTTTTGTCAGTTGGATAAAATCCAGCGCCGTTTGACCATGACTTACAAATGTAGGCTCTATTCATGCTTTTAGAGTCTTTCATTTCATAAAATAACCAGTTGGCTGAGAAATTAGATAAGTGCAACTAGTCGCTTGACCAGGCTCATTTAACTATCCTACTCGGCTTAGTTATTAAGCTTTTTGGTCAGTCCAGGCACCTAAATATTTTCTTGGTTATCAGCTTTATTACAGAAGCATTGAGATGATTCAATATATGTTTTTGTTGACAGGTGCAGATCCACAGAGTTTGTTAGAAGAGAAAATAGCAGCACAAGAAAAACTTGCACTTGCAGAGTATGATCTGCGACTAGCCAAAGAAGACCTTTCACAGTTGAAGCTTGAGTTACAAAAGCAAAAAGAATCATCTCCTGAAGATTCAAATGGTTTGTGACCTTGAAATTATGGACAATGTTATACACAGCATTACAGTATGATGTACCTTTTTATGCTGCAGTGCTGAACGAAAACAACCAGTTTTGGTCTCAGTTTTTGGATTAAGATTTCCTTTCTTTTTTGCGCCTTTACATTGCTTTGAGTGGAATATGACACATCTGCACAAGAATAGACTTTGCTTGCTGCATGGAAATTTGGAATTTATAGGGTTCAGGGAAAAAATACAATGAAAAGATATTGAAGGCTTGCAATTTATGCGCCTTGTGCTTAAGGCGTCTGTTTGAGTGCTGTCAATAAACAAAACTAAACTGGGCAGGCTGTACCAGCTTTGGTCACTGTGCCAATAACTGTACTCAAGTCATATATGATATTGTATCAGAAGACCCCCAATATATTTTTTGTTATAAAGAAAGTATATATTCCACCTTATAAGATGTGCTTATATCCATTTGTGTTACTGAGGTTCATAAGCAGATAAGTGATAGCTTTGTCTAGAACCACAGTTTGCTTGACATGATTCATATATTTGGCATACAGGGCTCCTTTTGGGTGATTCTACACGTGAAGGATCCATTAGCCAACAGGATAAACGGGAAGTGAAAATTTCAGCATTAGGCCCTCTAAAGGATAATGAACGAAAAGATCTTAACTGTGCTGTAAAAGAATACTTGCTTTTGGCAGGGTATCGACTTGCAGCCATGACATTCATTGAGGAGGTCTGTATTATCTATGTAGTACCTTTTCCCTTGTACTGTTGTAACTTATGTTAATGTTTACCAGCTTGTGATTTTTTCCCCTTAAATATTTCTTGGATGTTGATATTTAGTGGGTAACGACACTATTTTGATGTGGCCAATTATAATAGTTTTATGTATATTGGCGGTCGAAGTTAATATTTCTGAACAGAAGGATTATTTCCTTATCCATGATTTGTACTCTCAATCATCTTAATTGCAGGTTCCTGATCAAGACCTTGATGTTTGGCCAAACAGTTCAGCTTGTGTTCCTGATGCCCTTCGTCGTTACTACTATCAGTACCTTTCATCTACTGCAGAGGCTGCAGAGGTAATTATCGACATCAATGTTGAAACTTGTGTCGAACTACAGATTGATGCATTACAGTGTCATATATAGCCGCGCATAGATATAAGTAATGCATTAGAAATTTCTCTTTCCTGTATCAACCCCCTGCTATTTGTAGGAAACATTGATGCCTTATTGATTTTGAAGAATCTATCAACAGAAAACTTTACCATTGGTTACGTCGGGGCCAGAACAAAGTTCATGGCATAGTTCTGTTCAACCTTTTTCATTATCACTTCAAAAGTTCAAGTTTCACTTTATCTTGCGCTTTCACTTGGAAGCATAGAGCTTCTAAACTGTTTCTTTCAATTTTGTAACGTATTGCAGGAAAAAATATCCATACTTCGGGAAAATGAAACATTACTTAAGGACAATGAGCGACTCAATGCTGAAAAGGACTCTTTGACCAAGAGCAGGGAAGCGGCTAATAGTCAGGTTGCTGCTTTGAGGAAATCTTTGGAAGCTGCGCACAAGGAGATAAAAGAGAAGGAAAAAATGGTAATATTCTCTTGGAAATCATGATCCAATGATCAATAGTTTTATGTTCTCTGAACTTTCCTAACCTTCATTTGATTAAAGGTTCAAGACTTAAGGCAGTCACTGGATGTCCAGAGGAAAGAGCTGAACGACTGCAGAGCTGAAATTACAGCCCTTAAGATGTATATTGAAGGGGCTCAATCAAACAAGCAATTGTTTGTTGGAAATAGTGATGATCTGGAGTCGCATTCCATCGCTAACTCTATGGGAGAAGCAGCAACATTGAATAATAAAGATGGAGACTCAAAAGGATCTGAATCCATAACAAATAAGCTAGGATCGGCAGTCAATCTAACTGAGGATACACAGAAAGATCACCAAGTGATAGAAAATAGTGCTGAAGGTCCCTCAGTTTCAGAAGCTCCAGTTTCTTGCTCATCTCATGAGAATGGAGGCTATGGTACTTCAGAAGAAGATAAATCTATGTCGAATATCTCATCAGAAAATGTAACTCTTAATAGTAGTCTGCATGGAGCTTCCATGATTGGTAAAATCCAGGAGAGTTCAGATGGCATATCTGTGTATTTATCTACTGAGAAACTAGAGAGCCCAAGCAAACAAAAATCTTCAGATAAGATGGTTAGTGTCCTAGTAATTCTGCTTTGTCTATAAAGTACGCTTGTTTACTTCTATTGATACTCCTTACTTTTCCTGTAGGCTCTGGAGACTATAAAGATAGTTTCAGATGCACTTCCAAAGATTGTACCATATGTGCTCATAAACCATCGTGAGGTTTATTTGTAACCTTTGTAGCTTGCATCCATATCCATTTAAGTACAACTAATGTTACATAATTCTACATGGTTACAGGAACTTCTTCCATTGATCATATGTGCTATAGAAAAGCATCCAGATAGCGATGTACGGGATTCCTTGACTCATACATTATTCAACCTGATAAAACGGCCTGATGGACAACAAAGACGCATCATAATGGATGTATGCTGCTATGAATGTAAATTGTAGCATCATATTTTTTTCATATTTATATCTGTTTTCCTTGTCATATGGCTGCAGGCTTGTGTTGAGTTAGCTAAGAGTGTTGGTGAGATGAGGACAGAAACTGAGCTACTTCCTCAATGTTGGGAACAGGTATTTTACATTTTTGTGATAGGTCTTCTAGCTTTCTTTAGCGCATGATCTTACATTTATTAATCTATTGGTGTTTAGATAAATCATCAATATGAGGAACGCAGATTGCTTGTTGCTCAATCGTGTGGAGAACTTGCTGTGTATGTTCGCCCAGAGATTCGAGATTCCCTCATTTTATCTATTGTGCAACAACTTGTCGAAGATGCTGCAACAGTTGTAAGGGAAGCTGCAACACATAACCTGGCATTGCTTCTTCCTCTGTTTCCAAACCTGGACAAGTATTACAAGGTCAGCCTCACTTATATAAGTACAAATTTGATTTCACAAGATTAGCTAAATTTAAGCTATGGACAAGGATAGGATATTTTGTTTAGTTCAGAATTGAGAACTTGGAGAGTTACACATAACTGAATGTAATATTATTGCTCATAAGTCCACTGGTTCCCTTTGCTTTTTTATTTGTAGGTTGAGGAACTAATGTTCCAATTGGTCTGTGACCCCTCTGGGGCGGTTGTGGAAGTCGCACTCAAGGAGCTTGTTCCTGCTGTAGTAAGATGGGGAGGTAAACTGGATCAGATATCAAGAGTGCTATTGGCTCATATCCTGGCATCTGCTCAGGTATGCTTTCTCGTGAATATTGAGAACTTTCTATTTTCTATTAATGATGCGTGTCCTTATAGTCCTTACAACCTGTTATGTTTTTCAGCGGTGTCCACCTATTTCGGGGGTTGAAGGTACAATAGACTCTCATCTTCGTGTTTTAGGAGAACAAGAGCGCTGGAACATTGATGTCCTCCTTCGAATGTTGACTGAGTTGCTACCATTTATTCATCAGAAAGCTATAGAGACTTGCCCCTTTGCACCAGTTGATCCAACAGGCTCTACACCAGAAAACTTCTTCTCAGCATCCTGCCTAAAACTGTATTCAACGTAAGTTCTTCATTTTGATCTTATCTTTTAATTACTCTAAACAAGAAGTATCAGATAGACTTTGCGAACAATAAAAAACGTCTTTCACTGAGTCATCGCATCTTGGGGAACTTGACAGAGGTGACTCTGAGTGGTCAGCATTTGAGTGGATGCACACTGATTGCCTGCCTGATTTAATCAAGCTTGCCTGCTTGTTGCCTGTGAAAGAGGATAACTTAAGAACCATTATCACGAAGGTAAAATCTAGCAACCACACCTCCCATACAAATTGGACTATCATCAGGTTTAGTTCTGATCAATCATTTCTGGATAATTTAGTACCTTTTGGAAGTATCTGGGTGCTACGGTAAAGATTATTTGGAGCACATCATGCTACCGGTATTTCTTGTAGCAGCTGGCGATATTGATAGTGGTGATTTTACCTATTTTCCTCTGTCAATCCAGCCAAAAGTTCGTGGTAAGACCACATCTACTTATTAGATGAGGCAGTTTGATATAGTTGCATTTTTCATTCCTTTGTATTGATTGTATTACAGGCTTGCGTCCGAAAACTTCAACTGCTGAAAAACTTGCGATCATGTGTGTGTTCCCATTGTTGTTGTCTGGTATTTTGGGTTCTCCTTCCAGCCGTCAACAGTTAGAAGAATATCTGAGAAAAGTACTTATCCAAAACACCAAGGATGGTTCATTTTCTATGCATCATACTACAGAGATTATTAATGCAGTTCGGTTTCTTTGGTGAGTAATTAGAGTAATTGAAAACATGTTGCTGCACATGATTTGTTTTCATGGATCTGACTTCTTATGATTGTAGCTTATTTGTGGAGCACCATGGAGTCATCTTCAATATTTTGTGGGAGATGGTTGTGAGTTCAGATACCAGCCTGAAAATAAATGCTGCAGCTCTACTGAAAGCACTTGTAAGTTTTCTGTACATGAATGATTCAATGATCTTCAATGTTGTTTATGATATTCTTATTTGCTTTAACACACAGGTACCCTACATTGATGTGAAAGTTGCATCTACTCATATTTTGCCAGCACTTATTACTCTTGGCTCTGATCAAAACTTGACAGTAAAATATGCTAGTATAGATGCATTTGGAGCTGTTGCTCAGCACTTCAAAAATGACATGGTAAAGAATGATTCTTATTTTCTTCCTTTAAATTTTACATACTTTGTGTATTTCCTTTTGTCCTTAACTCTTTGACAGGTTGTTGACAAGATACGCATTCAAATGGATGCTTTCCTTGAAGATGGATCGCATGAAGCTACTATTTCTGTTATTCGTGCACTTGCAGTGGCTGTGCCTCATTCAACAGATAGGCTACGTGAATATATCCTGCTCTTTGAATTCCATGTTTACATTTTGACTTAAATTTTGCACATCTTTTGCTTGCCTTTTGTCCATTTGCCTTTTGTTTTCTTTGACATGACATACATCTTTTAACCAAGATATTTAAGCTGACGAGCATCACACCTTCCGGCGATGATATTGAACGGCGTCGTGAAAGAGCAAATGTATACTGTGAAGCGCTGCGGGCTCTAGATGCTACAGGTTGGTCTGACCTGAGTATAGCATTCCTTCCCCTTAATATACATGCCACAACTGCCTTTCAAGTCTGCCTGGATCTTTATCGTTGGCATTGTTAATTCCAAGGTTTAGATATTCTTTGAGGGCTAGAAACCAGAACCTGCTTGGTTCCACAGTTTTCATCCCAGATTACACATAACTCCGAAAGAACTCTTACTATGGAAAACTGGGTCGGTTTCTGGCACCAAAAGTAGTTGTTTTGTCTCAAATTTCAATTATCATTTTTTTTAGTATTGGACGACTGCATTTTGGAAAACTGAACCCTGCGGTTTCCCAACCTCTGCTAGTACCTTATTTGTATAGTTCAATAATATTTTGAACATATCTTCCCATCATTCACAAACTAAAAAACGCTGTTAGAAACTATGCTATGCTTGGTTTCATTTGTACGGACTAAAATATGCCATCCTCAATTTATGTTTACTGTATCTTTTTTGTCCTTGGTCGTTGCAGATCTTCCAGCAACAAGTGTACGCGATCTGCTTCTGCCATCAATACAGAACTTGTTAAAAGATCCTGATGCTCTAGACCCTGCACACAAGGAGGCATTAGAAATCATAGGCCGTGAACAGTCGGGTGGTACACTGGAAAGCCTCAGCAAGGTAATGGGGGCGCATCTTGGGATCGCATCCTCCGTCAGCAGTTTCTTTGGTGAGAGCAGCCTCCTTGGGAAGAAAGAAGGTGGCGAGCAACATGACCCTGCTACCACCGCTGCCCCTGATCCCAATCCGCAGGCTCAGCCGGAGAGCACTAGGTTTGGTCGTATAATGAGGGGCGGCTTCGGAGATATTTTGCGAGGGCAAAGCAAGGGACAGTGATGCACCGGGTTTTAAAATGATCAGTTACATACATAGCAATCAATACCACATTCTTTGTTCGTTGTTGTAGTAAGGTTACGGAGGAATGGAATTTCCATGCCGAGAGAAAAGTAATGTGACGTTACTGCAGTAATCTAGCACCAAAATTCCTGTATAGAAGGAAAGATATAGCATTTTGCACGTATTCAATTAGCTGCATATTTCTAGGACTCTAGTTGCTGTATCTTTGTTCCATTTGTTCATATCAATAAAAGATAAAAACTCCACGGTATCAGACACTGTCAATCTTTCCTGAATTTGGATGCTATGGTCAGCTGACGTCATGTAATTCCAGCGGTTGTTTTGTAAGCAAAATATGATCTGGTTCGACAATAAAAATGTCTATCGGGCACAATAATTGTATGAAACGCAAATAATTGTCGATCTAAACTACAATGATCACAATGTACATGGACGGAAAATAAAATGGAAACATAAATATGATAGAATCATAGACGCATATGAAGAAAAAGATGTCTATCGGGCCTAGATGGGCTGCCTTGTTTGCAAGACCTAATTCGTTCCGTGAGGCTCTGCTGCTCTGTTTCACTGTTTGTGTGGGATGCCGGCCGGACTCGTTCGCTCAAAATGGCGAGTGCTCCGCGGCCGCCGCCGGCGTCTAGCCTGCTTCGTATCCTCTCCTCTCACCCCTCCCTCTCCACCGCCATCCATGCCATCCTACTCAAGTCCTCCTCCCTCTCCAAACCCATCCCGATCCCGGCCACTGCCCTCCTCACAGCCTACGCAAACGCGGGGCTCCCAGGCGCCGCGTCCCGCATGTTCGACGAAATGCCGCGGCGGGATACCGTCGCATGGAACGCACTCCTCGCCTGCCTCGTCCGACACGCGCGCCCCGCCGCTGCCGCCGCCGCGTTCCGTGGCATGGCCACCTCCGGGTTCCCGCCCACGGCCGCCACCCTCTGCACCATGCTCAAGGCTTGCTCCGCGTCACGCGCCTTCCGCCCTGGCCGGCAGCTCCACGCGCGGAGCGTCATCTCGTGCCACGGCGACGTCATCATGGATACGGCCCTTGTTGATCTCTACATGAGCTGTGGTCTCGTAGAGGATGCCTTGAGGGTGTTTATGCTCACGAAGTACCCAAAGGATGCCGCACTGTACAACGCTGTTCTTTCAGGCTGCGTGGAGAATGGCTGGTTTAGGGAGGCTTTCTCGATGCTGAGGTGGACTGAGCTCAATGGAATTTCGCTGACTTGTGCTCTCACGGCCTGCTCAGCGACAGCAAACTTGGCTTATGGTATGCAGGTGCATTGCAAGGTTCTTCGTTGTGGGTTTGATTCTGACACCATAATATGCAATGCGCTTATTGACATGTATTCAAAATGTGGGAGGACAATGGGTGCACGGATAGTGTTTGACCGGATGGCTGGCAGAAATGTGGTTTCCTGGTCAAGTATGATTGATTCTTATAGTCACCATGGGTATGGTGTGGGTGCTTTAGATTTGTTTAAGATGATGGAGAAAGCCACACCAATGGTCTTGCCAAACGCTATTACATTTCTGGCAGTTCTGTCAGCCTGTGGACACTCTGGTCTTGTGGATGAAGGTCAGTCCATGCTACATTTGATGAAAAGCAAGTACGGCATTGATCCACAACCAGAGCACTATGCATGTTTAATAGACATGCTAGGTCGTGCAGGACGTATTGACGAGGTGTGGGATCTATATTGTAGATTAACTGCAAGACGAAATAAGTGTCCAATTGCCATCTATGTCGCTACGTTGAATGCATGCAGAGCGAACATGGATGTCGTAAGAGGAAAGAAGGTAGCCATGCACATGCTGGAGGTTGACCCACAAAATCCTGGGATTCATGTGTTGATATCAAACTTTCATTCTGCTATTCGACAATGGTTTGAATCAGATGAATCACGGAGGGTTATGGTGGAAAAGGGTCTCAGGAAAGAAGCAGCTAGCAGTCATGTCTCTGTTGGCTAAAAACTGATTTTGTATAAATCTTGAAAGCAGCTGCCACTGAAAGTGTGGCAAAGCTTGGAAACTATGGTGGCCGACCAAATTGGCCCTTAGTCCAAGTAAATGCCACAGATTGGTATATCAAGAGTTTAGGGACAATTTTTCTACCTTATTAATGCCAAATGGTGCAGCTGCATCTACCATACTTGTGTTAACAGAAATATGCCACTGTAATCATAATATTCATTTGTGCATATTGTCACATTTCTTGCCATGCTCACTGTTGTGAGGTTTGGCATGATTATTAGGTTCCCCTTTTTTTTCTTGTCTTACTATTGTCTAAGTCAAGGATGAACTGCGGAAGAATATACTTCTTGTATAAACAATACTTGAGAATGGATTTGAAGACTCTGTTGATTCATCTTTTTAACCTGATATGTGTTATGGCTCCCAAACTCTCATATTGCCAGTTTCACCACATCTGATCCTTTTCTTGGATTACGGTTCAGTAAACAAATGAAATTACATATCAACTGCTTTACTTTTTTTATTGCTAGGGATAGCTTAGCCATGTGATGAGTTCTTTATGTTGTTTTCATTGCAAAATGATGGATCTCCTTCCAGTTCCGAGTATGGGAATTTAAAGACACGAAAAATCTCAATTCTATGTAGCATCTGGGAGATATACATAATATTTTCAGGAACAAGAAAATCAGGATAATTTCTCTCTATTCACCACCATTTCGAGTCTTTGACTTATGTTAGTTTCTTTTTCTTCTTTAGTGCAATAGCTATAGTTTGATATAGAATCCATTTCTCAAAGTAATGAAAACCATTTCTAAAAAAAAGTAATGAAAACCATAATCTTATAGGAAATGGTTCGAAAGACACTATTCCATCTTTTATGTTTAGGTATCATGACTTCTCTTTTATTTTGAACTCTTTTCCCTAATAGATCTTTGAATAACTACTCCCTCTATCCCAAAATACTACTCGTTTTGGCTTTTCCATATACATATATCTTGTTATGTATCTAGACATAAGTATATATTTAGGTACATATCAAAAGCTATGCATCTAGAAAATTCAAAATGAATAGTAATTTGGAACGGAGGGAGTATAATCTTCTGCTTGGGCCATAATAAAATCCTATTCCAAACAACGTCACGAGCAGATTTTCCTGTTTTGCTAGCGAGTATGTTATCTACTAACGGAATAAGGAGCTTTGCTATTATAGTGGATTTTCAAGTTAGCATCATCTACACTCTATTTGGTTTATATTTTTTAATATATATTGCTGCATCGTGGACAATAATAATATTGAGGAATTTCCTTATTTACCACCGAGAAAACTTGTAATCCCCCGTATGCCATCCCCTTGTGAAATGAGACTAAGGCCTCCTACTTGGCTTTCTTGATCAACAACAAAACAAGAGCACAGTTCCCCTTTTTTCCAGAAAAAAAGGAGCTGAAAATTTGAGATAGGCTTATTTCTAATCACTCAAACTTTATTGAATGTTGTCGAAATGTTGCATTGGAAAGTAAGAGAATGCTTTTATAAGGACATGCTAGTTTAGTTTGTAAGAATCCACAGATTGACTGAATCCAGGAACAACAAAGCTGCACAAGTCCGCAAAGCTCAACATACTTCTGGTTTGTGGAGCTTTTTACTGAACATGTGCCTATGTGCTTGTCCATAAGGTATGACCTTGGTGTGTACAAGGGTCCTTAAACTTTTTAAGTGGGACTTGCTTCCATTATTGATCTCATGATGTTTCTCAAGATCCGAACTCCTAAGGTATCATTAAAAAGAAACACCCCCAAGGTATCATTGTTTTACTTCTTTCCACCAAGATAACATCTTACTGAAAACTGATCCTACTGTTCTGTAGTAATGCAAAAACAAAAGTGTCAGATATTACTGCTACTGCTTTAGTTTGTTTTGTGTTTGATTTTGGACTCCAGATGCCTTTAGATTCATTTTTATAGGAAGCCTAGTTGGCTACTAAATAGGTGTGGTCCATGGCGGCCCTACATCTTTTCATAGAAGGTATGTAGCATCAGTGTGGCGATCTTCTGCTTTAACAATCATGTCATGCTGATTCTGGACATTTCGTACTTCCCGCGCCTAAATGGGGTTCCATCTCCATGTGCGTTTGCTGCTCCCTGTTGAAATGTCATCTTCACTGTGACATAATCTCAATATTTAAACATCATTCAGCTGTGTTATTTTATTTGCACCATCGAACCCTATATTTATTGCTGAATATTTCCACAGGGCATCGCATCTACATGTACTGTAGCTTCTGTATTGCGGACATTATTCATTATTCTGAAGGAAATTAGTGGTGAAACTGAGCTATATTAACCTCAGGATGAATGGTCATATCCTTTCTTTGGTCCAATATATGATAAGCTAAAGTGGTGCCAGCTGGAAAGAAACCCAATTGCATTCATATGATTCGATTTGATGATACGTAGATATGAAACCAAACCTTCAAGTGCAATCACTCAAAGCTCACTGCGCCAACAGGATATATTGACAGAAGATCATTCGTGGACTCAGTCGGTGTGATCCAAGTGCACAGTTACCCTGTTTGGTTCTTCCTTAAACGGCTTTGTTTGTAAGCCATTGGTATTACTCAAGTGACCAATCTCGTCCTTGCCAAAGCTATGATATCACCCTCCAATTATTGATATATACTTGAGTTTTCACATATATGAACTGATGAAAGCCATACACTACCATTTGGTCCCTTGCAGATTGGCGATACATGAATGGGACATGGTCCTTTGCCCCCACATGTTGCTGCTGCTTTGCCAACTGACTGCTGGACTGTTGAAACTTTGTTGTTGCAGAGACTTGGGTAGGTCCCCACTCCTGCTACATACAGTTCCCACAATGTCTGATTCCTCTCTGATGTTTCTTGGCACCAGAAGCCACCCTTTTGCACTATGGAACTTTTCCGAATAAAGCAATCTGATGGTAGTTTTCTTCATGGAAAATCCTCTAGTTTACCTGAAGGTACAAGGAAATTAAAATTTGCAGCGACATGATGAATTCTGATGGGTGTTTAAGTGTTTGAGGCACTTTCATGATGTTGCATACCATTTATTATTTCAACTTTTCAAGTACTACCAATAGATGATAATTTAGCCTTACTGTCTCTGATAGTATGTCTGTGCCCCCCAACTCCCCAATCATTTATGCCTTGCCCTCATGGGCCCTCCATTAATAGAAGGTGTTTATGCACTCCAGCTTGTTTGGTACATGTGCACTGAATATATCCGATTTTATATATCACATCAGGAAAGTTCAGAAGCCTAGTCTTTGCCGGTTGCCGCCTCGTCCATCTCCATCTTCTTATCCAGTAATCGCAATTTCCTCCTAGCTTTTAACTTAACAATGATATTCCTTCGGTGCCAAGGCATTATGTTTACATATTCATCATTTTCTTCTCCAGGTTAAGACTGCATATGAGCATTTGTCCTTTTGCTTGCAAGGTACATCGCAAATATTTCCAGTACCAAACATCTACATTTCTTTCACCATTCGAGAGGCTAAAATGTTGCTTCTTGTTGCATGTTGGACACCACCACACTGCTCCCATGGGGGGCTCATGTTGATAATGTTGCTTTCGCGCCAGGTGGTACTGGCTGTTACCTGATGATATGTCATCTTGATTTTAGACTCAGGTGGCTTATAATCAGATGGCTCCTTGTGAATAATCATCTGAAGGGACTCCTCACAGAGAATTTGGAGGCTGTCAGGTTCCTAAACTACTTGAAAGATCATCGAATCACCCATGGTAGATATTGTGTACCAAAGGATAACGGACATCTAGATAGATGAACGTCCCAGCTCCTGAGTCCTTGGAGAGGTCTCTGCTTTCACCTAGAGTAGTTCAGAATAGCTGGCTCGGTAGGTCTGCAAGGGTCAATGCCAGTCATGCAGACCATAAATGCAATTATATACTCCCTCCGTTCCAAATTGTAGGTCGTTTTGACTTTCAAGATGCATCTAGATATAGTGTATGTCTAAATGCATAATAATATAATAAACCTTAAAAAATCAAAACGACCTACAATTTGTGATGGAGGGAGTATCATTTAGAGTTAGACATCCTAGAGTAGTTCAGCATAGCTTGCCCGCTAGGAGAGTCCTAAAGACCATAATTGCAATTATCATTCTTAGGTAGTGTTTGGTTGGCTCAAATGTAATGTAATATGATTACTGAAGGTAACGAATCCCATTACATATGTTTGGTTCCGATGGTTTGTAATCAATTGACACTGTAATCGAATCCCTTACCTAAATAATATACATACAAGCTTGTTACCCCTCCTCCCCCACCGTAATCAGATATAGCACCCACATAGTAATCTGATTACGTTACCAGAGTGCAACCAAACAAAGAGGGCAATCACCTATTCCACCTTTAAATACACTGTAATCTGATTCCCTTTACGTTTACATTACCTTAGCACGAACCAAACACTATCTTAGTGTCATCGCTATTATATAGTGTTAGGTGGTCGTTATTAGTTAAAACACAATTAGGAATCATGGACACAGGTAACCAACATATAGAAAAAGTTGTACAAGATTTAACAAGGTATAAAACAAGTAATATTTCTAGCTTCCTGCCATAATAGATTTGTTATTATGTGTCTGCCTTGCCAAAAGAAAAAAAAAACTCACATCCTCTTATTTTCCCTAGGCATCTTTGTAACACATGCATGCTATTGGAATTACAGGAATTTCATAAGAATCAATTCAGTTCCTACATGGCTTTAAGAAAAAAAAGTACATCGTATAGTCAAATGGTCTTAGGTTACTTCTTGTCTCAACGAGTATGAATTTGACCATAATGGGTGCCTCCGAGAATAACCAAACGAAACGTGACAGGCAGACTAGGGGCGTTATGGGGACTTTCTTTCCGTTGAAATAGGCGTTATGCAGTATTGGAGATGCCACACATGGTACGATTAAGGGATTTCTTTTCCGTGTTACTAGTAGAGTGCACGTGCAGCACGCATGTGTCTTTAAAAATCCTGTAAATAAAAAATGTTTGTTTAAAAAAATGTTTTCAAAAATCTATTAAAGACAGTGTTGATACCTAAATTGCTTTTTGACCTTTTGGATAACTCTCGTCATCAATTACATTGGTACTTATTAAATATCACTGGAATGGAAAGCTCTATTCGAAGCTCCAAGTGCAAGCAGTAACTTAATTTCAGTTTTATGCCTCTCCCTTTCCCTCTCCTACAGTTTTATGAACAACTCTATCATTCTCTCTCCATCTCCATCTCCATCTCCCTCTCCCTCACTGGCCAAAGGCAGAAAAAATCATGATACTTGAGATAAACCTCCAAAACAAACTATACCATATGCTACATCCAAACATATATTTTAGACTGAATTTTACCGAGGTGATCGATAAAACACCCAAGAATTAGAACAAGAAAAAGATATCTGTACCTCCACTCAACAAAATTATTTGCAACCACGCTATATTTCAGTTACCAATTAGTGGAAAAAAATCTGTGACTTGCTACTATGCTAGAATGCTATTCTTCTAAACCAAAAACCGAAATTAACCAATCTAAAAACCTGAGAGATTTCAATGAAGAAAAAACTAAATCTGTGCCAAAGGTCACCCAAAGATGCTAACCCAAACTAGATGGAGTAAAAAGATGTCGTTGCTAACTAAATTAAGATATATGGCCAAGTGTTAGGAAGAGATCAACCTTTAGATTCAGCCAAAGGCTATGTGCATAAGGAAATGATGCCCACTCAAAGGTAACTGTTTGATAGATTCGAATATGCACTATACAAATTTAAACAGAGCAATAAATTGTGATGGTTCATCATGCTAATTTTCAAAACATACGGTGCCAGGTTGGGGTTCTTATGGTGTCTTAAAGCAATGTCAATGAATTTGATAGCTTAGGACATCTGATCCAGTATGGTTTTATATGCTGACCTATCTACTTGAGGTCTTTGACCTTGTGAGTTTGATCTGCACCTGCTTGAAAGAGAACATCATATGGTGCTCACAAATAAGATGCTTCAGAAATAATCATGATGGTCTTCAGATTCTTGACAAAATTATTCATGTGTACAGATAAGTAATGACCAGGGATACATCAGAAGTACATAATTGTCATGAAAAAGTTGTTTTCAGCTTGAAGCAACATGTCGTATGAGCTAATTCCAATTACAATGCATTACACGAAATTAATTTTCCATTGTTGGACATATTACATGTGGTCTCTGATGTCCCATACTCCTTGTGCAGCAGACAAATGGAGTTTTAAAAGAAAGTCATATAGAAAAAGTCTTATCAGATATCCCAGATCCTCATGCTGCCATGGACAGTTACACATGCCTCCTGTGTCCCTGATCCTAGTACAGATCGATGCACTTAGCATCCCCACAATCGAACATGATAGGAAAATGGAAGAAGCACAATCAGGTTTCTTTCCTAGGGAAAGAATAGAAAATTATGTAAAACACAGAAAAACATGGCAGAAGAGTGCACGCTTCACAGTTTCCCTTATGATTAGCTCCATATATCATCATCTGTGTTGGCATTCACAGGATATATCATCATTTGTATGCTGCATTGCAAGCTGTTTAGCTTAAAGAATTTTTCTCTCTTGAAGTATGTTAACCAAGACATACATACCATTTCTTGGTAAGCAGGATGAAAGAGAGAAAAAAATAGTGATGATCTCTGCACAGGAAAACAAGGCCTCTTTAATTTCCTCCATAAAAGGCAGTGAAATGCTTTAGCAACAATGTAAAGGTTATAGCTTATACTTACTGAGTAGCAGCAGTTTTTCTGACATGCTTGCATTGTTCTGAAAACCTGCAAGCTTTCCATCGAAACTGAAATTATGAGAGTGTTGATAACCTGATTCTTGATATTCCATTTCCATCTGCTAAAGAATTTTTTAACAAGCTGCTTTCAACAGTTATATCTGAAGGTAAAGGAAATCCAAACTTTGGCAAGATAGAATCAACAAGGGAGCTCCTGTTTAAAGGCAGTTTACATTTTAAACTTCAAATCCTCACATCTACCAGAAAGTCAATTAGCTGATCTGAATGTAGGGTACCAAGTCAGAGATGCAAGCAAACACTAACAATCTTCGTCTCACAATGACAGCTTAAGAGATCCAAATAATTCTGAATTCATTGGTAATTGGTATTTTGCAAAGTGCAACTTCAATAAGAAGCATACATGTCGCATTGAGAATGAAAACTAAATGATCGGATCTCTAAAAAAGACCATAGGGTTAAAGTAGGGACTATAACAAGAGGGTACGGGATGTAGCAAAAGGGTATTCCCATCCTAGATAATTTATTTCAAATAACTGGATGTTGATCAATACTGATAGGAGCGGAACAACTACAGACCTAGATCAGGAAGTCCTGCCGGAATTTACATGACTGTAGGTCACCAATTTCATCATATTCATGCGTGATGATCAAACTTCGCAACGAACTCGATTGAATTATCTTACAGGAATGAAAACTGCAGGATGGCATGAGTGTGTTTCCTTACCTGCAAAAGTTGGAATCAACCGAAGGCCGGCAGTTCTCTATTCCACGCAGAGGCGATCCGCGAGGTAAAGGTCGGGGATGAGCACGAAGAGGACATCGGGGATAAGCATGGCTACACAGTGTAGTGTTTAGATCCGACAACCTATTGAGAAGGTACCCGAGGTAGTATTTTATGCGTGGGGCTTGCTAAGATCAGGAACTCGAAGATGAACTCGAACACACGATTTAGACAGGTTCGGACCACTTATGTCGTGAAATACCCTACGTCCTGTGTGTTGGTTAAATTGTATTGATTGAAGTTGTTTGGAGGAGTCCTTGCCTCGTCTTGTATTGCTGGGGGTAAGGTCGGTTGTTTTATAAGAGTATTAGTCGGATTCGACTAGAGGTTCCACTCTAGTTGCTACGAGTAGTTTTCTAATCCTCGACTAGTTCTTATCCTTCACGTAGACCATATCGTCCTGCGTCGTAGTCTTCATGTCTGACACCTCTCAGTATACAACCCCGTATCTAGGACTGTCCAAGCCTCCCGGTGGGCTCATAAATGTATGGCCGACAAGCTCCCGAGTACATTTTAGTGAAACGCAGCAGTCCTGAGTACTTCTGTAGACGTCTCTAACTAGTTTGTGGTGCTTCTTTGAGTACTCCATCGGATTGGATCTTTGAATGCGCTCGAGTACTGCCATGCGGCTAGAAGGTGCTCAAGCCTCATTTGACTTAGTCTTGAATCTTGAATCTTGAATTTTAGATGGAAGTACGATGAAAATCGCACTTCATATGGAGTAGCCCCCAAGCCTTAGGTTGAATCGAAGAATCAGGCTGAGGTTCAATCTTTTAATTTCACATCTTTTTTTCCTTTAAAATCCAAAAAAAACTTTTTGTCCAATGGGCACGTGGCACACAGCCCCCGAGCCGTTACACGACTAGTTTGGGGTATAAGGGTCAACCTTTGTTCAACATGACCATTCGACTTCAGTAACCTTATCTTTTCCAAAAAAATTGGAAATTGTTCCAGCAAAAACTGAGAGTTTTTTAAAAATGGAATATTCCCCGTAATTTTCATCTCTTGGTTAATTGTGCCACGGTTCTAAATAATGGAGGGACTCATCCCTTTCCATTTCACCCAAGCCATTGCGCCCATTCATCTCCTGCACTGTAGCCCTAGCGCCGCCACTTGCCATTCTCGAGCTCAAGTGCCCTCCTCCTCCATTGCCTAGCCCCGTGCTTATGCGCAAGAAGATCTGTGTGGCAGTGGCACCGAAGAAAGCATCGTCTAGCAAGGAGGCAGAGACAAAGAAGCACAAGACCACCAAGAAGGAGAAAGAGCTCCAGCTGCCGACACCGAAGTACGGCAAGACGGATCAGACAGTGTTGGCTAGGCACCCCTGGGCCCACTAGAAGACTTACGGACCCACTCAAGGGAACCTACCCGAAATCTAATTGGACATGAAGCTACCCGGCAGGGCACGTAGACTTCATTTAATCGGACATGAAGACTACCCTGCAGGACGCGTAGACTTCATTTACTCCCCGAAAACTAGTCGGGTCAGAAGGAAACTGCTCTACCGAGTTCGAGTAGGACTCTGTAAAATGTACTCGACTAGGAATTGTACAATCCGCACTGTAACCCTACTCCCCCGACTATATAAGGGCGGGCAGGGACCCCCTCCAAAACAGAGAACACAACTCGATCCAAGTTCAATACAAAACAACATACAGGACGTAGGGTATTACGCAATCTAGCGACCTGAACCTGTCTAAATTGTGTTCCTTGCGTCATCCTGGACTCCTTGATTCTCGACGACACCCACCACATAAAAGACCACCTAGGGTACCCTCTAGGCGGGTTGCCGGTCTAAAACATCGACAGTTGGCGCGCTAGGTAGAGGAAGTCGCCGAGTTTCTCCGCGCGAGATCGATGGCACCAGTCGTCATCAAGCCTGTTTTTTCCTTTAAGGTGGGCGCAACCTTCGTCTTTGGCTTCTGGCTTTGCATCGCTTAAGGCACTGGATCTTTTCAACACCACATCATCGGCAACCAGGAAAAGAAGCACGTCGACGAGAATTTTTCTTCAAACAGAGGATCTCGCCAAGAAAATTCAAAATTTCAACGTCAACGACAACGAGATCGACTATGGTTCGGACTCGACCTCGACTCGGACTAGCCCACATAGGCTGACACCCAAGTTATCCCGCAAGTCGATTTCAACTCGAAGTCGATTCCCGCACGGACTCCGCAACACGGCCATGGTCCACCAAGGTTTTCTCACTCGAATCCAATCTGAACCCGAGTCAGTCAAGGACTGCGACTACGACTCGGACTACATCCAAGAGATCCCTTTATTAGGCCCAGCTCAAGGCTTAGTAATTACTTCAACCCCACATGAAAGATTCGTTTATTGGCCTGAAATGAAGCCATCTTTCACAGCCCAAGATCACGAGTCACGCCTCGTCGCTCACATAGACAACCTCCCGTATCAGGAAGGCATCCCGCTTACTTCAACATACGAAGAAGGAAGAACTATGGAGATTGCAACATCAAGCTTTGGAAGCTACTACCCGGACAGAGAAATCTTTATCATCACATCACAAAACAACGATGCGGGCGCTAGCCTCCAGAGAACTCCTCGACGAGTTACACAACTCGATGACATCTCATAAGACGAATCATCAGCTAACGCCCCACAAGATGAAACTTCTAAACAAAGAAATCAAAGAAGAGCACGCAATGCTTCTTGAGCAGATCGTCGCCGACTACTAGCTACAAACATTCCTATCATAAACCTCGAAAGAGCATTCAACGCAGTGCAAGCTCGAGAGCACAACACTCCACTTGCAGCAATTGCCTCAATCAATCTCATATCATTTCTTATACCTCATGACAGAGACAACGAGTTAGCACCACAACTCGCGGAACGAGGCAACAGGTCAATAGCACAACTTGCAGAGCAAGCTTACAAATTACTCTACAAAGAATCTCCAATCCCATCTGTTCCTCGCAACTCGGCCCATCAAGATGGCAGCAGAGACATCACAGTCCACGGTGGCCATTGCGAGGCCCCAAGAAAAAGTAACGAAGTAGTCAACCAGCCAAAGCAACATAGTCAAAGGCAAAACAGAGAGGAATGCGAGATCCCAAGGCAAAATAAGGATGCAGGAGAAGCTACCTGCACTAACTCTACAAAGAGCCCTCATCACTGCAGAGCTGATCGCAAAGCTTCAATTTTCAGTGACCTAAGAGAGGTCATCAATAATAACCGTTGCCGCGAACGCGAAGTCGATGACTATAACCATTTCCCCGCCTTCACCACACGAGTAATGAGGACCAAACTACCCAAAAAGTTCAAGCCAATAGGGATCACCAAGTATGATGGCAAGCAAGATCTAATCCAATGGCTACGGTGCTACTCACTAGCAGTTCAAGCAGCCAGGAGCAATGATGATACAAAGGTCATTCACTTCCCCATATGCATGGAACCTACACCGTTAACATGGCTTGAGTCACTCAAGCCCAGATCCATCGACTCCTGGGAAGACTTGACAAAGGCTTTTACCAACAATTACTCGGGCTCCATGTCTCATCTAGGCAACAAAGTTGATTTAAGTCAAGTCAAACAGGAAGAAAGTGAAACACTACGCGACTATCTATGACGTTTCTTTGAAAAGAAAGCTACAATAGTTGACATTTCAAAAACAGACGTCATTGAGTGCTTTCAAAATGACCTTTATGATCATTGAACATACCAGGACTTTGGCAGGCGTCGACCAGCCACCATCAAAGATCTCAAAATCATGGTACAACAATGGGCAGATGAAGAAGATAAAGAACATGAAAGATTTGGCTCTCATCACAACCGTGGTCGTGACAACAACAACACTCATGAGCAAGACAGAAGCTGAAACAATGATATTAGAAACAACTACCCGAGTAATCAGAATTGCAAGCGCAAACCTGATAACACTGTTGCAACTATGACCAACTCAGGCAAAAAAGGGTCACACAAACGCCATGATGGGCCCTCCTTCACTGAGTTACTCAAGAAACAATGCCCATGGCATCCGAACAGCAAACACTCAATGATAGATTGCTACAGCATGCGCCAAGTAATGCAAGAATTACCTGCACCACCCCATCCTGAAGTCTTTGCTCAAAAGAAGGACAAGGGTAAGGGCAAAGTCAACAAAGATGACGAAGGTGAAGGCGAGTTCCAGACTGCCTCTAAAACAGTCAACATCATTTTTGGTGGAATCCCGGGTACCACATCCAAGCGGTCTAATAAGTTAGTACTCAAAGAGATTATGGCTATCGAGCCAGTAGCTCCCACACCAGTCAAATGGTCTGAGGTACCCTTAACTTTCAGCAGAAAGGACCAATGGACAAGTTTCTCAGAACCAGGACATTGCCCTTTAGTACTCGACCCTATCATTGCAGGCTCAAGACTGACCAAGGTACTCATCGATGGTGGAAGCGGACTCAACATCATTTTTGCCAAAACACTAAGGAAAATGTGCCTCGACATCACTAACATGCTCACTCCAACAGACTCCTTCTATGGGATTGTCCCAGGAAATGCGGCTATACCACTAGGACAAGTCATCCTACCAGTCACTTTCGGCACCAAGGAACATTACCGAACCGAGTACATCAGGTTCGAGGTCGCTGACTTTGAAACTTCTTACCACGCCATACTCGGCAAGCTAGCCCTGGCCAAATTCATGGCCATACCACATTACGTGTACCTGGTACTCAAGATGCCGGGACCTAAGGGCGAGTTGACACTACGGGGAGACCTAAGGCGAATACGAGTGCAACACAGAAGCTGTAGAAATTGCAACGACTTCTCAAGCACCCAGCCCCATGCAACAAGTCTTCTCGGCTTCAAAGAAACTCAGCCCCACAGAACTCGAGATCCCAGAAAACAAGTTAGGATCAACGAAAGTAAAACCAGCAAGCGAAAAGGACTTCAAAACTGTCGATCTCCAGACTGGTGACTCATAAAAAACTGCCCTGATTGGAACAGGGCTAGACCCTAAATAGAAAAATGCGCTCGTCAGCTTTCTCGGGCTAACCACGACATCTTCACTTTGAAGCCAGCTGACATGCCCGGTGTGCCCAAGGAGCTGATTGAGCATTCACTAAACGTCGACCCCAAAGCCACCCCAAAAACACAAAGACTACGAAGGTTCGCCCAAGATAGAAGAGATGCAATCAAAAAAGAACTAGCCAAACTACTCGCAGCAGGGTTCATCAAAGAAGTTTTACATCCTGATTGGCTAGCCAACCCAGTACTCGTGCGCAAGAAAAATAATGAGTGGAGGATGTGCGTCGACTACACATATCTCAACAAACATTGCCCAAAGGACCCCTTTGGACTACCTAGAATTGACCAAGTAGTCGACTCCACAGTTGGGTGTGCTTTACTTTGCTTTCTCGACTGCTATTCAGGTTATCATCAAATAGCCCTCAAAGAAGAGGATCAAGCCAAAACAGCTTTCATCACCCCGTTTGGTGCATTTTGCTACAAAACAATATCTTTTGGACTAAAAAATGCAGGGGCAACGTATCAACGCGCCATATAGATGTGTTTCGAGAAACAACTACACCGCAACGTAGAAGCTTATGTAGACGACGTTGTCGTCAAAATAAGAAATTCGGATGATCTAGTCACAAAATTAGAAGAAACCTTTGCAAGTCTTCGAGCATTTCGGTGGAAACTTAACCCTACCAAATGTGTTTTCGGTGTACCTTCCGGAAAATTACTCGGATTCATTATTAGCCACCGTGGCATCGAGGCCAATCCAGAGAAAATATCTGCCATCACAAATATGCAAGCTCCAGCTGGCATCAAGGATGTGCAGAAGCTCACAGGCTACATGACAGTACTTAATTGATTCATCTCAAGACTTGGAGAACATGGATTACCCTTCTTCAAGCTACTCAAAAGACAGGAAAAGTTTTAGTGGACAGAGGAAGCAGACAGAGCCTTGACACAGCTCAAGGACTTTTTGTCAAAACAACCAATCCTCACGGCTCCATCTCTAGATGAAGACTTGCTCCTGTACGTAGTGGGACTTTTTGTCAAAACAACCAATCCTCACGGCTCCATCTCTAGATGAAGACTTGCTCCTGTACATAGCTGCCACTACTCATGTCATCAGCACAACAATAGTAGTCGAAAGGTCTGAACCAGGCCATGTCTACAAAGTCCAGAGACCCATCTACTTCGCCAGTGAAGTACTTTCGGACTCCAAAACCCAGTACCCACCGGTACAGAAGCTACTCTACGCAATCCTACTTACTTCACAAAAGCTGCGACATTACTTTCAAGAACACACCATATCCGTCATCACCGACTTCCCACTGGGCGAAATCCTTCACAACAGGGATGCAATGGGTAGGATCTCCAAATGGGTGGTAGAACTCGGAGCTCTATCTCTAGACTTCAAACCCATAACAGCTATCAAATCCCAAGCTCTGGTTGATTCCATGACAGAGTGGAGGGAAAACCATGTACGAATACCAGTCGAAAGGCCAGAATATTGGGTTATGTACTTTGATGATTCCCTCAAGCTTGAAGGCACTGGCGCAGGAGTGCTCCTAATTTCTCCAAAGGGTGAACAACTAAAATACATTCTCCAGATCTTTTGGGAAGTTTCAAATAATGAAGCCGAGTACGAAGCACTACTACATGGTCTTCGTCTCGCAATCTCACTCAGAATCAAACGACTACTGGTATATGGTGACTCACTAGTCGTCATTAACCAAGTCAATGATGACTGGGATCGCAACAAGGAAAACATGGACGCCTACTACAAGGAAGTCTGCAAGCTAGAAAACAAGTTATCAGGCCTAGAGTTCCACCATGTCATCCGCAACAACAATGTAGCTGCTGATGTGTTATCAAAATGGGCTCAACACGTGCAGAAGTTCCAGGAGGGATTTTTGTACACGAGCTTCGCAAGACCTCCATACCAGAACAATTTACTCCAGCAACTACCACAACAAAACCTCCAGAACCCAGCCGAGAGATCATGATGATCGAAGTCGACTGGAGATCACCATTCATCGACTACATTAAGGAACAATAGCTACCATCTGACAAAAACCAATCCGAACAAGTCTCACGATGAGGAAAGAGCTATGTTCTAGTTGGAGACAAGCTCTACAGAAGGAGCGCATCTTCTGGAATACTCATGAAATGTGTCACCCGAGAAGAAGGCCAAGAAATCATGGATGAAATACACAAAGGAATTTGTGGTAATCACGCCTCTTCATGAACAATTGTAGGCAAAGCTTTCAAAGCAGTCTTCTATTAGCCTATGGCACTTGCCGACGCGAAATAGCTAGTTCGCAGATGCCAAGGCTGCCAATTCTTTGCCAAGCAACAGCATGCCCCCGCCTACAAGCTCATCACAATACCTCCAACATGGCCTTTCGCATGCTGGGGGCTTGACATGATATGCCCACTCCCAACTGCGCTAGGAGGGTTCAATCGAGTACTCGTAGCCATCAACAAATTCACCAAGTAGATTGAGGTCAAACCTGTCACTTGTCCCAAAGCTGACCAAGTCCTCGACTTCCTTGATGAGATTGTGCATCGATATGGCTTCCCCAACAGGATCATCACTGATTTGGGATCTAACTTCAACAATCACAACTTCCGGGAATACTACGAGAATAACGGAATTGACGTATGATACGTCTCCGTCGCTCACCCAAGGGCCAATGGCCAAGTCGAACATGCCAATGGCATGTTACTTGAAGCTCTCAAGAAAAGGTTGCACGACATTGGCAACACGAAAGGAGGCAAGTGGCTCAATGAACTACCCAATGTTCTTTGGGGTCTGCATACTCAACCATGCAAGCCTACTGGGCACTCTCCCTACTTCCTTGTATATGGGTCAGAGGCCATCCTCCCTGCAGACATCATGTGGCAGTCTCCCGCAGTTGAACAGTATGACGAAGGAGTATCAGAAGAAACAAGACGCCTAGACCTTGATAGTCTGAAAGAAACAAGATGTGCATCAATGGTTCAGTCAGCCAGATATCTTGATGGACTACGATGCTATCATGATCGTAATGTCAAAGAACGTTCTTTCAACGTGGGTGACATGGTCCTTAAACGCACCCAAGACACATTAGGATTGCACAAACTCAACTCACCATAAGAAGATCCTTACGTCATATCCAAGGTCACATTGCGTGGATCATACCGGCTATAGGAACTCTCAGGCAAAGAAATACAAAACTCTTGGAATATAGAGCATTTGTGTCACTACTACCCATAGCAGACTGCAGGGTATGTACCCGGGTATTCACCCACAGTTTATTAAACAACAAAGTTCTCGGGCAAACACTTTGCCTCTGTTCGGCTATTCACAGCCACTCTAGATCTACAGCTCTGCGAGCCCCAACGCTTCGCTTTTGACTTGATTCCATCAAGTCTCTTCGAGTCATCACAACTCGTCGGCTATTCATAGCCACTCGAGCTCTATAGCTCTGCGAGCCTCAGCGCTTCGCTTTTGACTTGATTCCATCAAGTCTCTTTAAGTTATCACAACTTGTCGGCTATTCATAGCCACTCGAGCTCTATAGCTCTACGAGCCCCAGCGCCCCACCTTTTGACTTGATTCCATCAAGTCTCTTCAAGTTATCAGAACTCGTCGACTATTCACAAGCCACTTGAGCTCTACAGCTCTGCGAGCCCCAACGCTTCGCTCTCGACTTGATTCCATCAAGTATCTTTGGGTTATCACAACTCGTCGAGCCATTTGAAGCTTTTCAGCTGAGTTCCAATACTCTCACCTCTACAAGACAAACGGCTTCAGCAAGCCACGACTATTGCGTTAGTCATTTTTACCCTTAAAAAAAAAGCACAAGACTCGCAATTATCAGACAAGGAGTACTCAAGTTTACTTCATAATTGCATCCTTTGCATTAACAAAGCTCCACAAAGTTACATTTGACTATTCAATGAAGCTAGGGTATACAAAATACAACCCAATGGCACAACGACTACAAGCAGTTGCCTACTGGCAGTCAGAATAGAAGTCCTAGGCTTTTACTATATCACAAGGATACACAGGCCTGGTGACTTCTCGACTACCAAGGTGCAAGCAGTGTCAAAAGGCAGGACCTGCACACGAGGAAGCTACGCAATACGCAGCCATAACCTGGTCCTCTTCCTTGACAACACCAGGAATTCCTTCACCGCCGCTCCCTTGACGGCGACAAAGATCAGGAAGAAAAGTACCAAGAAGATAAAGTGCACTACCCGAGCTGCTCCCTGGACAGCTTCAGTGCACAGATCCACACTGTATGCAACACCTCCACCTCTAATCAGAGAGCCGGATAAAGACCGCGACGCTCATCACCCATCACCCGCGAGTTCCAGCGCGGACTGAGCTGGATCACGACTTGCAAGATGAGGCACGCGGCAAACCCTCCTATGAGGATTCTTCTAGCATCGCGGCTATCCCTACGAGTGCAGGAGTCTGTGGAGGGAAGGTGGCTCTAATTTATGAGGAATCTTCTAGCACTGGGGCACTCTTTGGAAGGTCTCTACTATCAAACAAAAGTAACCTAAAGCAAGCCATCACCATACTGAAGGGCACGATCCTGGTCGAGTACCCAGGGGCTTATTTATAGCTGAAGGGCCACAGCCGCCAACTACTTAGAGTTACCGCTTGCTTGTGACGATCAGCTTGAGACACTGACAAACGACGGATAGACGCTTTAACTACATGCTCGTGACCGCACCGAGCATAGAAGACAAAAATGAACAGTTCACCCGTGCATCCCCCCAAGTACAAAGCAATAAAAGTCACAGTACCTTCAACAACAACTCCAATAATTGAAGAGCATATCGGATACTACGACTACTCAATTACTCGGATTTGTTTTCCCAACTACAAAGCCAATCAAATGAAGATCATCGATCACAGAACTCAAATAAACAAGATTTACAAGGCAAATTATTTAAGTACACCAACGAGTACTCGACAATAAATATCACTCAAGTTCAAAAGATCAGGGTTCCTCCAAAGATACAAACTCAGACATCTTTGCCGCAATCGGCTCAGCCTCCTTAAGATACTGCACATAGGCATCCTTTGTGCAGTTCTAGGCAACTCCATCACCAGCCACCGACAAGTCTGCCCTCGAGTAATACGGTTTGACCACTGCAAGGACTTGCTTGCAGACAGTCTTAAATAGTCTAGCAACTCTACCCGGGGTAGCTCTTAGTCTCTCGACCAGCAAGCGAGGCTTAGCATCATCTTCAAGTGGAGCACTGGTGTTGACTACATCCTGAGCAGCAGCAGTCAAATCCTGAAGATCTCCTTCTAGCCGTTCAATAGTTCTACCATGGCTTTTGCAGGACACCATAGCCAACGCCAGCATCACTCCATTCCGATTCTTCATATCTTTCTCACACTCATAGGCCGCTTGAGTTTCAGCCAACACTTTCCTAAGATGGGCAGCCTCGTCAGCTACCCAATTTTGAGCATTTCTCCAATCAAGCAATTGACTACTCGTAGCGGCCTCTTTGCTTTTAAGCTCTGCGCCAAAAACATCATAGATCAGAATTTACAACTACAATCAAACATACTCAAGAACTATGAGTACTCACCTTGATATCTCTAGTTCAGAGATCAATAACGACTCTCCAATCATTACTGGAGGACTTCATGATCATTCCTTTCAATTGCAAAAGACTTGGCAGCCTCCTCATGAACTCTCAGGGAATCTGCAAGGTGGTGACACTCTTGCTCCAGTTGCGCTACCCGCTGCAGGGCTTCACTGCGCTCTTGAAGAGCTCAAGTGTTTCTCTGAGCCTTGTCATACAGATCCTTCAACACAAAACAAGTCGTCAAGACTTGTCAAAACACAAAAAGATAGAAAATGAGTTATGACGCACCTGAAAGCTTTGGATAACTCTCCTAATCTCCGACTTTGGTGGCAATTTGAATACTGGACCACTAGTACTCTTGGCAACTTCAAGCTCCAGCTCTCTACCCACAACAAACTCTGAAGACAAACCATGATCAGCCACTAGAAACAAGAGAGTACCCCTTCCAAAAAACATCTACGTACTTGTTGTGCCGACTTCACGCACTTTTGTTGCAACAACTAGAGACAAAGCTTTAGCACCAGTTGTACTCACAGTGGACGCAACTTCAGTCGTTGAAGGCGGCACACCCGAAAAACTCTCGGGGACTGACGGGCCTACTACTGAGCGGATAACCTCCTGAAGCATGGATATAGTAGCACCTAGACAACTTGCGTCGTCAATCTCAGGTGCATCATCCATAGTCAAGTCGACCATGGGCCTAGAGAGTATAGCTGGCGGATTAGCCTCCGTCCCCACCTCCAAAGGAATAATGTCTTCTGCATCCCTGGATCACCCAAGTCGCAAGATCATAATCTGACTACAGAGTACAAAATCATCAAGAGGAAATATTACACAAACCCTTACTGAGATGATCGCGGTGGCAAACGAACACGCTTCTTCTTGGCTACCACCGGCTGGATACTCGGCACCACTGGGGCTGCGGGAGGAAGGTCCTCCACTCCGTCACCAAGACCTGACAGAACCAAGGTTGAGACTACGTACGCACGACTACCAGAATAGATTGCATACTCACCATCGACAACATTGTCAAACAACAAAGCGTCAGCAGCCACCCCTGGTGTCTTCAGAGCATCTGCCAGGTCAGAAGCTGTGGCCTCATCACCTAGTGACTCGATAGCCTGCTCGGGGGCTACCAACTCGGGGGCTATTGGTGCAGAAGCTACCTGCTCAGCGGCAGTTGATCCCGAGTTCAAAGGCGGCACCTCCATAGGCGGCTCTTCTAAGCCACGATGCTGGTAGTTGCGTCTCTAGCAAGCATAACTACTTCATCAAAAGTAGCCTCATCATCACCAAAGGTCAACTCGGCAGCCTTGTCAACACACAGACTAACATCGTCAGTATTCTACAAATAATACGATTGTCAACGAAAAACTCAAAAAAAAAATACTCGAAGGCAACGTGCAACTAGCACCTTGGAACCCTGCGATCCCCCAGGGGTCAAACTCAAAGAAGTTGTAATATGCTGAGCAGCAGCTTTCTTCCACACTACTCGGTGTTTCTTGGCAGGAGGAGAAGGAGCATCTTTAGTATCAACCACAACAATCTCCTCACCATCAGATGACGAGGGCAAGAAACCAAGAAGCACCCAGGACTGCAAACCACAAGACAACAATTGTTACTCAGAAAGTATTACTACACCTTCGACTACCCAAAGTAAGCAAAGGAAAGAAGAAAATACCTCTGTTGGTCCATACCAACCATCAAACTAATGAAGGACTCCTGGGAGTACTGGCACCCCTTGATAGTTCCTGAATAACTTACCCAACAACGCCTCCACATCGTCATCGGATATGTCTTCAGGGGACATATGCGATGGGTCATCAAAACCCGAGTACTCGAAGCCCGAATGAGCACATTGCTGCAAGGGTTGAACTCTCCGCTTGAGGAAACTAGAAGCCACATTGATCCCAGTTAAACCTAATGATCTTAACTCGGCAATCTGCATCAACAGGTTAGTGATCTCAGGGGTATCCTCGGGTTCGGTCACCCAGTTATCCGTATGCTTTGGAGCATGGCCGGTGACTACCGGCAAGATAGGATCATGATTGCGAATATAAAACCACCTTTTCTTCCAGTCGCCATGAGAATCGGGTAGATCATACTCAACATAAGCACTAGAGTTTCTCAGCTGAAACCTAGCCCCTCCAAAAACTTTTGTTCTAGTCGCACTGGGTTGCGGCTTACAGCGAAATAATTTTCTGAAAAGGTCAAGACTAGGCAAAACACCCAAGTACACTTCACAGAAGTGTACAAAGACAGCCATGTGTAGCACAACATTCGGATTCAAATGGACTAACTGAAGGTTATAGTACCCGAGAATACCTCTGAAGAAGTCAGAAGTAGGCACCGCTAGTCCTCTCTCGACAAAATGAGCAAGCATGACCGTCTCCTTGGGGTGCTTTTCAAACTGCCACGCATTCCCGTATGTGGGCCTCCATTCAAGCTCAACCCTTGGTTGAAGAAGCTTTGCATCAACCAAAGCGTGGACCGCCAGCTCCTTCATTATGGAATGCTGCCAGGTGATCCCAGGAGGTGGTGCAGTTTGATTCGTTGGGCCACTCTTAGGCGCCGATAACATGGGCTCCTTACTCTTCTTGGATATGGATCTTAACTTACTGGTGGTTGCGACCTAACCCTGGATCTTCTCGGGTTTCTTTCCCATCTTCTTGATGCGCATCAATTGATCTTGAGAAAAAAAGGAGGAAGGAAAGGACTATAGCAGATCTCTCTCCTAAGGAATAGGCAAGAGCAACAATGGCGGTGACGGCGCAAGGAGGAGCAAGCGGTGCTGAGGTCGCAAGAAAGGGGTGCAAATTACAGATATATTAAAACAAGCGTATCGCTAATTAGCACTGGGCCCCCCTATTGTATCCACAAAATCTTCGGATTCCACTCGTTAATCAAGCAACGGTCAGATATGACTCAGATTTACCACCATAATGACCAACGGCTACTCTGACCAAAAGATTGATCCCTTCACCGACTAAAATGTAGTCGTCCAAGTGCTCCGGGGCTGCGTATAAAGTTTTCTTTTTCCAAAGATTAAGGCAACTCAAAGCAAAATTAAAGATTGACCCTCAGCCTGATTCTTCGATTCAACCTAAGGCTCGGGGGCTACTCCATATGGAGTGCGGTTGTCATCGCACTACCATACCAAAAAAGGAGTCTCAAGGCAAAGACTACTCGAAGCAAACATCGGGCACTGATAAGAGTACCTTTCAGTCACGCGACAGCACTAGTACTCGAAGGTTGGCCGCATCGAGAAATACTCAAGGAGCACCAGGAGGAACTCGGGCGACATCCTCAAGTACTCAGAGCTGTTTCTCTCGACTACAAAGTACTCGGGGCCTGTCGACTAGGCACCCCTAGGCCCACCAGAAGACTTACAGACCACTCAAGGGAACATACCCAAAACCTAATCGGACATGAAGACCACCCTGTAGGGCGTGTAGACTTCATTTATTCCCCGAAGACTAGTCGGGTCAGAAGGAAACTACTCTACCAAGTTCGAGTACGACTTTGTAAAACGTACTCGACTAGGACTTGTACAATCTGCCCTGTAACCCTGCTCCCCCGACTATATAAGGGCGGATAGGGACCCCCTCCAAAATAGAGAACACAACTCGATACAAGTTCAATACAAAACAACACACAGGACGTAGGGTATTACGTGATCTAGCGGCCCGAACCTATCTAAATTGTATTCCTTGCATCACCATCGACTCCTTGATTCTCGATGACACCCACCGCATAAAAGATCACCTAGGGTACCCTCTAGGCGGGTTGCTAGTCTAAAACACTGTCGAATCAGGCTTGCACTTGGAAGAAATCAGTGATGAAGGAGGCAGATATCCAGGCACTGGTGGATGCTGATCTCCTCCAGGAGCCGGAGTTAGCCTACTGGAGGGAGGCCCACGACAATTCGTGGCCCATAGAGAGCTTCAACAATGAGATAGTCATATTTGCGCACTTCTTTGAGCACGGGCTGGCTCTCCCATTGTCTAACTTTTTCCGGGGCCTATTGAGGTACTACAACCTGGAGTTAGTCCACCTCAACCCCAATTATATTTTGCACATTGTGATCTTTGTGCATCTCTGCAAAGATTTTCTTGACATTCAGCCACACTTCCAGTTGATTTGAAAGTTTTTTAGAGTTATGCCCCACCCTAGATTGGAACATACCGAAGTAGTCGGGGGGGGGGGAGGGGTGTTGGTGTTTTAGACCGGCAACCCGCCTAGGGAGTACCCGAGGTGGTCTTTTGTGTGATGGGTGTCATCGAGAATCAAGGAGTCGATGGTAATGTAAGGAACACGATTTAGATAAGTTTGGGCCACTAGATCACGTAATACCCTATGTCCTGTGTGTTGGCTGTATTGAACTTGTGTCGAGTTGCACTTGTTGTTTGGAGGGGGTCCCTGCTTGCCCTTATATAGTCGGGGGAGCAGGGTTACAGGGCAGGAGTCCTAGTCAAGTACATTACGTAGTCCTACTCTAACTCAGTAGAGTAGTTTCCTTTTGACCCGGCTAGTCTTCGGGGAGTCCATGAAGCCTACGCGCCCTACATACTAATCTTCATATTCAAGTAGGTTTCAGGTACGTTCCCTTGAGCGGGTCCGCACAAGTCTTCTGGTGGGCCCGAGGGTGCCCAGCCGACAAGCCCCCGAGTACTTTGTAGTCGAGATGAGCAGTTCCGAGTACTTGAAGAATGTCGCCCGAGTCTCCTGGTGCTCCTCGAGTACTTCTTGCTGCAGCCAACTTTCCAGTACTGGAGCTGTCCATGACTAGAAGGTAGTCTTAGCAGTTCCCGATGTTTGCTTCGAGTAACTTTTGTCTTGACACTTTTTATATGGTAGTGCGATGAAAATCGCACTCCCTATGGAGTAGCCCCCAAGACTTAGGTTGAATCGAAGAATCAGGCTGAGGGTCAAACTTGTAATTTCACTTTGACTTATCTTAGTCTTCAGAAAAAGAAAACTTTACACAACGGGTATGGTATACGCAGCCCTCGAGCACTTGTGCGACTACTTGTAGTCGGTGAAGGGATCAATGTTTCGGTCAGAGTAGCCGTTGGACACTATCTGGTGGTAAACCTGCGTCGTATCTGACCATTGCTTGATTAACGGGTGGATCCCAAAAATGTTGCTGATATAATAGGGGGGCCCAGCGCTAATTCTTAGCACGCCTGTTTTAGCAGATCTGCAATTTGGACCCTTTTGCAACCCTAACGCCGCTACTTCTGTTTGCGCTGCCGCTGCCATTGTTGCCTCGCCCAAGCTTTGAAGAGAAATCGCTGCGGCCTTTTTCACCCCCTTTTTTCCTCAAGATTAGTTGATGCGCACCAAGAAGATGGGCAAGAAGCCTGAGAAGATCCAGGGGGAGGCCACAACCACCAGCAAGAGGAGAACCAGATCCAAGAAGGGCAAAGAGCCTGAGTTGCCGGCACCCAAGTGTGGCCCGACGAACCAGACTGCACCGCCACCTCTTGGAGCCACCTGGCAGCATTTTGTGATAAAGGAGCTGGCGGTTCAACCCTTGGTTGATGCGAAGCTGCTCCAACCAAAGGTGGAGCTTGAGTGGAGGCCCGCATATGGAAATGCGTGGCAATTCGAGGAACACCCCAAGGAGACAGTGATGTTAGCTCACTTTGTCGAGAGAGGCCTGACGGTGCCTACCTCTAACTTCTTCAGAGGTATTCTCGAGTATTATAATCTTCAGCTAGTCCATTTGAATCTGAATAGTGTGCTGCATATGGCTATCTTTGTACATTTGTGCGAAGGGTACTTGGGTACTCTGCCTACTCTGGACTTGTTTAGGAAGTTGTTTTGGTGTAAGCCACAACTCAGTGTGACTAGGACAGAAGTCTTTGGTGGAGCTGGGTTTCAGTTGAGAAACTTGGGTGCGTATCTCAAGTACGACCTGCCTGATTCCCACAACAATTGGAAAACGAGATGGTTTTATATTGGGAACCATGATCCCGTCTTGCTAGTAGTCACCGGCCATGCTCCGAAATATGCGAACAACTGGGTAATGGAGCCTGAGGATACCTGTGAGATTGCCGACTTGTCAGCGCAGATTGCCGAGTTGAAAACATTAGGGTTGACTGGGAACCATGTAGCTGCCAATTTCCTCAAGCGCAGAGTATAGCCCCTGCAGCAGCGTGATCATTGGGGCTTCAAGTACACTGGTTTTGATGACCCGTCGCGTATGTTCCTTGAAGGCGTATCCGACGACGATGTGGAGGCGTTGTTGGGTAAGTTCTTTGAGAACTATCAAGGAGTGCCAGTACTCCCAGGAGTCCTCTGACACTTCGACGGTTGGGATGGACCAGCAGAGGTATTTTTGCTTCTCTTTGTTCATTTGTGTAGTCGAAAGATGTAGTCGGTTGATTGTGTTGACAAGTAGTACTTCCCAGGTGTTGGCTGGTTTCTTGCCCACGCCTTCCGAGGATAAGGAGGTAGCCGAGGGTAAAACTTAAGATGCATCTTCCGCTCCTCCGGCTAAGAAACGCCAAGTAGTGCGGAAGAAACCCGCTACTCAGCATACTGCAGCTGCTTCGGACTTGACCCCCGATGAGTCGCGAAGTACCATGGTACATAGTCGTGCGTTGTAATTGTTTGAGTACTTTGAGTTTCTTGTTGACTTAGTCATATTATTTGCAGAATATTGATGATATTAGTCTGTGTGTTGAAAAGGCCACCGACTTGACTTTTGGTGAGGATGAGGCTACTTCTGCTGAGGTAGTCATGATTGCTAGAGATGCGGCTGCAAGTGTCAAGGCTGTTAGAGAGCTGCTCTTGGAGGAGGCGCCATCAAACTTAGGGTCAGCAGCCCCCGAGCCAGTAGCCCCCGAGCTGGGAGCCTCCGAGCTAGGAGCCCCCGGGCAGGCTACTGACCCAGTAGGTGATGAGGCCACGACTTCGGTGAATGAGGTCTTAGAGCCGTCGGCTGATGTGGTGGACACTGTGAAGACCCCAGAAGTAGCTGCTAACGCCTCGTTGCCCGAGGATGTTACTGGCGATGAGTACGCGATCTGGTCTGGTAGTCGTGCGTACATAGTCTCAACCTTGGTTCTTTCAGAACTTAGCGAGAATGTGGAGGACTTTCCTTTTATGGCCCCTGTGGAGCCAGTACCGAGTGACCAGCCGGTGGTAGTCGAAAAGAGGCATGTTCGTCTGCCACCGCGATCAGCCTGGTAAGGACTTGTGTAGTTTTTTCTTTTGTTTGATGATTTTTGTACTCTGCAACCGAATGATAATCTTGTGACTTGATCAATTCAGGGAGGCCGAAGACATTATTCCCGTCGAGGTGGAGGTGGAGCTTGAGTCTGGTCTGTTGAATTCCGTTCCTGGGCCCGTAGTCGGCTTGAATATGGATGATGCACCTGAGATCGAAGATGCAAGTGTCGTGGGTGCTACCATGACTATGTTGCAGGAGGTCATCCGCTCAGTGGAGGACCTTACAGTCCCCGAGAGTTCTGGAGGTGTGCCGCCTACAATGGCTGAAGTTGCGTCGACTGTGAGTGTGACTGGAGCTAATGCCCTGGCGCTGATTGTTGCGATAGAGTAGGCGAAGCCGGCGCGACAGGTATGTTACTGGAGTAGAGATGCTGTTGAGGGGAAGCTCCCTTATACCCAATAGCTAACCTTGATTTTTGCTCCAGGGTTTGTTGTGAGTAAAATGCCGGATCCTCAAGTTGTCAAGAGCACTGGGGGTCCGGTACTCGAGCTGCCACCAGAGTCGGAGATCAAGAGATCTATCTAGAGCTTTCAGGTGCGTATATAGCTCATTTTCTTCGAGTAATTATATTTTGACAAGTCTTGATGCTTGTGATGCGTTGTTGTAGGATCTGTATGATAAGGCCCAGAAAAATACTCGAGCTCTTCAGGAGCGCAGTGAAACCACACAGCGGGTGGTGCAATTGGAGGAAGAGTGTCACCGTTATGGATTCCTTGAGAGTTCATGAGGAGGCCGTAAAGTCTTTTGCGATTGAGAGGAGCGATCACGAAGTCCTCCAGGAGCGACTGGAGAATCGCTATAGATCTTTGAATCAGAGATATCAGGGTGAGTACTCGTAGTTGTTGAGTATGTTTAATCGTAGTCATAGATTCTTCTCTAATTTGTGTGTTGCTTGACGCAGAGCTCAAAGGCAAGGAGGCCATTGTGAGTAGCCAACTGCTTGACTGGAGAAATGCTCACGACCGGGTAGCCCATGAGGCTGTCCGCCTTAAGGCATCATTGGCTGAAACTCAGGCGGCTTATGAGCGCGAGAAAGAGAAAAAGCATTAGATGGGAGTGATGCTGGCATTGGCTATGATGTCCTGTAGAGGTCATGCTAGAACTATGGAGAAGCTGTAAGGTGATCTCCAAGAGTTGACTAGTGCTGCTTAGGACGCAGTCAATGCTATTGCTCCACCTAGAGATGATGCTGAGCCTCGCTCGTTGGTCGAGAGACTAAGAGCTACCCCAGGTAGAGTCGGTGAACTCTGCAAGACTGTCTGCAAGCAAGTCCTCGCAGTTGTCAAGTCGTATTACCTGAGGGCAAACTTGTCAGCGGCTGGATATGGTATTGCTCGGAACTACACAGAGGATGCCTATGCGCAGTATCTTGAAGAGGCTGAGCCTATTGCAGCGAGGATGACCGAGTTCATATCTTTGGAGGAACCCTAGTCATTTGAACTCATGTTGTATTTTTTGTCGAATACTTGTGGATGTACTCGAACAATTATCTTGCAAATTTTGCTCTGTCGAGCAATTTAAATTCTGACGTGATTGATGATCTTTCCTAAAGAGTTGTCGGTTGACCTCGTAGTCAGGAAAACAAATCCGAGGAATCGAGTAGTTGTAGTATCAGGTGTGGTCTTCGATTATTGGAGTTGCTGATGAGAGTACTGTAGCTATTATTGCCTTGTACTTGAGAGGGTGCACGGGCACACTGTTCACTTTTGTCCGTTGTGCTTAGTGTAGTCACATGCATGGAGTTAAGTCATCTGTCTAGCCCTTGTCAGCATCTGATGCTATTTGTTACGAGCGAGCAGTAATTGCGAGCAGTTGGCAGTTCCAATCCTTCGACTATAAATGAGCCCCTAGGTACTCGATCAGGATTATGCCCTTTAGTATAGCGATGGCTTGCTTTAGGTTGCTGTTGTTTGATACTAAAGAGCTTCCAATGAGTGTCTCGGTGCTAGAAGATTCCTCGTAGATTAGTACCACATTCCCTCCACATACTGTCACGCTCGTAGGGATAGCCGCGATGCTAGAAGAATCCTCGTAGGAGGGTTTGCCACGTGCCTCATCTTGCAACTCATGATCCAGCTCAGTTCGTGCTGGAACTCGCAAGTGAAGGATGATAAGCTCCATGGTCTTTATCCGGCTCCCTGATTAGAGGTGGAGGTGTGGCGTACGGTAAGGACTTGTACACTGAAGCTATCCAAGGAGCAGCTTCGGGGAGTGCACTTCGTCTTCCTGGTGCTTTTGTTCCTAATCCTGCGTTGGGTACTCTTCCTATCGCTGTTGAGGGAGTAGCGGTGAAGGATTATCTGGTGTTCCGGTTGTCAAGATGAGGAACAAGGGTACAACTGCCTATTGCGCAGCTTCCTCATGTCCAGGTCTCGCCTTTTGACACTACTTGCACCTTGGTAATTGAGCGGTCACCAGGCACAATTGTACCCTTGTGATATAGTAGAAGCCTGAGACTTCTGTTGTAACTGCCAGTAGGTAGGTTCTTGCAGTTGTTGTTGTGCAATTATATTGTACTTTGTATATTCCAACTATATTGGATAGTCGATTGTAAGCCTGCAGAGTTTCGTTAATCCAAAACGTGCAAGTATGAAATGAAGTGAGTTTGAGTACTCCTTGACTGATGGTTGCGACAGTCTTGTACTTTTGAAGAACAAGTGACTAGCACCGTAGTCATGCCTTGTTATCATAAGTCGTGGGTAGAGCGTTGTATCCCAATAAGTGGAATGACTTGAGTCGTGGCTTTTGTGAAGCCACTTAGACTTGTAGAGACGAGTCGGCGAGGGAGCATTTGAAACTCGTAGAGCTGAAGAGCTTGAGTGGCTGTGAATAGGCGACAAGTTGTGATAACTCGAAGAGACTTGATGGAATCAAGTCAAAGGCGGAGTGTTGGGACACACAGAGCTGAAGAGCTCGAGTGGCTGTGAATAGCTGATGAGTTGTGATAACTCGAAGAGACTTGATGGAATCAAGTCAAAGGTGGAGCACTGGGGCTCGCAGAGCTGAAGAGCTCGAGTGGCTGTGAATAGCCGATGAGTTGTGATAACTCGAAGAGACTTGATGGAATCAAGTCAAAGGTGGAGCACTGGGGCTCGCGGAGCTAAAGAGCTCGAGTGGCTGTGAATAGTCGATCAGTTGTGATAACTCGAAGAGACTTGATGGAATCAAGTCAAAGGCAGAGCGCTGGGGCTCGTGAAGCTAAAGAGCTTGAGTGGCTGTGAATAGCCGATGAGTTGTGATAAATTGAAGGGACTTGATGGAATCAAGTCAAAGGCGAAGTGCTGGGGCTTGCAGAGTTGAAGAACTTGAGTGGCTGTGAATAGCCGAGCGGAGGCAAAGATAGGTAGTGTTTGCCAAAAAACTTTGTTGTTTAATAAACTGTGGGTAAGGACCTGAGTACATGTCTTGTAATCTGCTACGGGTAGTAGCGACACAGATGCTCTATATTCCAAGAGTTTGGTACTTCTTCGCCTGAGAGTTCCTGTAATCGGTACGATCCAGGCCCTGTGACTTTGGATATGACGTAGAGACCTTCCCATGGCGAGTTGAGTTTTTTGCAGCCCTGATGTGTCTTGAATGCATTTGAGGACCATGTCACCCACATTAAAGGAATGTTCCTTGACATTACGATCGTGATAGTGTCGTAGCCCATCGAGATATCTGTCTGACTAAACAAGTGTTGCATATCTTGTTTCTTCCAGACTGTCTAGGTCTAGGTGCCTTGTTTCCTCTGATACTCCTTCATCATACTGCTCAACTGCGGGAGATTGCCACATGACGTCTGTAGGGAGGATGGCCTCTGACCCATATACGAGGAAGTAGGGAGAGTACCCAGTAGGCTTGCATTGTTGAGTGTGTAGTCCCCAAAGAACATTGGGTAGTTCTTTGAGCCATTTGCCTCCTTTCGTATTGCCGATGGCATGCAGCCTTTTCTTGAGAGCTTCGAGTAGCATGCCGTTGTCATGCTTGACTTGGCCGTTGGCCCTTGGGTGAGCGACAGAGACATATCTTACATCAATTCCGTTGTTCTCGCAGTATTCCCAGAAGTCGTGATTGTTAAAGTTGGATCCCAAATCAGTGATGATCCTGTTGGGGAAGCTGTAGCAATGTACGATCTCATCCAGGAAGTCGAGGACTTGGTCGGCCTTGGGACAAGTGATGGGTTTGACTTCAATCCACTTGGTGAACTTGTCAATAGCTACGTGTACTAGATTGAATCCTCCTGACGCAGTTGGGAGTGGACCAATCATGTCAAGCCCCCAACATGCAAAGGGCCATGTGGGAGGTATTGTGATGAGCTTGTAGGCGGGGACATGTTGTTGCTTGCCGAAGAATTAGCAGCCTTGGCATCTACAGACTAGTTGTTTTGCGCCGACCAGTGCCATGGGCCAGTAGAAGCCTGCTCTGAAAGCTTTGCCTATGATCGTTCGTGAAGAGGCATGATTCCCACATATTTCTTTGTGTATTTCTTCCAAGATTTTTTGACCTTCTTCTTGGGTGACACATTTCATGAGTATTCCTAAAGATGCGCTCCTTCTGTAGAGCTTGTCTCTGACTAGAACATAGCTCTTGCCTCGTTGTGAGATTTGTTCAGTTTGGTCCTTGTCGGAGGATAGCTTTTGTTCTTTGATGTAGTTGATGAATGGTAATCTCCAGTCAACTTTGATCATCATGATCTCTCAGTTGGGTTCTGGAGGTTTTGTTCTGGAGGTTAGTACCTCACTGACGAAGTAGGCGGGTCTCTGGACTTTGTAGACGTGGCCTGGTTCAGACCTTTCGACTACTACTGTTTGTGCTGACAACATGAGTAGCAGCAGCTATGTATAGGAGCAAGTCGTCATTTGGAGATGGAGCCGTGAGGATTGGTGGTTTTGATAGGAAATCCTTGAGCTGTGTGAAGGCTTTGTCTGCCTCGTCTGTACATTGAAACTTGTCTTGTTGTTTGAGTAGCTTGAAGAAGGAGCAATCCACGTTCTCCAAGTCTTGAGATGAATCGATTGAGGGATGCCATGTAGCCCGTAAGCTTCTGCACATCCTTGATGCCAGCTGGAGCTTGCATATTTGTGATGGCAGAGATTTTCTCCGGGTTGGCCTCAATGCCACGATGGCTAATGATGAATCCAAGTAATTTTTCTGAGGGTACGTCAAAAACGCATTTTGTAGGGTTGAGTTTCCACCGAAACGCTCGTAGGCTTGCAAAGATTTCTTCTAAGTCTGCGACTAGATCATCTGGATTTCTTATTTGGATGACTACGTCATCTACATAAGATTCTACGTTGTGGTGTAGTTGCTTCTCGAAATACATTTGGATGGCACGTTGATAGGCCGCACCAACATTTTTTAGCCTGAAAGACATTGTTTTGTAGAAAAATGCTCCAAACGGGGTGATAAAAGCTGTTTTGGCTTGATCCTCTTCTTTGAGGGCTATTTGATGATAGCCCGAGTAGTAGTTGAGAAAGCAGAGCAATGCACACCCAGCTGTGGAGCCGACTACTTGGTCAATCCTGGGTAGTCCAAAGGGGTCATTTGGGCAATGCTTGTTGAGGTCTGTGTAGTCGACGTACAGGATCCATTCATTGTTCTTCTTGCGAATGAGTACAAGGTTGGCTAGCCAATCAGGGTGGAAAACCTCCTTGATAAACCCTACTGCGAGTAGTTTGGCTAGCTCTTTTTTGATTGCATCTCTTCTGTCTTCGGCGAACCTTCGTAGTTGTTGTCTTTTTGGGGTAGCTTTGGGGTCGGCATTTAATGAATGCTCAATCAGCTCCTTGGACACACTAGGCATGTCAGCTAGCTTCCAACCGAAGATGCCGTGGTTAGCCCAAAGGAAACGGACGAGCGTGCTTTCCTATTTAGGGTATAGCCCTGTTCCAATCAGGGCTATCTGGGATGAGTCACCAATCTGGAGGTCGATGGGTTTGAAGTTTTTTTCGCTTGCTGGTTTCACCTTAGTCGATCCCGACTTGTTTTCTAGGATTTTGAGTTATGCGGGGCTGAGTTTCTTTGATGCTGTGAAGACTTGTTGCATGGGATTGGGTGGTTGAGAAGTAGCTGCGATTTCGACAACTTCCGTGTTGCACTCGTACGATCGCCTCAAGCTCCACGTAGTGTCAACTCACACTTAGGTCCTGGCATCTTGAGTACCAGGTACATGTAGTGTGGTATAGCCATAAACTTGGCCAGGGCTGGTCTTCCGAGTATGGCATGGTAAGAAGTTTCGAAGTCGGCAACCTCAAACTGGATGTACTCGGTTCGGTAATGTTCCTTAGTGCCAAAAGTGACTGGTAGGACAACTTTTCCTAAAGGTATGGCAGCATTGCGTGGGATAATTCCATAAAATGGTGAGTCCGTTGGAGTAAGCATATCCGTGATGTCGAGGCACATTTTCCTTAGTGTCTTGGTGAAAATGATGTTGAGTCCGCTTCCGCCATCGATGAGTACTTGGTAAGTCTTGAGCCCGCGATGGCAGGATCGAGTACCAGAGGGAATCGGCCTGGTTCTGACAAACTTGTCCATTGGTCCTTTCTGCTAAAAGTTATGGGTACCTCAGACCATTTGAGTGGTGTAGGAGCTGCTGGCTCGATAGCCATAATCTCTCTAAGTACTAGCTTATTGGACCGCTTGGACGTGGTACCCAGGATTCCACCAAAAATGACTTTGACCATCTTAGAGGTAGTTTGGAACTTGCCTTCACCTTTGTCAGCTTCGTCGACCTTGCCTTTGCCCTTGTCCTTCTTCTGACCAATGTCTTCGGGAGGGGGTGGTGCGAGTAATTCTTGCATTACTCGGCGCATGTTGTACCAATCAATCGCTGAGTGTTTGCTGTTTGGATGCCATGGGCATTGCTTCTTGAGTAACTCTGTGAAGGAGGGCCCATCATTGTTTTGTGTGACCGTTTCTTGCCTGAGTTGTATATAGCCGCGACAGTGTTGACAGGTTTGCGCTTGCGGTTATGATTACCCGAGTAGTTGTTTCGAGTGTCATTGTTGCGGTTTCTGTCTTGTTCATGATTGTTGTTGTTGTTGTTGCGGCCGCGATTGCGATGAGAGTTGAATCTCTCACACTCTTTGTCTTCTTCATCTACCCATTGTTGCACCATGATTTTTGAGATCTTTGACAGTGGCTAGACGACGCCTGCCAAAGTCTTGGTATGTTCGACGATCATAGAGGTCATTCTGAAAGCACTCGATGACGTCTCCTTCTGAAATGTTGACTATTGTAGCCTTCTTTTCAAACAAACGATGTAGGTAGTCGCGAAGTGTCTCGCTTTCTTTCTGTTTGACTTGGCTCAGGTCAATTTTGTTGCCTGGACGGGACATGGAGCCCGCATAATTATTAGTGAAAGCCCTCATCAAGTCTTCCCAGGAATCGATCGACTTGGGCTTGAGTGACTCGAGCCATGTTAACAGCGCGGGTTCCATGCATATGGGGAAGTGAATGACCTTTGTATCATCATTATCCCCAGCTGCTTGAACTGCTAGTGAGTAGCATCGTAGCCATTGGACTAGATCTTGCTTGCCATCGTACTTGGTGATCCCCGTCGGCTTGAACTTCTCGGGTAGTTTAGTCTTCATTACCCGTGTGGTGAAGGCGGGGAAGTGATCATAGTCATTGGCTTCATGTTCACGTTCGCAGTGATGATTTTTATTAAGTACTTCTCTTAGGTCGCTGAAGATTGAGGCTTCGCGATCAGCTCTGCGATGGTGAGGCCTCTTTGCTGAATTGGTGCAGCTAGCCTCTCCTGCATCCCTGTTTCGCCTTGGGGCCTCACGTTCATCTCTACTTTGCCTTTGGCTGTGTTGTCTTGGCTGGTTGACTACTTCGTTACTGTTTCTTGGAGCCTCGTGACTGCCACTGTAGACTGCAACGTCTCTGCTGCCATCCTGGTGGGCCGAGTCCTACTCTAACTCGGTAGAGTAGTTTCCTTTTGACCCGACTAGTCTTCGGGAGTCCATGAAGCCTACGCGCCCTGCAGAGTAGTCTTCATGTCCAAGTAATTTTCGAGTACATTCCCTTGAGCAGGTCCGCACAAGTCTTCTGGTGGGCTCAAGGGTGCCCAGCCGACAGGGGGGTAGGAATCTAGTTGCGTGAGCAAGTCAAGGGCCAGTACTTGGAGTACGAACTCGTAGACTCCCACTTTGGATGGAAGCAATGATGGTTTTACACTGGAAACCATGATCCCCATCTTCCGAAGGTCACTAGCCACCGTCCAGTATGTAATAACCGCCAGATCTGAGCTGAGTGCTGTTGACAACTTTGAACTGCCAGATCTGATCACGAAGATCGCCGCCCTCAAGACAAAAGGTCTAACTGGCATCGGTGTGGCCTTCAGCTTCATGAGGAGGCATGTCCAGCCCCTGCAGCTGCGCTGCACATGGGGTTATGACTACTCGGGTTTCAATAACCCGTCGCGGATGATGTCAGAGGAGTTGTCCCCAGATGAAGTGATGGTGCAACTGAAGTGCTTCTTCAAGCACATCAGGGGCATCCCGATGATTGTGCAAGAACATTGCGCTGCTAATCTACCAAACCAAGTAAGCACCCATGGCCTGCAGCCCCCGAGTACTAATTTTTGCACCTTGTTAAGTAGCTGACTTGTTTTTTGTTTGTAGGATGAACTTCACTTGTACTGCTCCAACCCTCCTCCACCTAGTTCTGACATCAAGCCTCGTATACAGTCCCTTGTGGCTGTACAGAAGGAAATCAAGGAGGAGGAGGAGCAGGAGGAGTCGACGCATTGGTCCTCCTTCAGCAGCTCTGAGTCAGAGGCTGCTAAAAAGTATATTGTCAAGCCCCATCTTTCCGATAAGGTGGGGTCATCTTCTGGGACATCCAAGTGTGAAGCTAAGGACATCCTTGAAGTTGGATTGGCACCACCCCCGAAGAAGGCATGCACTGTCGCCGTCAAGAGAGCGGTGAAGAACTCATCGACCGATGAAGTCCCACCACAGGTAACAAGATCCTGAGGATCGAGTACCCGTAATTTGTGTACTTTATCACCATGTGTAACTTAGACTTTGACATGGCTGATTTCCATGTAGTCGAGGTAGAGATAGAGGCGAGAATGACTACAGCAGTCATGGAGCAGCAGACACTGCCGGCTATAGAGGAAGTCATCGAGGTGGAGGATGACAACTCTTCTGCCACTAGGGCCGTCCCTATCCCGGCGCCGAGTACTCAACGAGAGGAGATGGCAACTAAGACTAGCAAGGATCCAACTGTGATCCGGCAAGCCGTGCCAAAGAGATCGTCGCCTACTGTTAAGGCACTGTGTATGGGAATCGGACCCTCCATCAAGATAAAGAGGTCCACCAAGTAAGTATCCGTGTACTAATTTTAACTTGATGTCACCGAGTAGTGTGTTGTAACACTTGTCTTGTTCTATGAAATCCGGCAACGTGAAAGCTGAGAGCCCGAGTTTGAAGTCTGGAGCTGATGGCGGTAGCCGCTCGGCCTAGGAAGTCATCCCGGAGTCTGGAGTTCCACCGCTGGAGGAGCCGCCCGCGCCCAAAATTGTTCCAGGTCCAGTACCCCTTGTCGCGGCTCTTATGCACGATGTCTTAGTGTCACTTAACATTTCCATAGTGCCAGCCCCCAAGCTGTTAGAAGCCAAACCCATCGCAGAGAGTACTTCCATGGTGGTGATGGAGTTGCTGGCCCTAATGCTAAACCTCTGAGCTGAGCCGGAGCCAGAGGTTGAGGTGGAGGTGGTGGCTGCGGATGAAGTCGAGGCTGCGCTTGTAGCCCCCGAGCAAGAAGCTGATGTGGAGGCTGTAGGGGCATTACAAGTGCTAGCCATCATCCCGCCGTCAGAGGCGGGTCCGTCAACTAGTCCTGAGGTGGCCTCTCTTCTGCCTTAGGAGGCCGGTACAACTAGTCGGGAGCTGGTTCCCCTCGGTGCACCTGATGCTGGGGGCACGAGGAGCGTGATAAAGACTGGATTCCAGGGGTAGACCTTGAGAAGATCCAGTTCATTGCTGACCCTCTTGCTACCATTGAGATGGAAGCTATGGTCATGGAAATGCATCGCCGTGTAGGCAGATTTACAGAGGTAAGTTTCACCTCTACCTTAGGTTTCAACTCAAAATTGGTACTCGTCTGCTCATATGTGTACTTTGCTCTATGTTACAGAAACTGATTCAGCGCTCCTGCGAGAAGTCAAAATATATCCAAGGATATGGGGACACCATCCTACGGGTCGATGCGCTGGAACAGAAACTAGCCGAGGAGTGGAACTATTCCTCCCAGCTATTCATGAAGTATGACGGGCAGGCTGCTGCTTACCGGAATCTTATGCAGGAAACTAATGAAGAAAAAGACCAGCTCCGGAAGCTCAACAAAGGCCTGAGGAACTAATGTGAAGGTAAGTTGTTATCCTCCGTTGTCTCTGAGTACTAATTTTGGCCTTGGTGATACTGACTTGTTTTTTTCCTTTGTTCTTGCAGAGCTCACCAAAGAGAATAAGAATCTCCAGGGTCGCATTGTGGACTGGCAGAACTTGTACTACCGAGTCGCAAATCAGAATGACAAGCTGAATGCCATGTATAATGACCTGGAGCACAAGTTGAAAAACGAGAAGAAATTGCGAAAGACAGAGAAATCCAACTTGTAGACTTGATGACAAAACTCCGAGTGCAAGAGGCTGAGTTGGCGGCAAAAGATCTTACTCTCAAGGAGCTAACAGAAGCCGCTCATCCCGTCGCTGACATGGTGGAGCCCCCGGAGGAAGGCTTAGAGCCCCACCCCTTGGTGGAGAAACTCAAGGAAGTACCTAAGAAGATCACCGGGTATGTCAAGAAGACGGCAGAGTCTGTCTTCAAGCAGCTGCTGGCAATGGTGAAGTCGTTCTACCCATAAGCTGACTTGGCTCCTGTGGCAAAAGGCATCGCTGAGGATTTTTTTGATGAGCAGTTCCAGCAATATCTGGAGGAGATGGCTCCTGTTGCCAAGGAGGTAGCTAGTCAAATAGACCTTGACTAGCTGCAAAAAATAATTGTTGTAATATAAACAAATTATGTGTATGAAATGTAAATTATTTGAAGTCTTGTCGGAATTCTTGTTTCCTTGTCGACTTGTGTGCATCTTTTTGGTATAGTGCATCTTACGGACTACCCTGATGTTTGCTTGTGTGGTAGTCATGAGTGTCTGTGCACAAGGCTACTCCTATGAGCCTCTTCAGATACGCTATGGGAGTGATTGGTTGCAAAGGAGGGGGCCGTCCAGAATGGATGGGATATACTGGATGGTGGGAGACGGGATAGAGCGATACAGGGAGGTTTGTTTGGTTGCACTTTACTGTCGTCCTGAATCATGCAAGGTTGTGTTTGGTTGTACGGGTTGTATCATTGTCGTGTATGACAAGAGACACCAGATCGTGTTTGGTACGTAGAATGGGACGAGATCGGAGCACCCTAGCACCATATTGGTGAGGTTACCAACAATGTTCATGAACATGAGCTGTTTTGATATTACAAAGGTTGATCGTGATGAACTACTTCCAAAGACAATTAATTACTACTAGCAGTACAATAATAACAATAAATTGTAGCATAACTATGATATGGAGCCAACTAAGTTTATTTGCCATCTTTTTTGAACCGATAGTCGCTTCTTTGACATCTTCATCACCAGTGGACTCTAGGAAAGATGCAATTGCCTCCTCTTTGGAACTAAAACTCTTGTAGCAACAATTAGGATAACCGGTGACCTGCTGATGACAGGTTACCCAAGTGGCATAGACTCCAGGCTTCCTACCTCGGTACATAACATACCAAGCCATTATGCCTTATAAAGGAAATAAAATTTGATTCAATTGCAAAGGTAGATGCATGATAAAAAAATTGGATATAGTAACTATTGGCCTCAGATTTTATTTGCATCTTCCCTTAACATTGAGCTTGGAGCATCGGTGACAGTAGATCAATAGCAGACCACAAACAGTACGACAATGGCAACAGAAACAGCAGGACATTGCCAACAAAAAGAGCAGTAACAGCACATCGACAACAACTTAGCAACAACACAACCAGAAATAAGGAACAACCAGTACCAGGGAGGTCGACAACAACAACAATGTGACCTAACCATGACAGGTTACCCAATTTGCATATTACCCAATTTGCAAAGGTAGATGTATGATAAAAGCAAGTGTGATGTACTAAGTGTTGGCCTCATATTTTATTTCCATCTTCTCTTGACCTGAGCTAGGAGCATCAGTGACATAAGGGCAAAAGAAGACCAGAAACAGTAGCACATTGGGAACAGAAACAACAGGACTGCCAACAGAAAGAGCAGTACCAGCACAACATGGACAACAACTCAACAACAACACAACCAGAAATAAGGAAGAAGCAGTACCAGGGATAGGTTCAACAACAACAACAATCTGACCTAACCATGACAGGTTACCCAATTTGCATATTACCCAATTTGCAAAGATAGATGTATGATAATAGCAAGTCTGATATACTAAGTTTTAAAAAAATTGGCCTCAGATTTTATTTTCATCTTCCCTTGACCTTGAACTTGGAGCATCAGTGACACAAGAGGAAAAGAAGACTAGAAACATTAGCACAATGGCAACAGAAACAACAGGACTGCCAACAGAAAGAGCAGTAGCAGCACAACATCGACAACAGTTCAGCAACAACACAACCATAAATAAGGAACATGCAGTACTAGTTGGCAGCAACAACAACAACAACAATGCCATAGTCCCTCACAAACTCAAGGTCATCTGATGGTACCCATCTACTTTGAATTGGGCAAATATTCCAATCATCATAGGCATAGTTTCTTACCTTAAATAACATAAGTAACCATCAAGGCAGAAGAAAGCAACCAACATATAGGAAAGATGAAAGAAAGATGGACTTACCAGGTAGTACAAAAGCAGTAGCAGGTCACAAGAACAACAACAATGTCATAGTCCCTTGCAAGCTCAAGGTCATCTGATGGTACCCATCTACTTTGAATTGCGCAAATAAGTTTATCATCATAGGCATAGGTTCTTACCTTTAATAGCATATGTTACCATCAATTCAGAACATGTATGCAAGATCAACAAAAATGGCATCACCAGGTAGTCAACCACCAGGAAAGCTCAATTTACCAGAACAAAGACATGGTATCCATCACAAAGACAAGGTGCAGGTGTTCATGTTTACACACCCAACAGATCCCTCCCAAGCACCTCTACAAAGTGGAACCATGTGTCCTATGCTATACAAAAATATATGCAGCCTTGGATAGGCTCTAAATGGTGTCTCTATCCTCACCATTAGTGGTTAGTGCTAACCCAAAATGTCAGACTATAGCATAGGCAAGCAAAATATCAAATGGCAGTCCTTAAGCACCTAGAGGAAGTTGGCTTGGCTCAGGTAGGTCCTAAGCCAAAGGATCATATGGGCTTCACTCATCTGAACAAAGCATAGGCCTTCTGCTTTGTTCTTCAGCAAGTACACAAGTGCAAACATCAGGGCCTCCTGTGAGTACCCAGGACAAGACATGACACAACCATAAAGATCCTCATGGACCTCACTGTGCTGAGGAGCCTTGAGGGCATCTGCAACAGAGGCAATAGCAACAATCATACCATGCATCAACTGGTATTCTTCCTCACCCAACTTCCTCCTTTTGCCACCTCTTCCTTCCTTATCATCAGAACTCTTAAAGGTGTCCAGCCCATTAGAGGCTGCATTTTGCTTACCAGAATCACCCTCATTCCCATCTAAATTAATTGTCTCTGATCTAACATCTCCCCCCTCAAGGTGGCCAAGGTCAGTTGGTACACCTAAAGGTTCATTGGAACCCATGGCAAACCTACCAGTAGCCTAACTAGACCCAAAAATGGCCTCCATTTGGACATAGTTCTCAATTGCGGTGTTCAAGAACTTGGCATCAGCAGGATGATCCTAGTTGGGCAAAAAGATTGTGCAATAGTTAGAGAAAAGGGTAACTATTAACCATAACAGTTAGATATATTTAAGTTGTTGCCTAACCTTAGTGTGCCCTATCAGATGCTCCTCCTCAAGGACTATCATATGATGCTCCTCATTCCAGAGAGCACCACTGAGATCCTTGAGCCTAGCAATCTTAACCCACCTATGCTGCCATTTGCGCAGGTGGTTATAAATTTG
>NC_028454.1:22478099-22500470 GCF_000263155.2 Setaria italica
TCATACCATCAGAAAAAGAAACATCAAAGCACTTAGAAATCAAACAACAAAGAAAATATTGCATGCAAATATCATATCATGCATATTGTTCATGATTGCAGGTACACATCATAGCAAAGTACCAAGGTCTCAGAACATATTACAAATTCATCAATGCTACTTAACAGTACATGAACCCCAAGTACTTCAGTGGAATTAAACTCTAGAAGATCCCCTATTCTGCCACATTTGTGTAGCCCATGCATCCCTCTGTTGTGCCCAGGTTCCATTGTCAGGACTATGTTCTGGCTCAGGGGGAGTATCAGTAGAGTTAGGAGTCCAAGCAGCTTCAGTGGGGACATGTTCATCTTGTCCATGCCTAAGTATCCAATTGTACAGAATACAACAGGCAAGAACCAGCTTCACTTGGGTTTTGTAAGGATGGAAAGGATTGTTATCAAGGATTCTGAATCTATTCTTTAGAGCACCAAAGGCCCTCTCTACTGTCACCCTAAGAGAAGAATGCCTCAGGTTAAACAACTCTCTTTAATTTTGTGGCCTATTTCAACCAAACTTCCTCAAGTGGTACCTTGTACAACGATATGGCGGCAGGAACTAAGGCCTGGCTGCATATCCAGCATCCACAAGATAGAATTTCCCTAGAAAATGTAACAAATGGAGATGGTTTATCAGTTTAGTGTGTGCAAGTCTTGTTGGCATGTGTATATGTGAGTTATGGTACCTTGTGGGACTGTAAGACCATCTGCCCTTTCAAGAGCATCTGATAAAATCAGAGCATCATGTGCAGATCCCTCCCAACTAGCAAGCACATATGTGAACCTGAGATCAAAGTCCACTACTGCCAGTACATTCTGAGTGATGGTGTGCTTCTTGCCTCTAAAGGCAGCTTGCATCTTCAAAGGAACTCTAGCTAAGACATGTGTCCCATCAATTGCTCCTATGCAATCCTAAAAATAAAAAGCCATATTAACAGGTTGCTACCATATGGGTAAGGTCAGTTGGTTTGCAATTAGGAAAGGGCCACCAACCTTGAAATATGGGTTCCATCTCCTGCTGCCAAGGATCCTAGGATGGCCACTAGTGGATGGTGGAACAATCAACTCATTTCTCAACTCACCAACTGCATACAAGACTTGATGAAAGAACCTACTGATAGTTTTAGGTGACCTCCTAAATGTCATGTTAATGACCCTGAACCTTTGGTTGTGTCCCACTACATGCAAGAACATTGCTACTTGTTCTTCAACAGTAGCATGGATGCTATCCATAACCAACTCTCTAGACCGAAACAAGTCACACAGTTGGAAAAAAGGTGCCCTTCTCATCCTTAGCAGGTTGACACAATGGACATCATCAGATTCATAAATGAATCTGAGGTTTCTATTCCTCTCTCTGTCCCTCTCTGCCATGGGTCCATAGGTAATAGATCGAGCATTCTCACTTCTCCTTCTAAACCACAAGAAAAACCATGCAGCAACAGCAGCAACAAGAGCAGCCGCAGCCCGACGCCTACCTTGCAAGTCCATGTCTAAGAATACAATGCAGTGTCCATTAGAGCTCAGTAGAAGAACTTGGGGTCATGTTGTTAAGTAAGCAAACATTCTGAAGTACATGTTATCCTAGATGCGGCTGCCACATCCGAAGGTGCTCCTCCGATGGCAAGGATTCATCATCGACCTAGGCACTTTGCTCATCTCAGTACTACGAGCGTGATTGGTTGCAAAGGAGTAAGCCATGGTTCAATGACACAAGAAATCAGATCAACAAAGATACATGACAACCATAGTCCGCATAAGAAACAACATAGGGTTCATCAAAACCATAAATGCAGATGCAGAACAACCATAGATCTGTATCAGAAACAACCTAGGGTTCATTGACACCAAGCAAGATGTACCGTCGCAGCAGCGGTGGAGGCACAGGGTGCCGCCGGAGGACCTCGACCCACCGGGAGGATGGTACAAGAACAAAAAAAATCAGATCGACCTCTACATATGTGACAACCATAGATTTGCATCACAAAAGTACCTAGGGTTCATCACAACCATAAATCCAGTTACAGAATAACAAAAGGAGCGCACGGATCTGACAGAAGAAGAACCTAGGATTCATCGACACCAACCAAAATAAGATGAATCGACGGATCAGCGGGGGAGAGGGGATGAAGCAGCGTAAGAGGAGGGGGAGATTACCGTCGCAGCACCAGCAGGGGCACAGGGCACCACCGAAGTACCTCCATCCACCGGCGAACCGAGGTCAAACAGGAGGAGGGAGAGGAGAAGGCGCACCAGGGAGGAGGGGAGCGAAGAAAGTGGTGCGAGGATGGGAGGTCATCGTAACCTCCCACGCCTTTAGCCCCGGGACGGCGCCATCTCCTGCGCTCCACCGAAAAATTCCCGCCAGCATCGCTCCATCCCGGCTCGCGAGCGAAGGAGCCCTCTGGGTGGACGGGGCGATGTGGGATGGAATGGGAGAAAGGAACGGAGGGGTGCGCCGTTTCGGTTCCGGAAGGGTAACCGAACACGCGAGAGTGCACGGGACGGTTCGGGGTCATGTAGCGGACGGTGGGAGATGGGCTACCAATCACGCCCTATGTAGAGTGCCTTTTAGGATGTAACTCCTTTGTGGAGTTCTAGTACTTGGTTATCTGGGTAGTCAAACTCTTCAGGCAAGTAGACTCTTCAGGACTTCATGAATGAGAACCTACCTTTGAAACCTCTCTGGGTTGTTCAGGTGTTGTGCTCCGAAGGCCTGGAACTGCAGACTTGTTATTACAAGTTGTGACTAGACAGACTTGTCTAGGTAAGAACTTAGGTAGTATAGATAACTCCCGAGTTGCTTGATGACTGCTTTTTGTGAAGGCCATCGATGGACACATTTGTCCAAGGAGCTGACAAGCTCATGTTTTTGTGCATAGGCTTGCTTTGTGCAAGTTGCTGCTACCCAATGAGTTGAATAACCCGAAAGATTATGTGTGCAGACTTGTGAATATAAGCCGCGAGTTGGGTGATAGTACCCGGATTAGCTGAATAGCTCGGTAAATAGTGCTTTTTGCAAGTCGTAAATAGATAGAGACTAGTCTTTTGCGATAAAAAATAACTTTGCTTTTATTGGATTGTAACTATACAACTAAGGCTGATGGCCAATTTACATGAATATGTAAACTATGGGTAGAATCAATACAAGTGCTCGATGTTCCATGAGTTGTCAATTTCTTCACCAGTGAGGGTTTGGAGCCTATACGACCCAGGTCTAGTGACCTTGGAGAAGATGAAAGGATCCTCCCAAGGCGAGTTTAGCTTGTGCAGCCCCTTGCTGTCTTGAATACGCTTGAGGACCATGTCTCTTGTGTTGAATGAAAGTTCTTTGATGTTCCGATCATGATAGCGGTGAATTCCTTCAAGGTATCTTGCTGACTGGATGAGTGCTGCACAATGAGCTTCTTCGAGGCTGTCTATGTCTAGACGCCTTGTTTCTTCGATGGCGACCTCCTCGTACTGCTCGACTACTGAAGATTTCCACATGACGTCAGCGGGGAGAACGACTTCTGATCCGTAGACTAGAAAATAGGGTGAGTACCCTGTAGGCTTGCATGGCTGTGTGCGAAGCCCCCAGAGGACATTGGGTAGCTCCTTGAGCCACTTGCCACCTTTGGTGTTGCCAATGTCGTGTAGTCTCTTCTTGAGAGCTTCCAGTAACATCATGTTGGTGCGCTCAACCTGGCCATTGGCCCGCGGATGAGTGACAGAGACGTACCAAACGTCAATCCAGTTGTTCTCGCAATACTCCCAGAACTCGTCATTGTTGAAATTCGAGCCTAGGTCTGTGCGATTAGGGAAGCCGTAGCGATGAATAATTTCGTCGAGGAAGTCGAGTACCCTGTTTGCCTTGGGGTAGGTCACTAATGTCACCTCGATCCACTTGGTGAATTTGTCGATCGCCACGAGTAATTGGTTGAAGCCTCCGGGCGATGTAGGCAGAGGACCAATCATGTCTAGCCCCCAGCATGCGAAAGGCCCGGAGGGTGGTATGGTAATCAACTTGTAGGCAGGGACGTGTTGCTACTTAGCGAAGAATTGACACCCTTAGCACTGGCGGACTAGTTCTTCGGCGTCAGCAAGAGCTATAGGCCAATAGAATCCTGCTTTGAAAGCCTTGCCCATGATCGTTCTTGATGATGCATGATTGCCGTAGATGCCCTTATGGATCTCCTCTAGTATGTTCTTACCATCTTGATGTGAGACGCATTTCATGAGTACTCCTGATGATGTGCCTCGTCTATAGAGTTTGTCCCCGACTAGAACGTAGTTCTTGCCGCACTGTGAGACTTGCTCTATTTCTGTCTTATCCGGTGGCAGCTTTTGCTTCTTGATGTAGTCGATGAAAGGGATTCTCCAATCTACATCAATCATCATAACCTCCCAGACTGGTGCTTCGTTGCCTCAATCGGTGGTTTTAGATGGTGCCGGCTCCACTATGGATGGCTTGTGTAGTTCATGGATGAATATCCTAGCTGGAACTTGAGTACGAGTAAATCCGAGCTTGAACAAGACGTCCGCAGCTACGTTGTTGTCACGAGCCACGTGATGGAACTCCAAACTAGAGAACTTGTTCTCCAATTTGCGTACTTCGAGGCAGTATGCATACATGTTGTCGTTGTGGTGATCCCACTTGTCATTGACTTGATTGATGACAACCAGTGAGTCGCCATAGATCAACAACCGCTTAATCCCCAGAAAAACTGATGAGGACATCACCTGCTCGGATACAACCACATTAGTAACTTTTGATTCATAGGTGAATCCATTCTTTACCATGATTGTATTTGATACATTTGATGAATTGATGTTGCATCATGATGTGTGTTCATTGTCAATTTCAGAAATACATACGTGGATCAAAAATAGTGTTAAAAACACATGGAAGGTATAGAGGACCAAAGAAGTAGATTAGAGACAGGGTCAAAGTATTCCCAACGTCCTCCACTAGGCCACCACGTCACTTTTGGCCCAAGGAAAGAAAGAGATCCAATCCAACACGTTTCGGGGCTGGATTCGGACTGCAGCTCTATGCCAACTTGCAACGGCCGGCACAACCTTATTAGGATTCCGTTTTGGGCATTCAAGTACTCATGGGAATCCTTATGAAGTCTAGTTTCATATGGATCTAGACTCATGTCCATATATTTCCTGAGGCGGTCGCAATGATAAAATTACTACCAAGAGGTTTTTCTATCGAAGGTGTTGCGTCGCCTTATTTTGGCCCGATGGGCCTTGTATCAAGTCGGGTCCAATAAGGATGTGTCCTAGGGTTGGAGCACGATACCAGGACCCTCCTGGTCATCCTCCTAGGTATTAGATTGGGTTTTGTTTTGCTGAAAGTTTAGCCATTGCTACTTCCTTGTAGATGCGTGTGTCAACTAGACCATCCGTTCTACTTGATTCAGAGCCCCAACTTTGTGAGTTTAGATTGGTTTCTATCTCTACATTTGTGATTGAGTTGCTTGTTCTACTTATTCTTGCTTGTTCCTTGATTGCTTGCATGAATTACCCTAGTGGTTTGGTTGATCGTGCTCCATAAGATTGCGGCGATCATTGGAGGTGGTGTATCAGTTGCTAAGGCGCAGCATCCTTGGATGGTTGTAGTCAGGCCGTGAATGTCATCTCCATCCCCAAATCAAGTTATCTCCCTTCTCTCATCGAAAGATCGAGAATCAACCCTAGCGGGTAGGCGGAGCCCGTGCAGAAGCGCTTTGTATTCAGCTTCATTGTTGGAAACCTCCCAGAAGATTTGCAACACATATTTGAGTTGTTCACCTTTGAGAGAGATTAAGAGTACTCCTACGCCGGCGCCCTCGAGCTTGATTGATCCATCAAAGTACATGACCCAATGTTCTGGGCGTTCTGCCGGTGTGGGTACTTGATTTTCCCGCCACACTGCTATGAAATTGACTAGTGCTTGCAACTTGATGGCGGTCCTTGACTTGAATTCTAGGGACAAGGCTCCGAGTTCTACTGCCCACTTGTAGATTCTTCCTATCGCATCTATGTTGTGGAGGATGTCTCCTAAGGGAAAGTCTGTGATGACAATGGAGATGTTGTATTCCTAGAAGTAGTGTCATAGCTTCCACGAGGTGAGTAGTATTGCGTAAAGCAATTTCTGAACTGGTGGGTACCTAGTTTTGGAATCTGACAACACCTCGTTGATGAAGTAGACGGGCCTCTGTACTTTGTATACATGGCCTGGTTCTGGTCTTTCGACCATGATCGCCGTGTTGACGACATTAGTAGTTGCGGCGATGTAAAGTAGCAAGTCTTCATTGAGAGTACGCGCAGTGAGGATCGGTGGCTTTGATAAGAAGTCCTTCAGTTGTTGAAGGGCATGATCTGCCTCCTCGGTCCATTAGAATTTATCTTGCCACTTGAGTAGTTTGAAGAAGGGTAGTCCCCTTTCTCCAAGTCTTAAGATGAATTTGTTGAGGGCCGCCATGCATCCAGTCAGCTTCTGGATTTTTCCTTGATGCACAATGGAGCATGCAAATTTGTGATGGTGGCAAATTCTCGGGATTAGCCTCAATTCCTCGATGACTGATGATGAACCCGAGTAGTTTTCCGGAGGGTACACCAAACATGCATTTTGTTGGGTTCAATTTCCACCAGTATGCTCGTAAGCTTGCGAAGGTTTCTTCCAAATCCGCAATGAAGTCGTCGGGAAATCTGGTCTTTACGACCACGTCATCCACGTACGCCTCTACATTGCGATGTAGTTGTTCTTTGAAGCACTCTCAGATGGCTCATCGATATGTGGCGCCTGCGTTTTTCAACCCAAAGGACATTGTGGTGTAACAGAAAGCTCCATATGGGGTGATGAACGCGGTCTTGATCTGGTCTTCTTCCTTGAGAGCTATGAGGTGATACCCCGAGTAGCAGTCAAGGAAACAAAGTAGAGCACATCCAGGCATCAAGTCGATGACTTGATCAATCCTAGGGAGCCCGACGGGATCCTTTGGAAAGTGTTTGTTGAGGTCCGTGTAGTCGACACACATCCTCCACTCGTTGTTATTTTTCTTCCACACCTAGTCGACACACATCCTCCACTCGTTGTTATTTTTCTTCCGCACCAAGACGGGGTTGGCCAGCCACTCTGGATGATAGACTTCTTTTATGAAGCCAGCCGTAAGTAGTTTGGCCAACTCTTTTTTTATGGATTCTCTCCTGTCTTGGGCAAATCAACGTAGTCATTGTCACTTTGGCGTAGCTTTGGGATCCACGTTCAGTGCGTGCTCGATCAACTCCCTGGGCACCCCCCAGCATATCAGATGGTTTCCATGCGAAGATGTCTGGGTTGGACTAGAGGAAGTTGATGAGCGCGTCTTCCTATTTGGGGTCCAGCCTTGAGCCAATCAGGACTATCTTGGAGCTATCGCCTGTGCCCTCGACTTCTTCACTTGGAGCTATCGCCTGTGCCCTCGACTTCTTCACTTGGATCTCAAGTTCTATCGGAGACAGTTTCCTGAAGGTGGTGAAGACTTGCATCCACGAATTGGGCACCTGAGTAGTCGCTGCCAGCTCCACAGCTTCTGTATCGCAGTCGTATGATCTCTTCAAGTCTCCACGCAGGGAGAGTACTCCCTTGGGTCCCGGCATTTTGACTACTAGGTACACGTAATGCGGGATGGCCATGAACTTGGCCAGTGCTGGTCTTCCGAGGATGGCATGATACAATGTTTCAAAATCAGCCACCTCGAACCAAATGTACTCAGTCCGGTAGTGATCCTTAGTTCCGAAGGTTTCTGGCAAAACCACCTGACCAAGGGATACAGCCGTATTGCCTGGGACAATCCTGTAGAATGGAGAGTTCATTAGGGTAAGCATATATGTTATGTCGATGCCCATATTTCTCAAAGTCTTGGTGAAAAGCACGTTGAGGCCACTACCGCCGTCGATGAGTACTTTTGTGAGTCGGGAGCCTGCGACTACTAGGTCCAAGATGAGAGGATAGTGTCCTGGATTTGAGGAATTAGTTCACTGATCCTCTCTTGATAAGGTAATTGGTACCTTGGACCACTTGAGGAACGTAGGCATTGCCGGTTCAATGGACATGATCTCTCGGAGGGCTAGTTTCTAGGACTGCTTGGTAGCAATAACTGGAGTGCTGCCGAATATAACGTTGATGGTGTTGGATGGGTTCTGGAATTTCCCGTTGTTGTCCTCATCTTCATCTTCTTTGGCCTTGCCCCTGTCCTTCGATTTAGAAGATTCTGGCAGATCTTTCATGACTCTACGAAGGCTATAGCAATCCATCGCAGAGTGTTTGGAGTGTGGGTGCTACGGGCACTGCTTCTTCAGTAGCTCCTTGAATGGAGTCCTCTCTTGATTTTTGCCGCTTTTCTTGGAGGACTGGGACATCGCCATGACATTATTGTCTGGCTTTCTTTTGCGATTCTGACCGCCCTCGGTTGTCGTTGGGGTGATCATTGCGGTTTTTATCATTGCGTTGCCTGTTGTTCTTGTTGTTGTTGTTCTAGCCTCTATTACGACTAGACTCTAACCGCTTGATCTCTTTGTCTTCTTCATCTGCCCAGGCTTGTATCATGGTCTTGAGAGACTTGATATCTTCCAGGCATCTTCTGCTAAAGTCTTGGAACATCCGGCGGTCATAGAGACTGTTTTGGAAGCACTCTACAGCATCTCGTTATGTGACATCCATGATAGTGGCTTTCTTGTTGAAGAAACAGTGTAGATAGCTACGCAGGGTCTCACCTTGTTGCTATTTAATTTGCGACAAGTCGATCCTGTTGCTAGGATGTTGCATTGCCCCTGCGAAGTTGTTTGTGAACGCCACCTTCAGTTGACTCCACATGTCGATGTAGTCTCTCTTTAGGGACTTGAGCCATGTGAGTGGCCCGGCCTCCATGCAAATGGAGAAGTAGATGACTTTGGTATCATCGGTTCCTCCTGCCGCCTGGATTGATAGCGGGTAGCACCTCAGCCATTGGACTGGATCCTCCTTGCCGTCGTATTTGGTAATATCTGAAGGCTTAAACTTGTCGGGTAGAACCGTCTTGCATACTCATTTTGAGAAAGTGGGGAACTTGTCGGAATCTTCCCCCAAGTACTCAACTTCTTGTTCGCGCTCGTGGTGGCACCCTTCAATGATGTCACGAGTGATAGAGTTGGAGTGCCCGATCTTTCGGTGAGTGGAGATAAATTCGACTTGGTGGAAGTATACCCTCACGATCCGACTACGATGAGCGAACCCGAAGTGCCAATGCAATCGCTGAACCAACTTCCTGTGGTTACCAACCTTGCCAACGCAAGATCAGCCTGATCACGAAGATCGATTCCTGTCCGCAATCGAAGAACGAACAAGAAAGAGAGGCGAGCAATCTAAATATCACTCGAAGGTGGAGTTCTGAATCACACAAGGACAGCGCGTATTTGCGCGTGTTCGAGAGTAGCTAAAGCTAGATGTAAAACAAAACTCAAGTCGTAAACAAAAGGGACTCCGACAAAATAAAGGGGGCGCAGCCCCTGGAGTCCGGAGGAGGCGCCACGGCAGGAGGGAGGCGCGCGCGACCAGGCGGAGGGCCGCGGCTCCCAACCCTAGGCTCCCCACCTGGGCTGCCCTGTTGGGCCATCTTCTTATTCCGCTGGGCCTTCGTTCCTTAACAGCATGATGAAGTTTAATTCTCTCGCACGGGCCCGAGTGATTGGCCCAACTGGATGATCAACTGTAGGCACCGGAGGTGGAGGAGCAACTGGAGGCGCCTGAGGTGCTGCTGGTGTAGATGTACTCGTGGTGTCCTCATCATCCTCCCCTTCTTGAACTGAAGTCATCCTCGACGGCAACTCCTCATCTTCGCCCACATACAGTTTCAAATCTGCAACATTAAAACTCGTGGAAACACCAAACTCCGCAGGCAGGTCAAGGATATAAGCATTATCATTAATCTTGGTTAGCACTTTAAAAGGACCAGCAGCGCGTGGCATCAATTTAGAACGACGTAAAGTAGGAAAACGATCCTTTCTCAAATGCAACCAAACCAAATCACCCAATGCAAAAGTAACATGTTTTCTTCCTTTACTACCCGCAACCTGATATTTAGCATTAGCAGCAGCAATGTTTTGTTGAGTTTGCTCATGCAAGCTAATCATTTGATCAACATATGCAGCGGCATCTATGTGTGGGGCATCCTCGGCATCAAGTGCAAACAAATCAATAGGCGCCCGAGAAATATAACCATAAACAACCTGAAAGGGACACATCTTGGTAGAAGAATGTGTTGCATGATTATAAGCAAACTCAACATGAGGCAAGCAATCTTCCCAACGTTTCAAGTGTTTATCTAAAACAGCCCTAAGCATGGTGGACAAGGTTCGATTAACCACCTCAGTTTGTCCATCAGTCTGAGGGTGACAAGTGGTGCTAAACAGCAATTTAGTTCCCATTTTATTCCACAGTGATCTCCAAAAATGACTGAGAAACTTAGCATCACGATCAGAGACTATTGTATTTGGAATACCATGCAAACGAATAATCTCGCCTCGCGAAAGAACAATGCAGCAACATTGCTAGCATCATCAGTCTTATGACAAGGTATAAAATGAGCCATTTTGGAGAAACGATCAACAACCACAAAAATACTGTCCCTCCCCTTCTTAGTTCTAGGCAATCCCAAAACAAAGTCCATAGAAATATCAAGCCAAGGGGAAGTAGGAACAGGCAAAGGCATGTACAAACCATAGTTGTTCAATCGTGACTTAGCTTTCTGGCAAGTAGTGCAGCGTGCAACAAGGCGCTCAACATCAACGCGCATCCGGGGCCAAAAGAAGTGGGTAGCCAGCACTTCATGCGTCTTGTAGATGCCAAAGTGCCCCCATGAGACCGCCTCCATGCGCTTCCTGTAACAACAAATGACGAACCGAGCTAGCTGGAACACACAGCTTGTTAGCGCGAAATAGGAACCCGACTGTATGTGAAATTTGCCCCATGGTTTGCCATGAATACAATGGGCGAAAGCATCTTTAAAATTAGCATCATCCACATATTGATCCTTCACAGTTTGCAAGCCAAAGATTTTAAAATCTAACTGTGACAGCATGGTATAGCGACGAGACAAAGCATCAGCAATGACATTTTCCTTCCCGCTCTTGTGTTTAATAATGTAAGGGAAAGACTCAATGAATTCTACCCATTTAGCATGACGACGGTTCAGGTTTGTTTGGGTACGAATATGTTTTAAAGCCTCATGATCAGAATGAATTATAAACTCGCGATGCCAAAGGTAGTGCTACCAAGTATGCAAAGTGTGCACTAAAGCATAAAGCTCCTTATCATAAGTAGAATAATTCAAGCTAGCACCACTTAATTTCTCGCTAAAGTAAGCAACCGGTTTTCCTTCTTGTAACAAAACAGCACCTAGCCCTTCTTGTAACAAAATAGCACCTAGCCCAATACCACTAGCATCGCATTCAAGCTCAAACACTTTAGTAAAATCAGGCAACTGCAAGAGAGGAGCATTGGTTAACTTATCTTTCAAGGTGCTGAACGCAACCTCTTGCGAAGCACTCCAAGCAAAGGGAACATCCTTCTTTGTAAGCTCATGTAGAGGCGCTGCAATGGAGCTAAAATCACGAACAAACCGGCGGGAGAAACCTGCAAGGCCAAGAAAGCTTCGAATTTGTGTGACCGTCGTCGGTGTAGGCCACGCCCGAATGGCATCGATCTTGCTGCTATCCACCTCAATGCCCTGTGGAGTAACAACATAGCCAAGAAACGAGACACGTTGTGTGCAAAACATACATTTTTCCAGGTTAGCAAATAAATGGGCCGCACGCAACGCATCAAAAACAGCACGCAAATGATCTAAATGCTCTTCCATAGACTTGCTGTAAATGAGGATATCATCAAAATAGACAACTACAAACAATCATATGAAGGGCCTCAGAACTTCATTCATCAAACGCATAAATGTGCTGGGAGCATTTGTCAAACCAAACGGCATAACCAACCATTCATATAACTCAAATTTCGTTTTAAAAGCCGTTTTCCATTCATCACCTAATTTCATGCAAATCTGATGGTAGCCACTACGCAAATCAATCTTAGTGAAAATAATGGCACCACTAAGCTCATCTAGCATATCATCAAGGCATGGTATAGGGTATCGGTAGCGAATGGTAATGTTATTAATAGCACGACAGTCTACACACATACGCCATGAGCCATCTTTCTTTGGAACAAGTAACACGGGAACGGAGCAAGGGCTAAAAGACTCATGAATATAACCCTTGTCAAGCAACGCCTGTACCTGGCGCTGGATTTCCTTCATCTCATCCGGATTTGTACGGTACGGTGCGCGGTTCGGAAGCTGTGCGCCGGGAATGAGGTCGATCTAGTTCTCAATGCCACGAAGTGGTGGGAGTCCCGGTGGAAAATCTTTTGGAAAGACATCAGCGTACTCCTACAAAATGTTAGCAACCGCAGGGGGAATATCCAAAGATGGTGCATCATCAAGTGAAACGAGCACACTAGAGCATATAAGAGCATAGCATGGCAAAGGAGCATCGCCTAACTCATCAAAATCAGCACGTGTAGCAAGCAAAACAGGAGCATTCAACTTGATTTCAGAATTAACAGATGTCGATGCGTCAAGTTTTTTAGCAGTTTTAGCAGCTCTAACAAGATCATTTTTAAGAATTTGTTCAGGTGTCATTGGATGTATAATTATTTTCTAACCCTTAAACATGAAAGAATAGTGATTTGAACAACCATGATGCAAGCTATCAATATCATATTGCCAAGGTCGCCCAAGTAACAGAGAGCATGCTTCCATGGGAATAACATCACAATCGACAAAATCAGAATAAGCACCCATGGAGAAAGGAACACGGACTGATCGAGTAATTCTAATTTTCCCACCATCATTAAGCCATTGAATGTGATATGGATTTGGATGCTTACGAGTGGGTAAAGACAACTTTTCAACCAGCGTGGTACTCGCCAAATTGTTGCAGCTGCCGCTGTCGATGATGATGCGAATCGACCGCTCCTGCACAACACCCTTGGTATGGAAAAGAGTGTGTCGCTGATTCTTCTCGGATGGGGCGACCTGTGTACTAAGAACACGCTGCACAACAAGACTTTCATACCTATCGGCGTCGCCCGGGTTGACATGTACCTCCATAGCTGCATGGTCAGTGGCAAGCATCGCATGTCGAGTATCTTTAGAATCACTAGCGGAAGAGTACTCACCATCGTCGCGAAGAAGCAAAGTGCGCTTGTTCGGACAGTCCCGAAACACGTGGCCAAATCCTTTGCAACGATGACACTGAATATCCCGTGTATGGCCTGTGGGAGGGATGGCGCCTGTGGAAGGGGCAGTGCTTGCAGGTTTGGCCATTCTCTCGCGCGGTGTAGTGGTGGCCGTGGGTGGCGCAGGGAGAGCGGGTGCGGAGTTGGATGTCGAGCTTCTTCCTGCAAAAGAGTTAGAATATGTCTTCGAGCGGCGTCCCTGCACTTCACGTTCAGCTTTGCAAGCATATTCAAATAATGTTGTCATATCTGTGTAGTCCTTATAATCAAGTATATCCTGAATTTCGCGGTTCAAACCACCACGAAAACGTGCCATAGCAGCGTCATTTTCGTCCAATAACCCACAACGAATCATGCCTATTTGTAATTCCTAGAAATATTCCTCAACAGATTTGGAACCTTGCTGAAAACGTTGCATTTTATTAAGCAAATCTCGGGCATAATAAGAAGGCACAAATCTATGGCGCATAGCAGCTTTTAATTGATCCCAAGTGGTTGGAATGGTATTGGGATGTTTGTGTTTATATTCACGCCACCAAATTAAAGCAAAATCAGTAAATTCACTAATAGCAGCTTTAACTTGAGAATTAGCAAGAATATCATGGCATGAAAATTTCTGTTCAACTTCTAATTCCCAATCAAGATATGCAGCAGGATCATATTTGCCATTAAAAGGTGGAATTTTAAATTTAATCTTGGAAAAGGAATCATTACCAGGACGGCGTGGCACGCGGCGGGCACGGCCTCGGCGGTCGCCATCGTCCTGTTCCGAGTCACCACCATAACCCTGCTGCAACTCTGTGACTGTGGTGTGCAATGCATCAAGGCGTGCCACAATTGTGTCGAGTGTGGCCTTAGCGGCCGTCTGTGCAAGGTCTAGCTGATCGCACCGCTCGGTCGTCGAGGAGATCATCGAGTCCAGTCGTTCATGAACCGTCTGAATGTCCCTGAAAAGCCCTTCAACTTGTGCCCGTTAGCGCAAAGACAAGAACAAAACCGACGACAAAATAGGGGTGCAACGGCTCACAAGGCGCTCACACTAGTGCTGTTATCAAATTCTTATCCGTTCTTACCACGCACACAGGGGTGAACTGCAACCAACCAGTGGAACTCGTGAAAGATTGGAGGAGCGATTGCCTGGAGAAACAAAATCTGCTCGTCGTAGAACTATGTGGAGTTTTGGGAAGGCTGCACTCAAATGAAGGATTAGCACAATCAAACAATAATGCAAAGTTGAAATATAGTTCCAAACACGTAACAAGAGTTGCTGGTAACAAGGGAAACCGAAAGAACAGAGGCAAAGAAACGGCCAAGGTGGAGAGGGCGCACCTCGTTTGTTTTTCTATTTTTTTTGCAGGGTGCCCCAAAACTAATAATATGAACACAGAGGATCTCAAACAGCAAATTGCGGCACACACTTTTTCCGAAAGTACAGGGGTATTCCGGTAAAAAAAGAGAGATACGGATATGAAAAGCTGGCACTTCCGTGGGGAAGGGCGCGGTATGCGTGGGAGGGTGCGGAGTTGCCCCGGAGGGTCGTGACCCAAGGGGGTTCACGGCGCGCGCAAAGGAAGTTTCCACCGAAACAAAACCGGATCACCTTCCTTCTCCCTGTTGGATTTTTTTTCTTCTTTCCTTTTTTTTGCACTTTCCTTTTTTTTATTGCTTTCTATCTTTTTTTTTGGACAGGGGAGGGGGCGATCGGAGGGGTGGGATGGCGCGGCGCGGTTGTCGCGAGGGGGGGCGGTGGGCGCGGTGTGGTAGGATTGGCGAGCAGCGGAACGGCGGCGGCAAAAACTAGGGTTAGAAGAAAAACAAGAAACAAGAGATTAAACACAAGTAACCAGCAACAATTGAACGAGTAGGCACACAAATTCAACAAAGACACTTATTGAAAGAATGTGCGAGGCTAAACGGTTGCTGGGACAAGGATCTAACCTGAAAAAAATTTATTTTGGTTTTTGTGGACTGTAGGAAGGGAAAAACACTCGGTAAAACTCACCGATCAACCTGGAAAGCTGATACCACTTGATAGAGTTGGAGTGCCCGATCTTTCGGTGAGTGGAGATAAATTCAACTTGGTGGAAGTAGACCCTCACGATCCGACTACGACGAGCAAACCCGAAGCGCCAATGCAATCGCTGAACCAACTTCCTGTGGTTACCAACCTTGCTAGCGCAAGATCAGCCTGATCACGAAGATCGATTCCTGTTCGCAATCGAAGAACGAACAAGAAAGAGAGGCGAGCAATCTAAATATCACTCGAAGGTGGAGTTCTGAATCACACAAGGACAACGCGTATTTGCGCGTGTTCGAGAGTAGCTAAAGCTAGACGTAAAACAAAACTCAAGTCGTAAACAAAAGGGACTCCGACTAAATCAAGGGGGCGCAGCCCCTGGAGTCCAGAGGAGGCGCCACGGCAGGAGGGGGCGCGCGCGACCACGGGGAGGGCCGCGGCTCCCAACCCTAGGCGCCCCACCTGGGCTGCCCTGTTGGGCCATCTTCTTATTCCGCTGGGCCTTCGTTCCTTAACAGCATGATGAAGTTTAATTCTCTCGCACGGGCCCGAGTGATTGGCCCAACTGGATGATCAACTGTAGGCGCCGGAGGTGGAGGAGCAACTGGAGGCACCTGAGGTGCTGCTGGTGTAGATGTACTCGTGGTGTCCTCATCAACAAGCGTCATGGTTGTTGTTGATCTTCTGACGGAGGTTGTGCACTGAGCGTTCAAGTTCTGGGTGGGGCTCACAGTGGTTGCAGCCTCCCAAGGGTCCTTTCCGACTACTTTCTGCCCTATGCTGACTTGGTCTGGGGTTCTCGAGTCTGGGAACCTTGTTTTGACTTGGTCTGGCATCTTCATTGCGACTAGGTCTGGCGCTACTGCCATGATGGGAAGAGGTGCGTCCCACATAGCTGATCGAACTCTATTGATCGAGTTGTTCATACGCATGTTCCGCTAATAGAGCCAGTTGCCTGGTGTACTTGGTTTGTGGCATTACCCAAGTAATTAGGTCAATGGATGCGACGGTGCCGAGAGGAGTACGGTGTTGACGCGATTGAACTGCTTCAAATGCGTGATCCAAGTTCATGATGGGTAATTCGAATGCAAGGCGGCTGCGGTGATCTGCTCGTGCCGCGTTTCTTGCTCGCCGTTGAGTCCTTTGACTTTCGGTTTCTTCTCCTTGCACATTGGTAGTGAGTTCATCCACCGACATGTCGTCTGGATGGCGCTCGCGTCGTGGATATCTTTCTGGTGGCTCCTCGCTGTTGCCTTCTTGAGGAGCGATGATGGCGAGTAGTTTCCACTCCAGAGAGAAACTAACCGAGCTTGACGTGATGATCTCTATGGGTCCATCTTCTTCATAGATAGGAGACAGAGGGGTACCATCCTGGTATGGGAGAGTATCAAGGTACACGACAAGACATGACTCGTCATCCTTGGCGAGAACGGATGGCTTCATGTCGGGCCAGTAGACGAATCCGCCTCGTGGAGTGGATGTGATTACCAGGTCCTGTTACGGACCTGATAAAGGGATTTCCTCATCCGGATCCAAGTAGTAGTCGAGGTCCTCGATCAAATCCGAGTTGGATTGAGACCTGGACAGGAAAGCTTGATACACAACACTCGAGTTTCGGAGTTTAAACAGGAATCAACTTCTATTGTAGATTGATTCGCATGATGGCTCAAGTGCCAACTCGTGGGAACCAATCCGATGGGTAGGAGAAGTCAAGTTGTACTTGGATTCGTACCTTGAGCCTCGAAAGAGGTTGAAAATTTCGTTGAATTTTTCAACGAAATCCACCAAAGCTTGGCGATAGAGGTTGATGTCGTACTGCTTCTCCTCCGGGGCCGGCGTGATGTGGCGGTGGAAGTTTCTAGCGCCGTCCGCGACGCACACCCAGGGCCCGAAGATGAACGTCGGGCCCGCTTCGAACGTGACGGTGGGCTTGATGATGATTTGAGCCATCGAGTTCGCCGATGGATCTTTGGCGAGAGCCCCTACCTAGCGTGCCAGCTGTCATTATTTAGACCTGGCAACCTACCGAGAGGGTACCGAGGTAGTGTTTTACGCGTGGGGCTCGCCAAGTTAGGAACTCAAAGGTGAACTCGAACACACGATTTAGATAGGTTCAGGCCACTTATGTCGCGTAATACCCTATGTCTTTTGTGTTAGTTGGATTGTATTGATTGAAGTTGTTTGGAGGGGGTCCCTGCCTCACCTTATATTGCTAGAGACATGGTTACAGGTTGGTTGTTTTACAAAGTACTAATCAGATTCGACTAGAGAGTCCCACTTTAATTGCTACGAGTAGTTTCCTAATCCTCGACTAAACCTTGTCCTCCACGTAGATCACGCCGTCCTGCGCTGTAGTCTCCATGTCTGACACGTCTCGGTGTACAACCCCATATCTAGGACTGTCCAAGCCTCCCGGTGGGCCCATAGATGTATGGCTGACACACAGGTTGGAGGAATGAGCAGAGCGGCACAGAAGCCCACGCCCCATGGCCAACACGATGGAGGTAGACGCGGCGACAAGCGCCTTGTCCTTCACCGGCCTCGGGCAGTGCAGAACCGCCATGAGCGGTAAGGAGGATCGTGGTGAGGAGATGCAGCGCCACATGCTCACACCAATGATGGGGACTACGTATCGGGGCTTGGTTCTTCCATTGGAGGAGCGGCGAACGATGAAACAACTCCGCTGCGGCCCGCTCATGGCCGCCGCCTCTGCTATTCCGCTTCTAGACCCATCGGCGGCTCCGATCCATGTGTTCGCGCTCCTCAAGGATGGAAGTGTGGAGAGGAGCGAGGAGGAGGAGGGCGGGGTAATGCTGATAGGAAGGAAGGACCAAGGGTGGGGGACGGAATCAGCGGGATTGGCCAATCGGATGATGAAATTTCCATGTAGGTGTGCGACGTGGCTGTGCGGGAGGAGAGGGAAAGCTTGATTGATGCGCAGGTACATAGGCGGGTAAGTAATTTCGCTCGGTGAAAAAAGCAGCGTCTAAAAGGCAAAACCATTTTCTAAATAGTTGTTTCACCTCTCTGCAAAACTTTGGTACCCTCCTCAACCTGTCAAGTGGGTCCGTTGTGAGAGATAAGGAGGAATGCATCTAGGTGAGATATGTTTTCAATTGTTTTGGATCTTTATAGTATATATATAGTATAGATAGTATAGATAGGAAACCTCTATGGCATGAATCAGGTTTGGGCAGCATCCCTACAACGTGATGCAGCCTGCCGGTAGGTCTTGGTGAGCGCATATGGTACGGCCTCATGCTAATATAAAATATTTAAAGGAAAGCAAAATTAAACTCACGCATTTCTTATCTCTTTCACGGCTGAATATTTTCTTTTCGTCTCTTTCCTTTCTTCTACAGCTACTGTGAGACTTGAGGACCTTTAGATCGCCAACTCATGGTTGGATGTGGCATATGAATGAGGGGTTGTTTGCTTCCCAGCCACCATACACCACAAGTTCGGTGGAGGCGCCGCGCACAATCCGTGGCAAAAAGCAACACGGAAAAGCTAGCACTGCCAGTGCTAAATATTTATGGCACCGCCGCAGTTGTGGCTTAGCTAGATATGGCTGGGAAACAAATACACCCTAAGTCGATTTAACCCTTTTACTCCACAGCTTCCTTCCACTGCTACTCCCATTACCTTCATCACTTGTCCGCTTCTTCTCCCCTACGACGAACTCAAAGAGGAACGAGAGGAAAGAAATGAACTTAGGGGTTAAGGAGGGGTCTCTGCTTATCTCCACTAGGTTGGCCATCATCACCCGCTCCATATGTGCCAAGCGTGGCCATGCTAGCAATGCCATGTTACATTGGCGAAAAAGGCGTGCATGAAGGGTTATAAATATCAAGTGTATCACTTAACTTGGGTTATAAATATCAAGTGTATCACTTGTTAAGTTAAGGTGTCAGAAATCCATTTTGCAAGTTCTGGACTGAAGTGGCACGTCGTGATAAGTTCTAGCATTTCGTAATGTTTTATTGCATGAAGGGGTACAAACTTTTTTCAGGGAATACTGAGCGCATTTCATAGTGTTTTATGGCACTATCGTAGTACTCCGACATCTCTTTGGAACGATCGATGTAGCTGCTAGCACAACCGCCATCTATTAGCTGTTTGGAACTTTGGATAGTTTACTGTTTATAAATTAATTAATATTGTCATTCACCGTGCTATACTTATATGGTGGAACATGAGCTTCCCTTCTTTCATGCATTCGTCACCTTAGTGTATACAGAATTACAGATCAATACAACCATCCGATCAATTGCATCAAATGGCATCAGTTGGTTTAGTGCCATGTCCTCCTTTGAATTATCGATGCAAATGTGGCCTCTAATCATCACCACATCTCCTAATTAATGGGATTACACCTCTATCACCATCATCTAATTAACATGCAAAAAATATGCATTCATGTGCACTCACGATTATGGAATGTGGTAATATTTAGATATATATTTGTCTTGAAATAGCCATGTTAATTTTAAACTACATATTTGCTCAAATATATACTTATTTATAAGCTATTGGGCAAAAAATTGGTTGCTTGAATATCTGAGATCCAACGGTGCGTGCATCTAGCCGCTCTAAAGGGAGCCATGCTTTTATGCCCAGGAAAGGACACATTGCCAGGCAGATCCTCCAACCCATGAGGCAAAATAGATGTGGCGATGCTAAAGATGCTTGATCAGGATCTCCACCCATTGTTTTTGAAAGAGTTTGATATTGCTGTTTTTCTGTCTTCTGATGACTATGCCAACATTCAAATCGTGAAATCATTTCCACCAAACAGGGTTTCCGTCATAGTACATAGCTCGGTATTGTAGAATTATGATGTCAAAGAAAAATTTTGAGGTAGTTTAGCAACCAATAAAGATGGCCCGTTTTTCAATATTGTTTTGCAAGCAAGGGTTTACTCTTTGCATAACCATACTGGAGCAAATAAAATGTGCATTTACTTTGGAAATAAGTAGTTTAGAATGTAGGATACTATCGAATAAAGATGCTCTATTTTCTAATATAGGATCCAGTGCATAGTGGTTTGCAAGCAAGTGTTTATTACTCGAATAATCGTAGCGGAATTAAAAAAATGTACATTGATTTTTTGCATCAAGCGTATTTACTTGCGTATCTATGACATTAAACATGACATGATTTACACATTGATATCTCCGATAACTCCTATATCTCTACCATTTTGGTATGTTGAAATGATGTTTTTGTTATTGTAGCTTCGCGGTGAAAACAGTATAGCAAATCGTAAAGAGGCAACGAGGATGACATAACCCGACGAACACGTTGAGGCGGCAGTCCCATTTCCCAAAATACAGAGCAAAGAATACTCTTGTACTGGTACGGAGTATGCGACGTGTAAAGAAAAGGAAGCCATGTTGTACGTGGAGCAATCATGCTACAGTGAAAGTAAAACAATTGCATTTCATTGATGATCTGATGATCAGCAAGATGGAGCACCAACTGGTTTACAATGTAGGATACTATCGAATAGAGAATTGAGTATTTTCTAATATAGGATCCAATGCATAGTGTTTTGCAAGCAAGTGTTTATTACTCGAATAATCGTAGCGGAATTAAAGAAGTATGAATTGATTTTTGCATCAAGCGTATTTACTCGCGTATCTATGACATTAAACATGACATGATTTACACATTGATATCTACGATAATTCGTATATCTCAACCATTTTGGTACGTGGAAATGATGATTTTTGTTATTCTACTTTCGCGGTGAAAATGTATAGCAAACCGTAAAGTGGCAACGAGAAAAAAATAGACCTGCGGGTGGTATGACGGCTCCTGAGCTTTTGCTTAAGAAGAAAGACCTTGTCACGTGGTCTAGAAAACCACCGAAGCCCTACCTCATCCTTACATGGCGGCACCTGCGCCCGCATGAGCTTAGGCCGGGCCTTGCAACATGCTTTGGTATGGGATAGACGAGGAGATTTTTTTAACCCAGCCTGAAATTCGCTCCCACGAGGAGTCGAACCCAGAACCTGAAGAACCTGAGGAGTGCCACTCGGTTCCACTAACCAACTCGGCTGGGGGACCTTAGGCAAAGTGGCAACGAGGATGACATAACCTGACGAATACGTTGAGGTACCGGTCTTGTTTTCCAAATACAAAGCAAAGAATACTTTTGTATGGTACAGAGTATGCGCCGTATAAAGAAAAGAAAGCCATGGTGCATGTGGAGCAATCAAGCCACAGTGTAAGTAAAACAATTGCATTTCATTGATGATCTGCAGATCAGCAAGATGGAGCACCAACTGGAACAGGAGAGGGGGCTGAGCTGGGGCTGGGAACGGAGGCTGAACCAGCACCAGCTTCCTGGCTCGCCACCCGCGCGCCCGGGGGACCGTACGAGCCGTCCCCCCTTTCCTCCTTTCCCGAACAGCAACGGTCGGGATCAGCTGTCACTGGCCCAGGGACCCCTCCCACCTCGTGCTGACTGGTCACTGCCAACCCATTGGCCCACCGGGCAGTGGCCCAGCGAGCGAGAGAGGCAGCACCCGCAGGAGATTTGAATCCGCAACTGGGTACGCGAAAGGCAGGCTTTCCGTTACGACCCACCCTGCCTCATCATCATCCCCTTCCCCCTTCCTTTATTTTGAACCAGCGAACGGACGCTCCCCCGACCCGTCCCTCTCTCTCCTCTGAGCTGCCGCACGGCACAGGGGAGCCCCACCCCCACACCACCCCGCTCCCACTCCACACTGTCAAGAGAGGGAGGGCGAAGCGCCTCCGCGCCCACCGCGATCCGCCCGCTCACCTAACGCCGGTCGCCGGTCGAACGCCGCCGCGATGGGGTTCGAAGGGCTGGTGGTGGTTTCCGACCCATACCTGCAGCGCCGCTTCACGCAGGCCGATCTCCGCGCGCTCCAGGCCAAGGTATTATTTCCTCCGCCTCCACCTCCACCATCTCGTCGACTCGTCGCCAGCCGGCGGCACCGCGCTGATTTTTCGTTGGGTTTTACGGTTTTGGTGTCTGACAGTATGCGGCGCTGCGGGACGCG